>NC_069501.1:470442113-470788780 GCF_027579735.1 Bombina bombina
ATAGTAATTTTTATTTAGATTTATTTTAATTACATTAAAGTTAGGGGGTGTTAGGGTTAAACTTAGGGTTAGGTTTAGGGGTTTATAACTTTAGTATAGTGGCAGCGATTTTGGGGGCAACAGATTAGGGGTTAATAACAGTAATGTAGGCTGTGGCGATGTTAGGTACAGCAGATTAGGGGTTAATTATATTTAACTAGTGTTTGCGATGCAGGAGTGCGGCGGTTTAGGGGTTAATATGTTTATTATAGTGGCGGTGATGTCCGGAGCGGCAGATTAGGGGTTAATAATTTTATTTTAGTGTTTGCGATGTGGGAGGGCCACGGTTTAGGGGTTAATAGGTAGTTTATGGGTGTTAGTGTACTTTTTAGCACTTTAGTTATGAGTTTTATGTTACAGCTTTGTAGTGTAAAACTCATAACTACTAACTTTCAGTTTACGGTACGGATCTTGACGGTATAGGGTGTACCGCTCACTTCTTGGCCGGACAGGCAAACTCGTGATACCGGCGCTATGGAAGTCCCATTGAAAAAGGACATTTTAAAAGCTGCGGTAGTTACGTTGCGTTACTGCCAAAAAAGTGTGCAGTATACCTATATCTACAGGACTCGTAATACCAGCGGTAGTGAAAAAGAGCCATAACACTGCTTTTTCACTCATAACGCAAAACTCGTTATCTAGCCGTATATGCGCATATATAATAAAATGACTCTAAGTATAAGACAAAATATATATAAATGGGAATAATGCCAATCTCCTCTGTAAATATATTTCATGATGGTTTCAATTTTGAAAAGGAGGATACTTAGCTCCTTAATACGTTACACTGTGTGTAAGTAGTATCACTCTCAGCGAATAAATAAATAAAGTCACAGATGTATCAATTCGTAAAAGTTGATAAAAAGCCTCAAAAGGTTTCAAATACTTGATGGATTTCTTTTTGTACCATATACTGTAGAAAAGGGTCTGTGAAAGGTACTGGAAGGAAAGAACTAGCCGTGATAAGTGGTAAGTTTGTGGGGTAAGAAACATCCACAGCCCCTTTTCTACAGTATATGGTACAAAAAGAAATCCATCAAGTATTTGAAACCTATTGAGGCTTTTTATCAACTTTTACGAATTGATACATCTGTGACTTTATTTATTTATTCGCTGAGAGTGATGCTACTTACACACAGTGTAACGTATTAAGGAACTAAGTATCCTCCTTTTCAAAATTGAAACCATCACAAAATATATTTACAGAGGAGATTGACATTATTCCCATTTATATATATTTTGTCTAATACTTAGTCATTTTATTATATATACGCATATAGGGCGCGATCCGATATAGA
The DNA here is from genome assembly GCF_027579735.1 of Bombina bombina. Classification (NCBI taxonomy): domain Eukaryota; kingdom Metazoa; phylum Chordata; class Amphibia; order Anura; family Bombinatoridae; genus Bombina; species Bombina bombina. The sequence continues at coordinate 470,443,451 of NC_069501.1, forward strand.
TCGTAGTTTGCGGCGCAAGCGAGGGAACCCGCGTCGCCCGCAGTTTCAGCTCGCAACTCGAGCTATCCCATATATGGCGCCGTCAGATGCTAACGTGCCGTAAGTCTGACAAACCAGCGATGTCCAGAAATCTGCGCAAGTACAAATTTCTGGCGTCGCCAGTGACTTGCGGCACGTTAGAAACTGCCGGCGCCTACAAAACCTGACTAAAGTCTAAATCACCCGCACTGTCTAACACGCCTCCCTAACATAGCCCGACACGTCTAACACGCCTCCCTAACATAGCCAGACACGTCTAACCCTCTATCCGCTATCCCCCCTCACTAGCCTAACAATAAAATATGTATTAACCCCTTAACCGCCGCTACCTAATAAAGTTATTAACCCCTAAACCGGCGCCAGCTATATTAAATCTATAACCCCCTAAAGTGAGCCCCTAACACCGCCGCCATCTACCTTACCTACCCCCTAAAGTGAGCCCCTACCCCGCCGCTATCTATTTTAAAATTATTAACCCCTAATCTAATCCCCCTACCCCGCCGCCATCTATAATAAATTATTCAACCCCTAAAATACTAAACTATCCCTACCACTAAACCTAAGTCTAACCCTACAAATAGCCCTGAAAAGGGCTTTTTGCGTGGCATTGCCCCAAAGTAACAGCTCTTTTGCCAGCCCTTAAAAGGGCTTTTTGCGGGGCATGCCCCAAAGTAACAGCTCTTTTGCCAGCCCTTAAAAGGGCTTTTGGCGGGGCTTTGTCACAAAGTAAACTGCTCTTTTGCCTACAATCTACATCCCCCTACACCGCGGCCACCTATAATAAATGTATTAACCCCTAATCTAATCCCCCTACACCGCCGCCAGCTATATTAACTATATTAACCCTAATTATATTAGGGTTAATATAGTTAATATAGTTATTATATTATATATATTAACTATATTAACCCTAATTATATTAGGGTTCATATAGTTAATATCGTTATTATATTATATATATATTAAGTATAATAACCCTATCTAACTCTAACATCCTAACTAAACTCTTATTAAAATAAATCTAATATTAATATTATTAATTAAAATATTCCTATTTAAATCTAAATACTTACCTATAAAATAAACCCTAAGATAGCTACAATATAATTAATAATTACATTATAGCTATGTTAGGGTTTATATTTATTTTACAGGTAAATTGTTAATTATTTTAACTAGGTATAATAGCTATTAGTTATTAACTATTTAATAGCTACCTAGTTAAAATAATTACCCAATTACCTGTAAAATAAATCCTAACCTAAGTTACAAATACACCTACACTATCAATAAATTAAATAAACTACAAATATCTATCTAAAAATACAATTAAATAAACTAAACTAAATTACAAAAACAAACAAACACTAAATTACAAAAAATAAAAAAAAGATTACAAGATTTTTAAGCTAATTACACCTATTCTAAGCCCCCTAATAAAATAATAAAGCCCCCCAAAATAAAAAAAATTCCCTACCCTATTCTAAATTAAAAAAAGTTCAAAGCTCTTTTACATTACCAGCCCTTAAAAGGGCCTTTTGTGGGGGCATGCCCCAAAGAAAACTGCTCTTTTGCCTGCAAAAAAAAACACAATACCACCCCCCAACATTACAACCCACCACCCACATACCCCTAATCTAACCCAAACCCCCCTTAAATAAACCTAACACTACCCCCCTGAAGATCTCCCTACCTTGTATTCACCCAGCCGGGACGAACCGATCCAGGCGATATGTTCCAGCAAGCGGCAGTGAAGTCTTCATCCATCCGGGCGATGTCTTGAACCAATCAGCCAATCGGATTGAACTTGAATCTGATTGGCTGATTCAATCAGCCAATCAGATTTTTCTACCTTAATTCCGATTGGCTGATAGAATCCTATCAGCCAATCGGAATTTGGCGGACGCCATCTTGGATGACGTCATTTAAAGGAACCTCATTCGTCGGGAAGTCGTCGTGCCGGAAGGATGCTCCGCGGCGGAGGAGCGAAGTAAGAAGATTGAAGATGCCGATTTGCTTGAAGACGTCGCCGATGGAAGAAGACTCTCTGCCGCTTGCTTCAAGACATCGCCCGGATGGATGAAGACTTCACTGCCGCTTGCTGGAACACATCGCCTGGATCGGTTCGGCCCGGCTGGGTGAATACAAGGTAGGGAGATCTTCAGGGGGGTAGTGTTAGGTTTATTTAAGGGGGGTTTGGGTTAGATTAGGGGTATGTGGGTGGTGGGTTGTAATGTTGGGGGGTGGTATTGTGTTTTTTTTTGCAGGCAAAAGAGCAGTTTTCTTTGGGGCATGCCCCCACAAAAGGCCCTTTTAAGGGCTGGTAAGGTAAAAGAGCTTTGAACTTTTTTTAATTTAGAATAGGGTAGGGAATTTTTTTATTTTGGGGGGCTTTATTATTTTATTAGGGGGCTTAGAATAGGTGTAATTAGCTTAAAAATCTTGTAATCTTTTTTTTATTTTTTGTAATTTAGTGTTTTTTTTTTTTTTGTAATTTAGTTTAGTTTATTTAATTGTATTTTTAGATAGATATTTGTAGTTTATTTAATTTATTGATAGTGTAGGTGTATTTGTAACTTAGGTTAGGATTTATTTTACAGGTAATTGGGTAATTATTTTAACTAGGTAGCTATTAAATAGTTAATAATTATTTAATAGCTATTATACCTAGTTAAAATAATTAACAATTTACCTGTAAAATAAATATAAACCCTAACATAGCTATAATGTAATTATTAATTATATTGTAGCTATCTTAGGGTTTATTTTATAGGTAAGTATTTAGATTTAAATAGGAATATTTTAGTTTATAATATGAATTAGATTTATTTAATAAGAATTTAGTTAGGGGTGTTAGGGTTAGATAGAGTTAATATAGTTTATATAAATACTATATTAACTATATTAACTATATTAACCCTAATATAATTAGGGTTAATATAGTTAATATATATAATGTAATAACTATATTAACTATAATATACTTAGGGTTAATATAGATAATATAGCTGGCGGCGGGGTAGGTAGATTAAATTAGGGGTTAATAATTTTAATATAGATGGCGGCGGTGTAAGGGGTTCACATTAGGGGATAGATCAGTTAGATGGTGGCGGTTTTAGGGGCTCACAGTAGGGGGTAAGTTTATGTAGATGGCGACGGTTTAGGGGTTAAATACTTTATTATGGATTGCGGCGGGGGATCGCGGTTGACAGGGAGATAGACATTGCGCATGCGTTAGGTGTTAGGTTTATTTTAGCAGATCGCGGTTGACAGGGAGATAGACATTGCGCATGCGTTAGGTGTTAGGTTTATTTTAGCAGCCAGTTTTGGGAGTTACGGGTCTCCAATAGTCAGCGTAAGGCTTCTTACGGCTGCTTTTTGTGGCGAGGTGAAAATGGAGTAAGATTTCTCCATTTTCGCCACGTAAGTCCTTATGCTGTATATTGGATACCAAACTGCGCGGGTTTGGTATACCTGCCTATGGCCCAAAAAACTACGGGCGACGGCAGAAATATACGCGTGTAACTTCTAGGTTACGCCATATATAGGATACCAAACCCGCGCAAATATTGGCGTCGCCGACTTTTGCGGGCGACGATTTTTATCGGATCGACCCCATAGTTTTTAAGAACCATAGGTTCTGATTCTCTAGTTTTTTTTACCACTGGTGGTTTAAACTTGAATATTTGAATTTATTATATCATATTGTATAGAATAAATTATCTGACATCTTTTTATACCCTACTGGTTTATGTGTTTTTGCTTTTAGCGCATCTTTTAGTTTATTCCTATTTTCTATTTTTAGAAAGTTTGTAGAGACCTTTCTTTTAAGTTGCCTTAACACATATGAGAGTGGTTTAGTTCTATTTTGTGTTTGTTTATCTGATTTTAAAATTTCAGCCAATAGGAATGCAAGGTACCCTAAATTGAATGCGGTACCTTGCATTCAATCTTCAGTGTACAACGGACATCGGATAAAGAGGAGCCTCGACGCCGCTGAGGACTGCCGCTGTTGAGGACTACCGCTGAGGATCCACGCATCGGGGAAGACAGCTCCGCACCTCCACTCCGTGCCGCCTTTGTTCCGGATGAAGATAGAAGATGATGGAGCCGCCTGGAAGAAGACCTCCGCCGGACTTCGGGAACGGTGAGTACCTATTTGGGGCTTAGTCTTAGGCTTTTTTTTATTTTTTGGGGTGACTTTTTTTTTTAGATTAGGGTTTTTTGGGTTGGAAAAGAGCAGATTGCCCTTTTAAGGGCAGTAAAAGAGCTGAATGCCATTTTAAGGGCAATGCCCATACAAATGCCCCTTAAGGGGTAATGGGTAGTTTAGTTTTTTTTAAGTTAGTTTTTTTATTTTGGGGGTTTGGTGGGTGAGGGTTTTACTGTTAGGGGGTAATTGGTCATTTGTTTAGGTAAAATAGCTGTTTAACTTAGGACAATGCCCCACAAAAGCCCTTTTTAAGGGCTATTGGTAGTTTAGTATTAGATTAGGGGGTGTTTTTATTTTTGGGGGGATTTTTTATAGGGTTATTAGTTTAGGTTTAACATTTTTTTATCTTGGATAGCTTTGTTTATTTTTTTCTGCAATTTTCCTTTTTTTATTTTGTGTAATTTTAGCTTTGGGGTTTGTAGTTTTTTTTTTTTAAATAGACTGACCTCTGGGCAGGCTTATCGCCTAGTTTGAAATAAAACAGTTTACAATAAAAATGCACAAAATTAAGATGTATTTATTGTTAAACAATTTAATGCATCAAATACATGCTCAAAAATATTGAGCAATATGTTAGATGTTACATTTAAATAATAATCTTCCACTAAAGATAAAACAAATTAATATAATGAGGAACTAATTGTATATTTATATTGTTAACGTTAGAATGTTTGTCACAGTGTTATATGATAGGACTGTTAAATGCTAGTACTGTCAATGTGTTGTCTCTGTACAGATGGTTTAGGTACAGAAAAATTGTACAGCTGCGACTGTATTTGGTGACAAAATTGCACTCCTAAGAGTTGCGGTATATAACTTTAACACTAGATGGCGACCTCGGTAATGTATTGTAGCTTTAAATTTTGAGGTCATTGCTAGGTACAAGTAACAGTAATAGAGGTGCTGCGTTATATAATAACGCTGCTATATATATGGCATAACTGAAATAAATTATAAAGATATTTCCCACCTATTTTCTGATGGCGCGGTTTTGTGTTAACCCGATAAGCAGGTTGCAATGTATTAATGTCGTAACCTTATGTTGCTTTACTGTATATCGGTGCTGTGACAGTTTTATGCTAAGGCTGTCACTCGTGTAGCTGTGTTTATGACAGTACACTTAGGTGTGTTTGAGCTGCTGCTGTACCGTGTGATTGCATTACTAATAGCTCAGCTTATATAGCACGGTAATTGCTTTGTATAATAAAGATAGCAAGGTATCGGTGTGCACTGCGTCACTGTCCCGCTAGGTGTCGCTCTGCATTGGCTTACTGTCCCACTAGGCGACGCTGTTCTGTTAATATTGCTAATCCTCCGGTTACCAAGAAGTGCTTTGTACCCGGAAGTAAACGAGAGCCTTGTACGGAATATTGAGACCTGCGCCTGTCACCGGAGACATTAAAGTACTGGGTTTGTGTCATTTCCGTTGTTCTTTTTTTAAGAGTATCACAATTGTCAATTAACTCTATTGTGAGCCAAATGTATCTTATCTCTATACTATGGAGTTTGGTTTACAATAGTTGTAAAACTCATATCACTAGTAGCTTATCAATTTCCTGAGATATTAGTAGTTATACTGTCAAGAGCAGCCTATATAGTTTGTTGCAAACATTATTTCGCATTCCAGTGTTGGCAACAATCTATCTGGAGCACCAGTGAAGCTGGTGCCTTGGGAAGAATCAGGCTTTTAGACCTCTTTGCCCCCTCCTCTATGAGGGAGGGGGAGCACAAACACATCAGTAGTGCACATAAATCTGTATTGAACACGATACCACGTTTTAGTTTTACAGTGGAATAATTTTTAATGGTGAAGAATATAATTATCTAAAATTCTAATCTATTTTTTTCCATCATTGGTTTGTGTTATTCTTTCATTTTTGTTTAGGATTTATGTGGTCTGCATTTATGCTGTATATCCTGACGTGCATGTCACCCTATAGCTGTTTGTGATGCAAGGCCACCTCTTATCTCAGGGCATTTTGACAGTTTTTTTTTACAGCTAGACAGCACAGTGCTAGTTCATATGTACCATATAGATAACATTGTGTTCACTCCTGTAGAGTTACCTAGGAGTCAGCACTTATTGGCTAAAATGCATGTGTGTCAAAAGAACTGAAATAAGGGGCAGTCTACAGAGGCTTAGGTACAAGGTAATCACAGAGGTAAAAAGTATATTAAGTTCCGATGTAAACAAGTGAGTAAAAATTGAAATCAGGCGATCGTTCATGCGATTGTGTGATTTCAATGATGGGATTGGGTCAGGGGGGAAGTGCCTATGAAGCTAGGAATGCCCCCCCCCCAATCCCGCAATCCCATATAGGAAGTGGCTAAGGTTTCAGGACAACCGAATGGTTAAGACGTTCCATGCCGTCCTTACCGTGCTAAAGCTCAGCACAGTAAGGACGGCATTGCACGTCCTAACGGCGGGAAGGGATTAATTATTCCAAAAGCAAAGCTTGGTAACTTCTTATTTATCTGTCATCATTTTAGTCACCATAAAAAGAGATTTGGTTTACATTTCTATCAGTTTTTGGGATAAGAAAACGAAGATGAAAACAAAGCAGTGGTGGGCAACTAATGAGCAATGAGGTGTATGCAAAACAAATTTCCTCTAATTCAATCCATGTATCATCAGTACTAGCTCTTTAACCACTTCATGCCTGGGGCAAGCTAAGGGTGTTAAAGCCCAGCGCTGTTAGGGCAGCATGTAACGTTCTAAGAGTGTGAAGAGGTTAATATCTCACACAGACATGTTGGCTGTAAACACTACTGCTTTCGGTTCAATATACGGGTTAGAAGTACAGTGTGGTCCTTTTAAGGATTTAAAAGGATATCAAATAAATAAAAAAAAAGTATTTAGTGATTCAGACAGATCATACCATTTTTTTTAAAATTCCAATTTACATATATTATCAAATTTTCTTTGTTCCCATAGTATTCTGTTTACATTTAAACTTTGATTCAGATAGAGCATGCACTTTTAAGATACTTTTTCATTTGCTTTTATTATTAAATTTACTTCGTTCTCTTGGAATCCTTTGAAAAGCATACATAGGTAACCTCAGGAGCAGCAATGCATTACTGGGAGCTAGGTGCTGACTGGTGTCTACCCATATATATATATATCTTGTAATTTGTTTACCAAATGTGCTCAATTCAATCCCAGTAGTGCATTTTAATATGTTTAATTCCTATGTAGCATCATTATATGCTAACAGAAGTGCAATGATAAACTGCTCTAACACATTAGATTTTATTTTTTTTGCACTTTTATGTTCCCTGAAATCCTCCATAAAACTGTTTAACCCCTTTATGGTGGTACAATAGTGATGTAAACACTATAAGTAAAAATGAAATGACGCAAGCGTCAATGCGATCATGTGATTTCAAGGCCGGGATTGGATCATAGGGAACTGCCTACAGTGCTAGGCACAACCCCCAGGCCGATCTTTGCCTACGTCAAAGGGGAAGCTGCAGGTCGCCGTATATGATAGGAGGTTCCAAACATGTATATATTTTTGATAATTTTAAGGTACTTTTCTGCAGCTACGTCTAAAATGACACAATGGTCTAACTCATTTAGTATAGAAGAACTGCCCAAATTCTAAAAATTACACCCCAAAACGATATATATATTTAAAAGTAGACAACCCAAGGTATTGATCTAGGCCCATTTTTGTATATTTGATGCCATTTATTGGCTGGCAAATACAATCATTTTAGCAAACTGGGTTTCTTACTGAAATTATTTACAAGCCACTACTGCATTCATAGTTCAAATGGTCTTAAAAGCTTCTCTGAGACCCCCTTTGTTCAGAAATGGTAGATATGCATGACTTTGCCATTGTTTTTTGGTAATTAAAAGGCCGCTAATTGCAGCTGAGCGTCACACGTTTACAATTCCCAGCAGTGAAAGGGTTAATCAGTTAGCTGTTAAGGGTAATATTTGTTGTAGTGTAGGGATTACCCTTCCACCTGACACCCTCTACCCTCTGGTCCCTACCTGCTACCTTCCCCCCTCCACTGGTTAACACCATCTTAGGTACTGGCAGCCAGTCTGCCAGTACACATGTTAGGGAATTTTTTGTTTGTTTATTATTTAGGCAGTTTATTTTTATTTTCTGTAGTGTAGGGTTCCTTCCCTCCCACCTCCCTGACTCTCCCAAACAGTTCTCTAACCCTCTTACTGTTTTCCTCCATCTTTGTTACTGGCAGACTAGCTGTAGTGTATTTTTTTATTTATTATATTGTTTTTTCTGTAGTAGGTGCCACCTCACCCCCTCTAAGCAATCATTTGTTTTCTGTAGTGTAGAGACCCACCTTCCCCTCCAACCTATATTGTTTTTCTGTAGCATAGGGCCTCATCCCTCTCCATTCCAAACCTTTTTTGCCTTAATGTAGGGAACTCCTCCCACTCCTGCGGTGGGCCACCCACCCGCCTCCTTCCTTCCCTCCCATCTCTCCCACCAGGAACCAACGGATGATCTTTACAGACGGTGGCACAGACAGTGTCACTGTCTGTAACGATTAGATAATTAGTGTTCCCTCACCATATGAAGGCCCACAAACACTGTCTCAGTTGTCACTTGACAACCGAGACTGTAAGGTCTGCAAAAAGGTCCAACGTAGATCTTCAGTATGCAGTATGTTGGGACTTGCACCACATGACGTACATCTACGTCAGATTGGGCAAAGGGGTTAAAACATTTTTTCTTTCCACCTCCCCCTAGAGGGACTGGAGGCCAGAACTAAATAGTGTTACACTGAGTAGATATTGTTATAGGGTGTCAGAAATGCCATATTTCACCTTAGAGAAGCCTCTAATTGGCTACAACAGGGGGAGAACAGGAACATTAAAGGGACACTGAACCCAAATTTTTTCTTTTGTGATTCAGATAGAACATTCAACTTTCTAATTTACTCCTCATTGAAAAAGAAGGCATCTAAGCTTTTTTCTTAGTTCAGTACTCTGGACAGCACTTTTTTATTGGTGGATGAATTTATCCACCAATCAGCAAGGACAACCCAGGTTGTTCACCAAAAATGGTCCGGCATCTAAACTTAAATTCTTGCATTTCAAATAAAGATACCAAGAGAATAAAGAAAATTTGATAATAGGAGTAAATTAGAAAGTTGCTTAAAATTTCATGCTCTATCTAAATCATAAAAGAAAAAATTTGGGTTCAGTGTCCCTTTAATTCCACCTGGCTTTTTAAACGACCACTAAATACAGAAGAATTGCATAATTAGCAAATGCATAATAAAATGGGAATACAATAACACTTACTTTGAAATTCAAATAAGCATTAGATTTTTTTTCTGACAAATTTATTTTTAGGCATTTGCTGGCCCCCTGTATCATGTGACAGCCATCAGCTAATCACTGACGAGTATACGAATATCATGCCATGTGAACTTGTGCACATGCTCGGTAGGAGCTGGTGCCTTTAGAAAGTGTGTATATGAAAAAAAATGTGCAAAATTTGATTATAGAAGTAAAATGGAAAGTCTCTTAAAATTGCATGCTCTTTGAATCATCAAAGTTAGTTAGTGTCCCTTTAAGGGGTGTAACCTTGGACTGCTCTACAGTGCCAGTGTAAATTTTGCTAACATTGACAATTTAAAATGCTTTGAAAACATTTTTTTGTGCAGTTTGTGCTTACATAAACAACTTAATTTGTATGCCCACTTTAAACACCTATAATAAAAATATATTTATTTAATATTTACATTCTGTTACAGAAACATGCCTGAGCTTCCTGTCCTGTACACCCAACCAGGAGCAGAATCCCAGCGAGGGACAGATTTCTGGCTCTACCGGTATCTGCGGAGAATCAGCGGATTTCTAGCACATGTATTGGCGCTCGGGTTCACTGTCTTTCTACTGATACTTGCCCGGCCTGGGACGAGTGAGTACAGCCCATAACTATAGAGAAAATGGCAGAACATATACAGTGACAGAATGCTGGCTGTATTTATATATCTGCCTATGATCGCTAGCAATTCAGTGAGGAGTCTCTGCTTTTGCTATAGATTGAATTTACTAAAACATGAGGTAACTTCAAATAATTGTGAATCTTTTTCATCAGTCAAGATGACAGAGATTGATATATTTATTTACACATTCCTTTTTAGGTGCGTGCGCAACTGATGACGGCAACGGATGCGTTACAAATGCGATTATAGTATAGATATATATAAAATATGAGAAAGACAGAGGGCCCAATGATCTAAAGGTCTCTAGGCTGGCGAGATTACATTTTACCCTGAAAACAGGGCGTCTCGCTAAGGGGTGTAGCGCAATTAAATTTATATTTTAAAAATATTACAAAACTAATAATTAAACCATTCACACAAAAATATGCAGGAGAAAAATTGTATTGTTACGATGCATCAAAAATCATAACAAATTTATTCACCAAAAATCTTATTTTAAAAAGTGTAAAATTTGTATGTAAATTACTCAGGAATAAATCATATTAAATATTCACAACGTAAATTGTAATTTACGTACGCGTAGTAAGTGCAAAAATCACTTGAACATTTGTACTTTTGTTTTTTTTTTTTAAAATGGGCATTCCAGGAGCATAATTGTGTAAAGATTTTCGCACTACAGATCTCACAGTATTTTCTCGACAACTAAAAGTCTGCAAGCTTTGCTCAAAACACTGAAAATACTTATAACCCTAATAGACAAACAGATGCATATACAAATATAGGTGATAGTAAGATACTATACTCAGAAAGCAGCGTAATGTGATTTATATTGGATGCAGGATTTAATTTTTTTAAAGTGTGTCTCCTGCTCACTGCAAACTTTGCTCCATGGTGCGGTGTCCCTATCCAGTGAGCTCTATTACTTTAAACAGGAGACATCTCGTCATTTGCACAGACTTCCCCTTTTTTATGATAATTCCACCAGGGCAGCCTCTGCAAGGGTCATCAAGAATAACCACGTCTGAAATTCCGGGGTTTAGATCATTGGGCCCAGAGAGAGGAAATAGAGAAAGGATATGGAGGGTTTACCAGATTGTTCAAAGTTAAACCCTGTTTTTTAGGTGCTTTTGACTTTGAATTACATAACATTTCTTTGAATTTTTGCACACTAACCGCTAGATTTGGAGTTTTGTCGGTAACGACCCGAAAAACTAACGCCGGCTTTTTTCTGGCCGCACCATAAAAATAACTCTGGTATTGAGAGTCCACAAAAAGGCTGCGTTAGGCTCCAAAAAAGGAGCGTAGAGCATTTTTAACGCAGCTTCAACTCTCGATACCAGAGTTGCTTACGGACGCGGCCAGCCTCAAAAACGTGCTCGTGCACGATTCCCCCATAGGAAACAATGGGGCTGTTAGTTAAGAACTATTTAATAGCTAAAATAGTTAAAATAATTGCATAATTACCTGTAAAATAAATCCTAACCTAAGTTACAATTAAACCTAACAATACACTATCAATAAATTAATTAAATAAACTACCTACAATTACCTACAATTAACCTAACACTACACTATCAATAAATTAATTAAATACAATTGCTACAAATAAATTAAATAAACTAACTAAAGTACAAAAAATAAAAAAGAACTAAGTTACAATAAATAAAAAAATATTTACAAACATTAGAAAAATATTACAACAATTTTAAACTAATTACACCTACTTTAAGCCCCCTAATAAAATAACAAAGCCCCCCAAAATAAAAAAATGCCCTACCCTATTCTAAATTACTAAAGTTCAAAGCTCTTTTACCTTACCAGCCCTGAACAGGGCCCTTTGCGGGGCATGCCCCAAGAAATTCAGCTCTTTTGCCTGTAAAAAAAAACATACAATACCCAAGCCCCCCAACATTACAACCCACCACCCACATACCCCTAATCTAACCCAAACCCCCCTTAAATAAACCTAACACTAAGCCCCTGAACATCATCCTACCTTGTCTTCACCATACCAGGTTCACCGATTGGTCCAGAAGAGCTCCTCCGATGTCCTGATCCAAGCCCAAGCGGGGGGCTGAAGAGGTCCATGATCCGGCTGAAGTCTTCATCCAAGCGGGGCAGAAGAGGTCTTCCATCCGATTGAAGTCTTCATCCAAGTGGCATCCGGAGCGAAGCGGCAGCATCCTGAAGACCTCCAGCGCGGAACATCCATCCGGCCCGACGACTGAACGACGAATGACGGTTCCTTTAAATGACGTCATCCAAGATGGCGTCCCTCGAATTCCGATTGGCTGATAGGATTCTATCAGCCAATCAGAATTAAGGTAGGAATATTCTGATTGGCTGATGGAATCAGCCAATCAGAATCAAGTTCAATCCGATTGGCTGATCCGATCAGCCAATCAGATTGAGCTCGCATTCTATTGGCTGTTCCGATCAGCCAATAGAATGCAAGCTCAATCTGATTGGCTGATTGGATCAGCCAATCGGATTGAACTTGATTCTGGGGTTAATAATTGAAGTTAGGTGTCGGCGATGTTAGGGAGGGCAGATTAGGGGTTAATACTATTTATGATAGGGTTAGTGAGGCTATAGTTTTTTATAGTAGTTATAGTAGCGCTCAGGTCCGGTCGGCAGATTAGGGGTTAATAAGTGTAGGCAGGTGGAGGCGACGTTGAGGGGGGCAGATTAGGGGTTAATAAATATAATATAGGGGTCGGCGGTGTTAGGGGCAGCAGATTAGGGGTACATAAGGATAACGTAGGTGGCGGCGCTTTGCGGTCGGCAGATTAGGGGTTAATAAGTGTAGGCAGGTGGAGGCGACGTTGAGGGGGGCAGATTAGGGGTTAATAAATATAATATAGGGGTCGGCGGTGTTAGGGGCAGCAGATTAGGGGTACATAAGTATAACGTAGGTGGCGGTCGGCAGATTAGGGGTTTTTCGAGTGTCGGCGATGTGGGGGGACCTCGGTTTAGGGGTACATAGGTAGTTTATGGGTGTTAGTGTACTTTAGAGTACAGTAGTTAAGAGCTTTAGAAACCGGCGTTAGCCCAGAAAGCTCTTAACTACTGACTTTTTTCCTGCGGCTGGAGTTTTGTCGTTAAATGTCTAACGCTCACTTCAGAAACGACTCTAAATACCGGAGTTAGAAAAATCCCATTGAAAAGATAGGATACGGAATTTACGTAAGGGGATCTGCGGTATGGAAAAGTCGCGGCTGAAAAGTGAGCGTTAGACCCTATTTTGAGTGACTCCAAATACCGGCGGTAGCCTAAAACCAGCGTTAGGAGCCTCTAACGCTGGTTTTCACGGCTACCGCCAAACTCTAAATCTAGGCCATAGTAATTGGAAACTCTGAAATTTTGTAAATTGGGTAAGTTTTTTTTAAAATGTATTAAGTGTTAAAGTTTAACAAATTAAAGCCCAGTATCAAAAAATACTCTTAAAATCAGGGGCACTTTAATTAATTAAAGTTTACAATGATGCTTATTTTTTTGCATTATGGTAAACATGACGCCGATCCTCCGTCCACTCCACATCTGCTGCTTTTTATTAGCATATAGATGACGAATTCTACTTCCTCCAATCGTTGGGTTGCCTCACAAGCTGGATGACAAAGGGGGCACACAATGATTGGAGGAAGCCGGATTCATCATCGATCTGCTAAAGAAAGCAGCAGATGCGGGCGGAGGATCGGCGTTATGTTTACCATAACGTAAAGGTAAGTATTTTTAAAAATAAGCATCATTTTAAACTTAAATGAATTAAAATGCCCCTGTTTTTAAGAGTATTATTTGATACTGGGCTTTAATTCGTTAAAGTATACAATAACTTTAACGCCAAACAAATGTCAAAAACCATGGAATTGCCAAAATGACTTCCCCCCTTAAAAAAGAGTATATTATATAATTTGCATTATGTAGTGTGGGTGGTTTAATTGTGGAATTTGCATGCTTTTAAGAGTTAAAATTGTGGAATTCCCATGCTTTTAAACATTTGATTGGGAACGTACATTCTAGCATTCACTTTTTTGCCATTGCATATGTATACAGAATAAGCCAAAATATAAGAGGCAACAGGATAATTCTAGAAACTGTGGCTCATAAGCCAATCCCTAACATAGCACTTGGAAGGATTTGCATTTTTTGAGCTCTCTGAATGTTTGATGAATATAGGCTGCAATTTATTATTTAAATATGTAACTGTACCACATTTCCCCCTTGCAGGTCTTTTCTCGTGGCATCCTGTTTTCATGGCTGTGGCTGTAAGTCTTATAGACACTTTTCCACTGTTTGTATTCTTCAACAAAACAACCCCTATATTGTCTTTATCAATGTGCTAATCTTTAAAGGGATATTAAACAATAAAAAAAAAAACAATTGCAAGTCTGACACTGTGTTATACTTTCCTTGCTGTTGTATATTTGGATCTGGCACAAATATTAAACAAGTAGGCACTTGATGGCATGGGTGGGACAGTGGGTGTGTCTTGGACAGATTTGGTTAGAGTTGGGGTGTGTTGTGGGCAGATCTTGATGGGGAATCTGCAGGAAGAAGAGCAGGCAGATTAAGACGGTTGGAAGGTATGAGGAAATGTCTGCTCCTCATATCTAAGACCATTGCTTTACGCTTTGTGGTGTATTTTCATATAAAGTATTAGATGGAAAGCATAACACAGTATTGGACATGATATTATTTAAAGTTTCTGTTAAAGGGTCATTGTACTAAAAAGTGTTCTATCACTATATGAAAGGGCAGCATTTAAAATATTGAAAGTAATAATAATTCTGAAGTAAAACCTATTTAAATTTAGACATATTAACATACCAGTATCAGTTATGCAATTTCTACTAATGTTTGTTGACTTTTAGGTACTTATTAAATGGTCAATGAACATCTGCAGGCACCAGCCAGTAAGCATTTGTAGAAACTGACTTTCCGCCAACAAACATTTTTATGAAGTGACTATCAGCCAATGAGCATTAGTAGGAAGTGACTATCAGCCAATGAGTATTAGTAGGAAGTGACTATCAGCCAATTAGCATTAGTAGGAAGTGACTATCAGCCAATGAGTATTAGTAGGAATTGACTATCAGCCAATGAGTATTAGTAGGAAGTGACTATCAGCCAATGAGTATTAGTAGGAAGTGACTATCAGCCAATGAGTATTAGTAGGAAGTGACTATCAGCTAATGAGCATTAGTAGGAAGTGACTATCAGCCAATGAGTATTAGTAGGAAGTGACTATCAGCCAATTAGCATTAGTAGGAAGTGACGATCAGCCAATTAGCATTAGTAGGAAGTGACTTTCAGCCAACGAGCATTAGTATGAAGTTACTATCAGCCAACTAGCATTAGTAGGAAGTGACATTCAGCCAACTAGCATTAGTAGGAAGTGACATTCAGCCAATGAGCATTAGTAGGAAGTGACTATCAGCCAATGAGCATTAGTAAGAAGTGACTATCAGCCAATTAGCATTAGTAGGAAGTACACAACTGATACTGCTGTATTGGTTTCAATTTAAAGGGACACAAAACCCACAAAATGTCTTTTATTATTCAGGCAGAGAATACAGTTTTAAACCACATTCCAATTTACTTATATTAGCTCATTTTCTTAATTATTTAGATATCCTTTGTTGAAGAAATAGCAATGCACATGGGTGAGCCAATCATACAGGGCATCTATGTGCAGCCACCAATCAGCAGCTACTGAGACCATCTAGATGTTTTTCAGCAAAGATATCAAGAGAATGAAGCACATTAGATTAATAGAAGTAAATTAGAAAGCTGTTTAAAATAGCATACTCTTTTTCTAAATCATAAAATAAATTTTTTTGGTTTCATTTCCCATTAAGGTTAAACAGATTTTACTTCACATTTTTTTTCCATATAAAAATAAGAACGTAAGGTGCTTCTCTTTCATATGGATTACAGAACTTTTTTGAAGAGCATCTTTTCAACTCCTCTTTGTCTCCTTCCTCTGCTCTCTTACCGCTTTATTTCTGCCATATTTTTTTTCTTTTCATTGAAAAAGATTTTTTCTACACCACTCCTTAATTTTTAGTGTTTTTTTCCTAACTCCCTCAGTTGTTTTATTTTTGTGGGGTTTTTTTTTCTTTCTACTTCAGCTTGATTTCTTCTCTTTATTGTTTTGCTTTATCCATTCTCATTACTCACACCTTTTTTTTTTCAGTTCTGCCTGTGTATGACAGAAGCTGTGCTCCTATTATCCCCTGAGACATCACCAATTTGCCCGCTCTCTCGAAAATGCAAGACCCGCATGCATTGGCTGGCACAGTTGTGTGTTGTTGTATTGGCAAGTATTGGCCTGGTGTTCATAGTATGCAGCAAGAACCGCAGTGAGCTACCACACCTAACTTCCTGGCACAGCATTTTTGGATTGGTGACACTGGGGTCAACATGCTGCCAGGCTGTATGTGGGCTGGCCTTGCTTTGCCCCCGGATGGTACGAGTTACTTCAGTTTCCCGCCTTAAGCTATACCATGCTACCTGTGGACTCCTTGTGTATCTGCTTGCCACGGCGACTGTGCTCCTGGGCTTATGTTCAGACTGGTTTCAAGCACATATTAAAGGACCAGTATGGTACGTCTGCCTCTTCATACCTCTGTATCCTGCACTAGTCATCATGAACCAAGTACTCGACATCTATCTTCCTAAAAAGAAGGGACAGATGTAACTCGTACCCCAGCTTCTACAATTATGTTACTAAATATTGGGGTAATACGAAAAGGTTTAGGGCACTTTCAGGCGAGCAGCAAGGGAACTCCTCTCTTTCCACTATATTCTCTTGTCCTCTGCATGAGTCATGCGTGCAGATTTGTTCAGCCTGGCACTCTCTCCAGCACTGCTGAATTTCAGCAAGAAACTATTACAGATGAAAAGCTTGAAGCATTTCGAACAAAAAAGGGAAGTTCTAATAATTTCTGGTACTCTCCCAACCTATCCTATTGCAAACTTATGTCTGCATTATCCCTACTGTGTGTGCAGTGTCTTGCATGTTGTTTTTGTTTGTGCAAGTTGTGTGTCACTTTGTGTCTGTCATTCCTGTGTGTTTAATTTCCTTGTGTGTCTGGATCCGGCCAGAATACCTCCAGGCAGTTATCATGGGGGGGTTGCTGTTCTATGGCACTTTAGAAACAAGATTTGTACTGGCACTTTATAAATAAATGTACTGCAGACTGTTACACAACTATTGCCAGCTGATCATACCCCCATTCGGCCTGGAAATCTTTTTTAGATATTTGTTACTAGGGCATTTCTTTCTCAGGGAAAACATCTTTCATATCTGTATCTGTGGTTAAAAAAAAAAGAAAAAAGATCAAAGTGACATTTTGCAGGTATTTTCATTTTATGAAAGACTTGCCACAGAAGCACTGAACTTGTTTATGCTACCTTCATTGATTTAGGTACCCAGAAATTGAATTAATGAACTTTATTTATGGAACAATTTCTACAAGCCTGTGTATAAAAAGCACTTTTATTATTGAAGAACAAATATCTTTTATTCCCCCCTCCTTTTTTCTTTGATTTTAGATGATTTTATGGAATACTACTGACCAAATGCTCAATTTATCTGTAAATGTTCTGATGTATGTTATCAACAATATAGCACTAACGATGGAGTTTACTGTAGGATTGTAAATAATACAAATAAGATATGTGTGTATTACATTGTTACATGGTACAGGTGGGACTGGGAGGATAATGTCCCTGTTGTGAGATAGCACAAATATATGTGATTATGCTATGTATAGGGTGCAGGTGTATACTGTCCTGTATTGAAGTGTTTCTCAACCGCAAGTACCCCCAACAGCCCATTATAGCTGAACCAGTGCACAGGTGATTTAAGCAGCTGATCAGTAATACCATGGTTACCAACTTGCTCTCAACCATCAGCTGATTATTTCACCTGTGCACTGGTTCAGCTATAATGAAAACCTGGTCTGTTAGCGGTACTTGAGGACCGTGGTTGAGAAACAATGCTGTATAGTATCACATTGTGATATTATGATGTACTGTTCACACCTGCAGTCAATTTTCATTTGACGGATGAATATCCTGAAGCACATAATGTTATCTGTATGAAGTATGTGTGTGTAGATGATGCAAAATCTGTAAAGTGTTTGTAAATGTGCTGTTTATTACATAACTTTATTTGAATGAATTAATATAGTAGGTATGGTATTTTGTTTCATTTAAAAGATGCATTCCAGTTTAAAAAGCAATACAAAAAAACTAAATAAACCTACTTAAGTTTTTAGTCTTATTCCTATTTATCATTACAGTGGTGGGAGTTGGTTTTTATTGACCATTGAGCATAAATACCACAACTTTTATTTCCTTCTAGTTTGAAGTTAAATATTAAAAAGACGGTATACTAAGTGCAAACATTTATAAACATTTTAAATATGTTAAATAGAAAATGGTTGTTTTCTATGTAGATGTTTTGTTTTTATTTTGAAACTGTTTTAAAGGAACTTTTTGAAAGTTTTTCAACGCATTTATAAAAAGCTGACTAGAAAATATTATGTGAACATCTCTATGTAAAGAAGGAAGATATATTACCTCAAAATGTCTTCAGCTCACCAGAGTAAGTGCTCTGTGGATAGTAACTTTCAGCTGCTCTTTTTACTGTCATTATCGTGTGCTGAGTTAGATTTAATATTTCATATAAAACTTCCTTACACTGAGGAGGAAAATAAATTGACTGTATCTGCACATGCCAGATGCACTCCCATTGCACTCCCATTGCAAGTTCTAGGTCAAGCATCCTGATTGGATGCTTAAAGTCCCTTTATAATTGGATGTGGTTGCTGAGGAAATTTTGAAGTAAATTATCTTCCTTTTTGTTTTTACATAAAGATGTTTATGTGATATTTTGTAGTTCACTTTTTACACTTGCCAGCAATTTAGCATATGAGTAGCATGTCCATTTAAAGGTGTCTTTATTTTATCATGGGGACAAAAATAAAGCTAACAAGTTCACCCTAGATTCAAACTTCATTATAGGATGATATATTTTATGGTTTCTGTTCTTGGGATTTTGAGATGATATTTTGAGTTGCAAACCATTTTAAGATATAAACCTCCCTATTGGCTCATGTATCAATCTACTATGGCTATTTCAAAAGGTTGAAGATGTATTTAATAAATATGGTACCATTTCTCCAACATTGGTGTGTCCGGTCCACGGCGTCATCCTTACTTGTGGGATATTCTCTTCCCCAACAGGAAATGGCAAAGAGTCCCAGCAAAGCTGGTCACATGATCCCTCATAGGCTCCGCCCACCCCAGTCATTCTCTTTGCCGTTGCACAGGCAACATCTCCACGGAGATGGTTAAGAGTTTTTTGGTGTTTAAATGTAGTTTTTATTCTTCTATCAAGTCTTTGTTATTTTAAAATAGTGCTGGTATGTACTATTTACTCTGAAACAGAAAAGGATGAAGATTTCTGTTTGTAAGAGGAAGATGATTTTAGCAGACAGTAACTAAAATCGATTGCTGTTTCCACATAGGACTGTTGAGATGAAGTAACTTCAGTTGGGGGAAACAGTTAGCAGACTTTTCTGCTTAAGGTATGACTAGCCATATTTCTAACAAGACTGTGTAATGCTG
This sequence comes from Bombina bombina, assembly GCF_027579735.1. Classification (NCBI taxonomy): domain Eukaryota; kingdom Metazoa; phylum Chordata; class Amphibia; order Anura; family Bombinatoridae; genus Bombina; species Bombina bombina. Next base: position 470,463,279 of record NC_069501.1, read on the forward strand.
GAAGGCTGTCATTTCCCCTCATGGGGACCGGTAAGCCATTTTCTTAGTCAAAAACAAACAGAATAAAGGGCTTATTATGGGCTAAAAAACTGGTAGACATTTTTATGGGCTAAATCGATTGCTTTATTTGTGCATATTATTCAAATTTAGCTAACAATTGACATTTATAATCTTGGGGAACGTTTATAAAACGGCAGGCACTGTATTGGACACCTTTTTCAGTCAGGGGGCCTTTCTAGTCATAGACTGAGCCTCATTTTCGCGCCATTAATGCGCAGTTGTTTTTTGAGAGCAGGGCATGCAGATGCATGTGTGAGGATCTAAGAATCTCTGAAAAAGCTTTTAGAAGGCGTCATTTGGTATCGTATTCCCCTCAGGGCTTGGTTGGGTCTTAGCAAAGACTGTATCTGGGACTGTATAGGGGTTAAATTGAAAAACGGCTCCGGTTCCGTTATTTTAAGGGTTAAAGCTCTGAAATTTGGTGTGCAATACTTTTAAGGCTTTAAGACACTGTGGTGAAAATTTGGTAATTTTTGAACAATTCCTTCATACTTTTTCACATATTCAGTAATAAAGTGTTTTCTGTTTGAAATTTAAAGTGACAGTAACGGTTTTATTTTAAAACGTTTTTTGTGCTTTGTTGACAAGTTTAAGCCTGTTTAACATGTCTGTACCTTCAGATAAGCTATGTTCTATATGTATGAAAGCCAATGTGTCTCCCCATTTAAATTTATGTGATAATTGTGCCATAGCGTCCAAACAAAGTAAGGACAGTACTGCCACAAATAATGATATTGCCCAAGATGATTCCTCAAATGAGGGGAGTAAACATGATACTACATCATCTCCTTCTGTGTCTACACCAGTTTTGCCCATGCAGGAGGCCCCTAGTACATCTAGTGCGCCAATACTTATTACCATGCAACAATTAACGGCTGTAATGGATAACTCCATAGCAAATCTTTTATCCAAAATGCCTACTTATCAGAGAAAGCGCGATTGCTCTGTTTTAAACACTGAAGAGCAAGAGGACGCTGATGATAATTGTTCTGTCATACCCTCACACCAATCTGAAGGGGCCATGAGGGAGGTTTTGTCTGAGGGAGAAATTTCAGATTCAGGTAAAGTTTCTCATCAAGCTGAACCTGATGTTGTGACATTTAAATTTAAATTAGAACATCTCCGCGCACTGCTTAAGGAGGTATTATCTACTCTGGATGATTGTGACAATTTGGTCATTCCAGAGAAATTATGCAAGATGGACAGGTTCCTAGAGGTTCCGGTGCCCCCCGACGCTTTTCCTATACCCAAGCGGGTGGCGGACATAGTAAATAAAGAGTGGGAAAAGCCCGGCATACCTTTTGTTCCTCCCCCTATATTTAAGAAATTATTTCCTATGGTCGACCCCAGAAAGGACTTATGGCAGACAGTCCCCAAGGTCGAGGGGGCAGTTTCTACTCTAAACAAACGCACTACTATTCCTATTGAAGATAGTTGTGCTTTCAAAGATCCTATGGATAAAAAATTGGAGGGTTTGCTTAAAAAGATTTTTGTACAGCAAGGCTACCTTCTACAACCAATTTCATGCATTGTTCCTGTCACTACGGCAGCGTGGTTCTGGTTCGAGGAACTAGAAAAGTCGCTCAGTAGAGAAACTCCATATGAGGAGGTTATGGACAGAGTTCACGCACTTAAATTGTCTAACTCTTTTATTTTAGATGCCGCTTTGCAATTAGCAAAATTAGCGGCGAAAAATTCAGGGTTTGCTATCGTGGCGCGCTGAGCGCTTTGGCTAAAGTCTTGGTCAGCGGATGTGTCATCCAAGACAAAATTGCTTAACATTCCTTTCAAAGGTAAAACTTTATTTGGACCTGATTTGAAAGAGATTATTTCAGACATCACTGGGGGAAAGAGCCACGCCCTTCCACAGGATAGGTCTTTTAAGGCTAAAAATAAGCCTAATTTTCATCCCTTTCGCAGAAATGGACCAGCCTCTAATTCTGCATCCTCTAAGCAAGAGGGTAATGTCTCACAACCCAAACCAGCCTGGAAACCAATGCAAGGCTGGAACAAGGGTAAGCAGGCCAAGAAGCCTGCCACTGCTAACAAAACAGCATGAAGGAGTAGCCCCCGATCCGGGACCGGATCTGGTGGGGGGCAGACTCTCTCTCTTTGCTCAGGCTTGGGCAAGAGATGTTCAGGATCCTTGGGCGCTAGAAATAGTTTCTCAAGGTTATCTCCTGGAATTCAAGGAACTACCCCCAAGGGGAAGGTTCCACAAGTCTCACTTATCCTCAAACCAAATAAAGAGACAGGCATTCTTACATTGTGTAGAAGACCTGTTAAAGATGGGAGTGATACACCCAGTTCCAATAAAGGAACAAGGAATGGGATTTTATTCCAATCTGTTCGTAGTTCCCAAAAAGAGGGAACGTTCAGACCAATTCTGGATTTGAAGAACCTAAACAAATTTCTCAGGGTACCATCGTTCAAAATGGAAACTATTCGAACGATTATACCCACCATCCAGGAAGGTCAATTTATGACTACCGTGGATCTAAAGGATGCGTACCTACATATCCCTATCCACAAGGAACATCATCAGTTCCTAAGGTTCGCTTTTCTGGACAAACATTACCAGTTTGTGGCTCTTCCATTCGGATTAGCCACTGCTCCAAGGATTTTCACAAAGGTGCTAGGGTCCCTTCTAGCGGTTCTAAGACCAAGGGGCATTGCAGTAGTACCTTACTTGGACGACATTCTAATACAAGCGTCGTCCCTGTCAAAGGCAAAGGCTCATACGGACATCGTTCTAGCCTCACATCTCACGGATGGAAGGTGAACAAAGAGAAGAGTTCTCTTTCCCCGTCAACAAGAGTTCCCTTCTTGGGAACAATAATAGATTCCTTAGAAATGAGGATTTTTCTGACAGAGGTCAGAAAATCAAAACTTCTAAGCTCTTGTCAAGTACTTCATTCTGTTCCTCGTCCTTCCATAGCGCAGTGCATGGAAGTAATAGGATTGATGGTTGCAACAATGGACATAGTTCCTTTTGCACGAATTCATCAAAGACCATTACAACTGTGCATGCTCAAACAGTGGAATGGGGATTATACAGACTTGTCTCCAATGATTCAAGTAGATCAAAAGACCAGAGATTCACTCCGTTGGTGGCTGACCCTGGACCATCTGTCCCAGGGAATGAGCTTCCGCAGGCCAGAGTGGGTCATTGTCACGACCGACGCCAGTCTAGTGGGCTGGGGTGCGGTCTGGGAATCCCTGAAAGCTCAGGGTCTATGGTCTCGGGAAGAGTCTCTTCTCCAGATAAACATTCTGGAACTGAGAGCGATATTCAATGCTCTCAGAGCTTGGCCTCAACTAGCAAAGGCCAAATTCATAAGGTTCCAATCAGACAACATGACGACTGTTGCTTATATCAATCATCAAGGGGGAACAAAGAGTTCCCTGGCGATGAAAGAAGTGACCAAAATAATTCAATGGGCAGAGGATCACTCCTGCCACTTGTCTGCGATCCACATCCCAGGAGTGGAAAATTGGGAAGCAGATTTTCTGAGTCGTCAGACATTTCATCCGGGGGAGTGGGCACTCCATCCGGAAATCTTTGCCCAAATAACTCAATTATGGGGCATTCCAGACATGGATCTGATGGCGTCTCGTCAGAACTTCAAGGTTCCTTGCTACGGGTCCAGATCCAGGGATCCCAAGGCGACTCTAGTAGATGCTCTAGTAGCACCTTGGACTTTCAATCTAGCTTACGTATTCCCACCGTTTCCTCTCATTCCCAGGCTGGTAGCCAGGATCAATCAGGAGAGGGCCTCGGTGATCTTGATAGCTCCTGCGTGGCCACGCAGGACTTGGTATGCAGACCTGGTGAATATGTCATCGGCTCCACCATGGAAGCTACCTTTGAGACAGGACCTTCTTGTTCAAGGTCCATTCGAACACCCAAATCTGGTCTCCCTCCAACTGACGGCTTGGAGATTGAACGCTTGATTCTATCAAAGCGTGGGTTTTCAGATTCGGTGATAGATACTCTGGTTCAGGCCAGAAAACCTGTAACTAGAAAAATTTACCATAAAATATGGAAAAAATATATCTGTTGGTGTGAATCCAAAGGATTCCCATGGAATAAGATAAAAATTCCTAAGATTCTCTCCTTTCTTCAAGAAGGTTTGGAGAAAGGTTTATCTGCAAGTTCTCTAAAGGGACAGATCTCTGCTTTATCTGTCTTACTACACAAAAGACTGGCAGCTGTGCCAGATGTTCAAGCATTTGTTCAGGCTCTGGTTAGGATCAAGCCTGTTTACAGACCTTTGACTCCTCCCTGGAGTCTAAATCTAGTTCTTTCAGTTCTTCAAGGGGTTCCGTTTGAACCCTTACATTCCGTAGATATTAAGTTACTATCTTGGAAAGTTTTGGTTTTGGTTGCAATTTCTTCTGCTAGAAGAGTTTCAGAGTTATCTGCTCTGCAGTGTTCTCCTCCTTATCTGGTGTTCCATGCAGATAAGGTGGTTTTGCGTACTAAGCCTGGTTTTCTTCCTAAAGTTGTTTCTAACAAAAATATTAACCAGGAGATAGTTGTACCTTCTTTGTGTCCGAATCCAGTTTCAAAGAAGGAACGTTTGTTACACAATTTGGACATTGTCCGTGCTCTAAAGTTCTATTTAGAGGCTACTAAAGATTTCAGACAAACATCTTCCTTGTTTGTTGTTTATTCTGGTAAAAGGAGAGGTCAAAAAAGCGACTTCTACCTCTCTTTCCTTTTGGCTTAAAAGCATTATCCGTTTGGCTTATGAGACTGCCGGACGGCAGCCTCCTGAAAGAATCACAGCTCACTCCACTAGGGCTGTGGCTTCCACATGGGCCTTCAAGAACGAGGCTTCTATTGACCAGATATGTAAGGCAGCGACTTGGTCTTCACTGGACACTTTTGCCAAATTTTACAAATTTGATACTTTTGCTTCTTCGGAGGCTATTTTTGGGAGAAAGGTTTTGCAAGCTGTGGTGCCTTCCGTTTAGGTGACCTGATTTGCTCTCTCCCTTCATCCGTGTCCTAAAGCTTTGGTATTGGTTCCCACAAGTAAGGATGACGCCGTGGACCGGACAAACCAATGTTGGAGAAAACAGAATTTATGCTTACCTGATAAATTACTTTCTCCAACGGTGTGTCCGGTCCACGGCCCGCCCTGGTTTTTTAATCAGGTCTGATGAATTATTTTCTCTAACTACAGTCACCACGGTATCATATGGTTTCTCCTATATATATTTCCTCCTGTCCGTCGGTCGAATGACTGGGGTGGGCGGAGCCTAGGAGGGATCATGTGACCAGCTTTGCTGGGACTCTTTGCCATTTCCTGTTGGGGAAGAGAATATCCCACAAGTAAGGATGACGCCGTGGACCGGACACACCGTTGGAGAAAGTAATTTATCAGGTAAGCATAAATTCTGTTTTTATTTCTCTTACTGTAAAATGAGCATACTTTATATGTAATTAAGGTGACCTGATGACCCTAGGGACAGTGCTGAATTTGGGGAGTGTGCCCTAATTATTATATTTTTTTGTTAGGGACAGTCCTGAATTTAGTCAGTCTGTTCCTAATTTTTTAAAGGGCTGAGCTATGCTGTGCTGGTTTGTCCTAAATTTGCTCAAATGGGTTTTGTGTTCCTTGTCCCAATGTGTAAATAACAAGAACCAACTTTATGTTTCGTAAACTCTGCTGCAGTTACTACTCTAATCCAACAGGAAGTCCCTAGTGGCTGCACAGTGACACAGGATAGTTTTGGCGATCTTCATAGTGGTGATCAATGCCTGTTTTCTGCTACTACAGTGATTGCAGAGCTTGGTTAGTTCAATACTTCTGTACTAAAGCAGGGCATAGTAATTATCAATGCCTGTCTGCTGCTATATAGGGACCATCTGTGCCAGGTACAGTGCATGCAGAGCTACGGTAGTTCTATACTACAGCAGAGCATAGTATGGATCAATGCCTGTCTCCTGTTACTATACAGGGACCATCTGTGCCACGTGCAGTGTGTGCTGATGCTCTCGAGCTAGGGTAGTTCTTCTATACTACAGCAGGGCATTGTAATGATAAATGCTTTTGTGCTGCTGCTGTTTAGGGATCAACCATATCATGTGCAGCGTGTGCAGAACTGGGCTAGTTCTTATATGTGATAGCAAGGTTTTACAAATTTCTAGCAAAAGTTAATAAGATTGAATTCCTGGCTACTAACGTTTATGCAAATTTATTATCTGGCTTGTAAAGTTCTGTACGTAGCTCCTCAATATTCTGACTGCACACTACATGTCATTGTGACTGAATCCTACGTAATCTATAAATTTCATGTCATGCAGAGCAGGAAGCAAAGCAATCTGTGTTCAAAACCATAAACACGAGTAAGACAGATAAACTAAGTATGTGTTAATAGCTCAGTATCCTTTAACTTAAATCAAATGTGTAGGTACACTTACAGCTATCGCATGGGCTGATATACAGAGGCAGCTTACATTTCTGTAATTTGCGTTCAGTATCCCTTTAATACCTCTGAAAAATACAGTAGCTCTTCTTTATTTTAAAGACAACAGTTTTATCTTAGCAATAGGTTTTACTATAGGCTTTTATTGCAGGCAAACTATTTTCACGTGCCTGTATCAATTAAACATTTTCAACAAATGTTTTAATACCTCCTCAACTATTATGAGGTGTCCCGAATTTGGGTCTTAGACGTTCTGAATTGGGGTCTGGGAAATCTGGTCCCCCTAGTTTAAGAAGTGTAATATCTTCTAAAAACTTCTTTGTTTTGCAAAGGGCATATTCCATGGTATAAACTAATTGAATCTTACATTTTTTGGAAGGTAACGATTGACTTAAAGGGCCACTAAACCCAAAATCTTTCTTTCATGATTCAGATAGAACATACAAATTTAAACAACATTACAATTTACTTCTATTATTTATTTTGCTTCATTTTTTAGATATCCTTATTTGAAGAAAAAGCAATGCACGTGGGTGAGCCAATCACATGAGGCTTCTATGTGCAGCAACCAATCAGCAGCTACTGAGCATATCTAGATATGCTTTTCAACAAAGAATATAAAGAGAATAAAACAAATTAGATAATAGAAGTAAATTAGAAAGATGTTTAAAAATGCATTTTCTTTCTAAATCATGAAAGAAAAAATGTGGGTATCATGGCCCTTTAAGACAAGACTTTTTGACTTTAAAGAGTGATTAAATTAACAAAAAAATGGCAATAAGTAAACACTCTAATGCGTTAGAGCATTCTTTTTTCACTATTGCTTGAATATAGCTATGTGCTTACTCCCCAAAAAAACAGTTAAACACATAGCTTTAGGACTTTAAAGACCTTAGAAATAAAAAATAAAAAAACTGTGCCTGCCAATAGATAATTAACGTGAACTGATGTATTTTAGTTACTTTCTGTCTTGAAAATACATTTTTAGAACATAATCACAAAACACAATCCCTACATTAGTACGAGCACCGCCAAATTGTAACCTTGGTTCTCCTTGGGGTTGAAGGTCATTTGATGTGTAATCCTGAGCCCTAATTAGTTCTACTGATATGCAGAAACATAGCTATTTTGCCCACGGCACATGCAACTCTAAGTATAGGAGCACAGACACACAATAACGGGTAGTCAGTATACAAGGAATCTTGGGTATAGCCAACATGCATGTGCAAGATGTGTTCTTCATGGATTAATGAGTATTGGGGATTATTTTCTGTTATTGGACAGCTCTATGGTGTTTAATGTACCTTTACAGTCATTTCCAGATCTGAAATACACTGCTGATTGTGAGCTAAACCCAACCTCTGAGCCAATTAGGTGCAGCCAGGCTGCTCTGGGTGTGAATTTAGCTATGTGTTTAATCCATTTGCAGGCATTTAAATACATAAGTATAGCAAAAATAGTGCAATAAGGCAATGCTGTAGTTTAATAGTGATTTATTTACCTTTAACCCTGTGATGCAATCAAAGTGAAGGTCCATTTTGATGAATTAGTGCCCGGTTTTTAATAAACCTATTAAAAACAAGGGCACTTTCATTCATCAAAATTGACATTTCACTGTTTTCTTCAAAAACTTACCTTTTAATCCTGAATGCCGCTCCAGCGATTCGCCCGGCCGTCGGAAGCCTCTGCAGATGTCAGAGATGACGAAACAGGCTTCCTCCAATCACAGCTTCCCCCCCGGGGGAATCTTGGCCTGATGCAACGCTGTGATTGGAGGAAGCCGGATTCGTCATTTTGGACCCGCGAAGACCGCTTGCAACGGGCGGAGGAAGCGCTGGAGTGGCTGCCAGGATTAAAAGATACGTTTTTGAAGAAAACAGTGAAATGTCAATTTTGATTAATTAAAGTGCCCTTGTTTTTAATAGGTTTATTAAAAACCGGGCACTAATTCATCAAAATGGACCTTCACTTTAAAGGGACATTAAACCCACATTTTTTCTTTCAAGGTTCAGATAGAGAATACCATTTTATACAACTTTCTAATATGCTTCTATTATCTAATTTCTTCAATCTCTTGATAATATTTCCTGAAAAGCATATCTAGATAGGCTCAGTAGCTTCTGATTGGTGGCTGCACATAGTTGCCTCATGTGATTGGCTCATCCATGTGCATTGCTATTTCTTTAACAAAGGATATCTAAAGAATGAAGCAAAATAGATAATAGGAGTAAATTGTAATGTTTAAAATTGTATTCTCTGTCTGAATCATGAAATAACATTGTTGGGTTTAATGTCCCTTTAAATGTGTGTGTATATATGTGTATGTATATATATATATATATATATATATATATATATATATATATATGAAGAAAGTAAGTTAAACAATTGAAAGTTGCAAAAAAGCACATTTGTGTCCAATGCAGCCCTACACATTTCTTACTGGCTGATATGGACTTATATCTCCTCCTATAGTGGTATTGCTTGATAGTGATAGTGACAGACATAGGAATACAAAATGCTGAGTATTAATAAAGTCTACACTTTAGATAAATATATGTGTCACATTCATTGTCCCTCTGGTTCTTTTATGTACTCAGATCCTATGTTTCTATGGTACATTTAATCTTGTTTATTAAGGAACAGCATTAAAACATTTTTGACTGAGTAAAAAAAGATAGTTACATTTAAGTCTCAGATGTGTACTATTTCCTCATAGTTCTCATTGCTTTGATAAGGTCAACTCCCACAGTACTATGGTCTGTAAAGAAACCGTTCAAAGCAGGAACAAACGTGCAGTTTAAAAACAAAATGTAATACATTTTGAAACACCCTCTTTTAGATGGAAAATAAAAAAAACATAGCTTTAATATTCTTTTTGTTTTTCTCATTCACTTTGTCTTACACTTTTGCCTATAATAGTCTATATTATAATATATTGGTTATTCTACATGTGTTTTCCACTTTCTAATTCATCTTCTCATTTTTTCACCTATTTAATTTTTGTCTTATGTTCTTTTTTTTAAAAATATAAATCCTCTAATTATGGAGGTTGCCATTTCGAAACCTAGTTTTCACCGTGGGTATCTCACTGAAGGAGAGTTTCTGCACATGCGCAAACACAACAGCCCTGGAATGTAGTGAATGCTATATTTCAAAATGGCGACTCCCATGACTAAAGGGAGGTGAGGAATATCCTCAGTGCTATACTTATAAAATATAGTCAGTGTTTGTTCTTTGTTTTAATGCCCTTATTTAGCTATATTAGTTATTAGATAAAACATTTTCTGTCAGGTATTGATCTCATTTGAAAGCTGTGCATGTTTCCTAAAGGGGCAAAATAGGTTCTCCTTTGTTTTTAGTCATTTTTATGTACGTATAAAATAAAATATGTTGCAAAACAGGAATGAGTTAACCTATTCTCCAGTTTCACACAAGGGCTTGGTTTCAACACTGTTGAAGCTATGCACAGAATAAAGAAGTACTAAAAGGGATATTATTTTTTTCTTGATGATTCAGATAGAGCATGCAAGTTTAAACAACTGTATAATTTATTCTATTCAGTTTCCTTTGTTCCTTTGGTATCTTTTGTTGAAAAGCAGGGTATTACGTTTAGGAACAGGCTCATTTTTTGTGCACTAGATGACAGCAATTTTGCCAGAATGTTATCCATTTGCAGAAGCATTATTTCCTGCCATGTAGTTCTTCAGATACCTACCTAAGTATCTATTCAACACCATGGGAACAAATACATTTTTATAATAAAAGTCAATTGGAAACTTTTTTTAAAGGGTCTGCTCTGTCTGAATCACAAAAGAAAATGTTTGGGTTTTATATCCCTTGGCTGGCTGGAGAAAAATGTAACTACTTTGTGAAACTGAGGTTTGGCCTGGGGCTTATATGTATTGTAGACTAAAGGAAATCTGTATTTTTATTTATTTTTAATTTTCACTTTTCAGTCTCTTTTGATGACTTTAAAACTTGTCATTTTAATTTCAGAATAGAACATGTTGGAGTTATATAACTAATTAAAGTAATGGTAAACTCAGGGAAATCCCTTTACACAATATTAAAGGGACAGTCAACACCAGAATTTTTGCTGTTTAAAAAGATAGATCATCCCTTTATTACCCGTTCCCCAGTTTTGCAAAACCAACACAGTTATATTAATACACTTTTTACCTCTGTGATTATCTTGTATCTAAGCCTCTGAAAACTGCCCCCTTATTTCAGTTCTTTTGACAGACTTGCATTTTAGCCAATCAGTGCTGACTCCTAGGAGCTTCACGTGCATGAGCTCAATGTTATCTATATGAAACACATGAACTAACGCCCTCTAGTGGTGAAACATTGTCAAAATGTCAAGGTCTAAGAAATTAGCATATGAACCTCCTAGGTTTAGCTTTCAACTAAGAATACCAAGGAAACAAAGCTAAATTGGTGATAAAAGTACATTGGAAAGTTGTTTAAAATTACATGCCCTATTTAAATCATGAAAGTTTTTTTTTTTTTTTACTTGACTGTCCCTTTAACCCCTTAACGACCAAGGACGTACGCCACACGTCCTCAAAATAAATACAGTTAATGACCGAGGACGTGTGGCGTACGTCCTTGGTCTGGAAAGCAGCTGGAAGCGATCCTGCTCGCTTCCAGCTGCTTTCCGGTTATTGCAGTGATGCCTCAACATCGAGGCATCCTGCAATAACCCCCCTTGGCCATCCGATGCAGAGAGAGCCACTCTGTGGCCCTCTCTGTACCGGACATCGATGGCCGGTTTCGTTGGTGGGTGGGAGCCAGTCTGGGAGGCGGGTGGGCGGCCATCGATGGGCCGTATGATGTGGAGGGGGGCGGGATCGTGGGCGGGAACGCCGGGTGCGCGCGCAGGGGTAGGAAGCGGGTGGGAACCGCTACACTACAGAAAAATGATGGGAGAAAAGTGGCAGTGATTGCCAAATATATTTAAATATATGTAGATCTGAGAGATCTGGGAGGGGTGGTGGGTTGGTCTTTTGGGGGGGGGGCAAGCTACACTACAGAAAATTGTTTAAAAAAAAAATAATAAAAACATGTTTTACTATAAACTGGGTACTGGCAGACAGCTGCCAGTACCAAAGATGGCTACTAATAAGTTAGAGGGGGATGGGTAAAGAGCTGTTTGGGGGGTATCAGGGAGGTTGGGGGCTAAGGGGGGATCCTCCAGAGCAGCATATGTAAATATGCCTCTTTTTTTTTTAATTTATTTTTTATCAAGGATAGCTTTTTTTTTTTAGTACTGGCAGACTTTCTGCCAGTACTTAACATGGCGGGGACAATTGTGGGGTGGGGGAGGGAAGAGAGCTGTTTGGGAGGGATCAGGGGGTGTAATGTGTCAGGTGGGAGGCTGATCTCTACACTAAAGCTAAAATTAACCCTGCAAGCTCCCTACATGCTACCTAATTAACCCCTTCACTGCTAGCCATAATACACGTGTGATGCGCAGCGGCATTTAGCGGCCATCTAATTACCAAAAAGCAACGCCAAAGCCATGTATGTCTGCTATTTCTCAACAAAGGGGATCCCAGAGAAGCATTTACAACCATTTGTGCCATAATTGCACAAGCTGTTTGTAAATGATTTCAGTGAGAAACCTAAAATTGTGAAAAATTTTACTTTTTTTTTTTATTTAATCGCATTTGGCGTTGAAATGGTGGCATGAAATATACCAAAATGGGCCTAGATCAATACTTAGGGTTGTCTACTACACTACAATAAAGCTAAAATTAACCCTACAAGCTCCCTACATGCTCCCTAATTAACCCCTTCATTGCTGGGCATAATACACGTGTGGTGCGCAGTGGCATTTAACGGCCTTCTAATTACCAAAAAGCAACACCAAATCCATATATGTCTGCTATTTATGAAAAAAGGGGATTCCAGAGAAGCATTTACAACCATTTGTGCCATAATTGCACGAGCTGTTTGTAAATAAATTCAGTGAGAAACCTAAAGTTTGTAACAAAATGTGTAAAAAAGTGAACAATTTTTTTTATTTGATCGCATTTGGCGGTGAAATGGTGGCATGAAATATACCAAAATGGGCCTAGATCAATACTTTGGGATGTCTTCTAAAAAAAAATATTTACATGTCAAGGGATATTCAGGGATTCCTGACAGATATCAGTGTTCCAATGTAACTAGCGCTAAGTTTGAAAAAAAGTGGTTTGGAAATAGCAAAGTGCTTCTTGTATTTATTTCCCTATAAATTGCAAAAAAAGCAAAGAACATGTAAACATTGGGTATTTCTAAACTCAGGACAAAATTTGGAAACTATTTAGCATGGGTGTTTTTTGGTGGTTGCAGATGTGTAACAGATTTTGGGGGTCAAAGTTAGAAAAAGTGTGTTTTTTTCCATTTTTTCCTCATATTTTATATTTTTTTTATAGTAAATTATAAGACATGATGAAAATAATGGTATCTTTAGAAAGTCCATTTAATGGCGAGAAAAACGGTATATAATGTGTGTGGGTACAGTAAATGAGTAAGAGGAAAATTACAGCTAAACACAAACACTGCAGAAATGTAAAAATAGCCTTGGTCCCAAACGGTCAGAAAATGGAAAAGTGCTGTGGTCATTAAGGGGTTAAGAGTATTCCAACAATGCAGTCGATCTGTATTAATTCAATCTCTCAAAACACAATTATCATCAAAACCATAACTTTTATTGTGTGTATATCAATCCCACCTTGGCCACATTTCCTGAAATTAATTTTTTTAAGAAAGATGACAGGCAGGTGGTTAAACCAATTACGTACCAGTAACCAGTGCCATCCAATACAGTTGGCGAGTGAGGGCTCCTGTATAAAGATATAGTACTTGTGGTGCATTTGTGATTGGCTGAACTGCCTGTTTGTGGTGCATTTGTGATTGGCTGAACTGCCTGTTTGTGGTGCATTTGTGATTGGTTGAACTGCCTGTTTGTCAAGCTTCTCAAAAAAGGAATTTCAGCAGAAGAGGCATCCATGGGGGATTAAAATATATGCAATAAAAACAATTTTTTTGTATGATAATATAGTGTTTTGAGGGATTGTGTTAATACAGATCCACTATGTTACAATATTGTGTAAATTCTTTTTCCCTTTTTGCCATGTATTGAACTATATATTATGTGTATTTGACCTAGGGAAGTGTTTTATATGTTCTAAGGTTGCAAGTTATAAGTAAGTCATAAAATTGATACACATACTGGTAGAAGCATTTTTGTAATATATTTGCAAATCTACCACTGTTATTGCTCCTTCAGTGATGACTTTTAATGAATGCTCAATCTGCTGCTCATTTAGCTGTAGGTTGCAATTTTGTCTCCTGTGGATGCGTCATGTTGCATTGGTGCTGTGCTGTACATCATCAGCGGCACTGAGCATGCATCAGAAGGAACGGACATGCATGTGACCTACAGCCCTATCTGCAGTATGCCACTTTCACATTAAAAGTTACCATTATAGCAGAATGTTTGCAGATATATAGTGCAAAAGGGTTTCTATTTGTATTTAAAGGGACAGTCAACACCAGAATTTTTGTTGTTTAAAAAGATAGATAATCCCTTTATTACCCATTTCCCAGTTTTGCGTAACCAACTTAGTTATATTAATATACTTTTTATCTCTGTAATTAAATTGTATGTAAGCATCTTCTGACAGCCCCCTGATCACATGACATTTTATTTATTATCTATTGACTTTCATTTTAGCCAATTAGTGCAGTGTCTGCCACAAGCGACGGGTGTGATTACAATGTTATCTATATGGATTACATGAACTAGCTCTCCCCTGTTGTGAAAAGCAAATAGAAAAGCATGTAATAAGAGGCGGCCTTCAAGGGTTTAGAAATTATCATATGAACCTTCCTAGGTTTAGCTTTTAACTAAGAATACCAAGAGAACAAAGCAAAATTGGTGATAAAAGTAAATTGGAAAGTTGTTTACAATTACATGCCCTATTTGAAACATGAAAGTTTTTTTTGGACTTGACTGTCCCTTTAAAGGGATAGAGATACTAAACCCAATTTTTTTTCTTTCATGATTTAGACAGATCATGCAATGTTAATAGGGTGACCATATTGCCGCTTTAAAAAGGGACACATATGAAAAATACATATGCCAGGGCTGTTTTAAGAAATGTTTTGTATAAGAACCCACCCTGACATATGTATTTTTGATATGTGTCCCTTTTTAAAGAAGCAATATGGTCACCCTAAATTTTAAGCAACTTTCAAATTCACTCTTACTATAATTTTTTCTTTGTTCTCTTGCTATCTTTATTTTAAAAGGTGGAATGTAAAGCTTAGGAGCTGGCCCATCTTTGGTTCAGAACCAGGGTTACGCGTGCTTATTGGGGGCTAAATGTAGCCAACAATAAGCAAGCACTATCCAGGGTGCTGAACCTAAAATGGACCTGCTCCTAAGCTTTACATTCTTGCTTTTAAAATAAAGATAGCAAGAGAACAAAGAACAAATTATTATAGGAGTAAATTAGAAAGTTGGTTAAAATTGCATACTGTTTCTGAATGATGAAAAAATATGAGTTTAGTATTCCTTTAAATACATTTGTTTTTTTGTTTTTTTGGGGGGGGATATCAGCCGAATTTGCTGTAATACAAAAATCTATTATTTCTCAGTTTTGCACAGAATCCTTATGTGCGTGTAGCCAAACTTATATGAATTTAATGGGGTATGTTAGAGCTCAGTGGAACATTTTATTATTGTACACATGCTTGCAGTTTGCTTTGTAACCCCAGTAAATGAGTTTGATAAATAGTTACAAAAAAAAAACATGCTAGGGTTTGCAATGCATTGCAACTCCTGGGCATGTTGCAGCCAGTGAGCCAATTAGGAATGGCATATTTATGTATCTGACAGTCACAGTCCATATTCTACATTAAGCAGTACTCCTGGAGTACAAGTTAAACTATAATGCTCAAATAATTTATAGTATTTTATGATTGTCTTAACATGTCCCTTTAACCCGATGACTCATTTAGAAAATGCTGTTAAGTGAGTAGAAAAAGTAAAAGGCTTAAAGTGATTTGTAACTTCTTTTCACTACTCAGAGCCTTGTTGACATCTTTACTCATCTGTACCAGACAGTTTCCCCTATGTACTTTGCTTAGTGTAGAGATGTTAAACATTGTACAAGTTATGGAAGAGAAACTCTACAGGAGACAACCTTAGGAACTGTGTGTGTGCGCATGTGTTCAATACCTATGTGCTTATTGGCGCATGTGTTCAATACCTATGTGCTTATTGGCGCATGTGTTCAATACCTATGTCTTTATTGGCGCATGTGTTCAGTACCTATGTCCTTATTGGCGCATGTGTTCAATACCTTTGTGCTTATAGGCGCATGTGTTCAATACCTATGTGCTTATTGGCGCATGTGTTCAATACCTTTGTGCTTATAGGCGCATGTGTTCAATACCTATGTGCTTATTGGCGCATGTGTTCAATACCTATGTGCTTATTGGCGCATGTGTTCAATACCTATGTGCTTATAGGCGTATGTGTTCAATACCTATGTACTTATTGGCGCATGTGTTCAATACCTATGTGCTTATTGGCGCATGTGTTCAGTACCTATGTCCTTATTGGCGCATGTGTTCAATACCTATGTGCTTTTTGGCACATGTGTTCAATACCTATGTGCTTATAGGCGCATGTGTTCAATACCTATGTGCTTATTGGCGCATGTGTTCAATAACTATGTCCTTATCGGCGCATGTGTTCAATACCCATGTGCTTATAGGCGCATGTGTTCAATACCTATGTGCTTATAGGCGCATGTGTTCAATACCTATGTGCTTATAGGCGCATGTGTTCAATACCTATGTCCTTATCGGCGCATGTGTTCAATACCTATGTGCTTATTGGAGCAGTACTATGTATGAAGGGTATACATGCACAATATAAAATGACTTTAATGCTGTGTGTTACAAATACATGAATAAATTGAGCACTCTAGCAGCTGTGTAGGTTTTGTAAGCTCAAAGGGTGCAGTTTCCTCTTTGTTACACGGGTATGTGATATTTATTTACCTCTGTCAATGGATTTTGTATTTATCTTGTGTTTATGATTGTTTCTGTACTGTCTACATAATAAACTTGACTTTATGAAACATCTGCCTTTCTGTGTCTCAGTGATATTGTGCGCTTGCTATTGTTCTAGTCCTTGTACAACACAGGTGAGAAGGTGAGTAAGCTATAAATATATCAATGCAAAGCAGGTACAGAGGGCTAGAGAGAACATGTTCCTGAAGGCAGGGTTGCAAACAATGGGACTGTGCCCAAATTGTTCATAGTCTTTTAAATAAATTCTCTCAAGTGCCCACTATACATTTTAAAAATTAAAAGAAGCATGAGTTATTATTTTTTCTTTACATTTTATATGCTGTATGTATGTATATGTATATATATATATATATATATATATATATATATATATATATATATATATATATATATATATACAGACATATACACATATATATACACACACACACACACAGTGCTTGAAATTTCCACTAGTCCTGATTGAGTAATATATTAAAATGTAACTTTTTCCTATAATATGAAGTGCACTAGTTTTACCCCTGACTAGTAAACTGTAGTAATATTTTTTTACACTCCTATAGATATTTTACACACACAATGTTCTCTCTAGGACCTTTTTAATGGGTTCACCACCTGGCTGATTTTACTGACCACACAGCTAAAATTTTAGATAAAACGAGCTAATATTCAAATTTCACTCTGCATGCCAAAAATGATTTAATGAATTTCATAATTACGTCTCTTTAAATACTGTTTTCACTTGGTCTGCATGCCAGCAAAGATTTTTATATACAGCATATTGTTTGCAGTACTCATTTGAATGCATTTGTTATTTATAGTATTTATTTAGATCCAACAAAGTGTACAAAATGCAAAAAGTAAATTTAGTGCCACGCAGGGCAAGATAAGAGAGAATACAAAACATATAGAAATAGACCACTTAATCTACAACGTATATCTCTACCATCTTACATCCACCTTGTTGGAGTTTAACATTTTATACCAAAAACAAAAAAAAGTAACAAAATTATTACCATACAATGACCGTTTCTTCACTTATGCAAATTTTCTATTATATAAAATACAATTGAAAACCATACTACTCCTAAAATAATAAGCTCTTGAAGAGAAAAAAAAAAATTCGCTCTCTCTCCACTCCAACCCAACAGATACTAATTGTTAGAATATTAGACATTCTCCACGAATATTTGCTTCAAGCATACAAATCTGTTTTCTTCTGTTATGTGTGATCAGTCCACGGGTCATCATTACTTCTGGGATATAACTCCTCCCCAACAGGAAATGCAAGAGGATTCACCCAGCAGAGCTGCATATAGCTCCTCCCCTCTACGTCACTCCCAGTCATTCTCTTGCACCCAACGACTAGATAGGAT
The DNA here is from genome assembly GCF_027579735.1 of Bombina bombina. Classification (NCBI taxonomy): domain Eukaryota; kingdom Metazoa; phylum Chordata; class Amphibia; order Anura; family Bombinatoridae; genus Bombina; species Bombina bombina. The sequence goes on from NC_069501.1 coordinate 470,481,251, forward strand.
GTGTGAGAGGACTATGGTGATTATACTTAGTTTTTATAACTTCAATCAAAAGTTTGTTATTTTACAATAGCACCGGAGCGTGTTATTGCCTCTCTGGCAGAGTTTGAAGAAGAATCTACCAGAGTTTTTACTATGATTTTAACCGGAGTAGTTAAGATCATATTGCTGTTTCTCGGCCATCTGAGGGAGGTAAAAGCTTCAGATCAGGGGACAGCGGGCAGATGAATCTGCATTGAGGTATGTAGCAGTTTTTATTTTCTGAATGGAATTGATGAGAAAATCCTGCCATACCGTTATAATGACATGTATGTATACTCTACACTTCAGTATTCTGGGGATGGTATTTCACTGGAATTACTCTGTTAAAAGTACATTAAACCTTTTAATAGGTATTTATTATGTTAAACGTTTTTGCTGGAATGTAGAATCGTTTGCATTTTCTGAGGTACTGAGTGAATAAATGTTTGGGCATTATTTTTCCACTTGGCAGTTGCTTGTTTTAATTGTGACAGTTTCGTTTCTCTCTCACTGCTGTGTGTGAGGGGGAGGGGCCGTTCTTGGCGCTCTTTGCTACGCATCAAAAATTTCCAGTCAGTTACTCTTGTATTTCCTGCATGATCCGGTTCATCTCTAACAGAACTCAGGGGTCTTCAAACTTCTTTGGAGGGAGGTAGATTCTCTCAGCAGAGCTGTGAGACTTATATATTGACTGTGATTAAAAACGTTGCTCTGTAATTTTTATGTTTCAAATTTAATTATTGTTACTTTACTAATGGGAACAAACCTTTGCTAAAAGTTGTGTTGTTTTTAAGGATTGATGCTATAACTGTTTTTTCAGTTCATTATTTCAACTGTCATTTAATCGTTTAGTGCTTCTTTGAGGCACAGTACGTTTTTGTTAAATAAGATTGTAACCAAGTTGCAAGTTTATTGCTAGTGTGTTAAACATGTCTGATTCAGAGGAAGATACCTGTGTCATTTGTTCCAATGCCAAGGTGGAGCCCAATAGAAATTTATGTACTAACTGTATTGATGCTACTTTAAATAAAAGCCAATCTGTACAAATTGAACAAATTTCACCAAACAGCGAGGGGAGAGTTATGCCGACTAACTCGCCTCACGTGTCAGTACCTGCATCTCCCGCCCGGGAGGTGCGTGATATTGTGGCGCCTAGTACATCTGGGCGGCCATTACAGATAACATTACAAGATATGGCTACTGTTATGACCGAAGTTTTGGCTAAATTACCAGAACTAAGAGGCAAGCGTGATCACTCTGGGGTGAGAACAGAGTGCGCTGATAATACTAGGGCCATGTCTGATACTGCGTCACAGCTTGCAGAGCATGAGGACGGAGAGCTTCATTCTGTGGGTGACGGTTCTGATCCAAACAGATTGGATTCAGATATTTCAAATTTTAAATTTAAATTGGAGAACCTCCGTGTATTACTAGGGGAGGTTTTAGCGGCTCTTAATGATTGTAACACTGTTGCAATACCAGAGAAATTGTGTAGGTTGGATAAATACTTTGCGGTACCCGGCGAGTACTGACGTTTTTCCTATACCTAAGAGACTAACTGAAATTGTTACTAAGGAGTGGGATAGACCCGGTGTGCCGTTCTCACCCCCTCCAATATTTAGAAAGATGTTTCCAATAGACGCCACCACACGGGACTTATGGCAAACGGTCCCTAAGGTGGAGGGAGCAGTTTCTACTTTAGCTAAGCGTACCACTATCCCGGTGGAGGATAGCTGTGCTTTTTCAGATCCAATGGATAAAAAATTAGAGGGTTACCTTAAGAAAATGTTTGTTCAACAAGGTTTTATATTGCAACCCCTTGCATGCATCGCGCCGATTACGGCTGCGGCAGCATTTTGGATTGAGTCTCTGGAAGAGAACCTTAGTTCAGCTACGCTGGACGACATTACGGACAGGCTTAGAGTCCTTAAACTAGCTAATTCATTCATTTCGGAGGCCGTAGTACATTTAACCAAACTTACGGCTAAGAACTCAGGATTCGCCATTCAGGCACGTAGGGCGCTGTGGCTAAAATCCTGGTCAGCTGATGTAACTTCTAAGTCCAAATTACTTAATATACCTTTCAAGGGGCAAACTTTATTTGGGCCCGGTTTGAAAGAAATTATCGCTGACATTACAGGAGGTAAGGGCCACGCCCTGCCTCAAGACAAAGCTAAGGCTAGACAGTCTAATTTTCGTCCCTTTCGGAATTTCAAAGCAGGAGCAGCACCAACTTCCACTGCACCAAAACAGGAAGGAGCTGTTGCTCGTTACAGACAAGGCTGGAAACCTAACCAGTCCTGGAACAAGGGCAAGCAGGCCAGGAAACCTGCTGCTGCCCCAAAGACAGCATGAACCGAGGGCCCCCGATCCGGGACCGGATCTAGTGGGGGGGCAGACTCTCTCTCTTCGCCCAGGCTTGGGCAAGAGATGTTCAGGATCCCTGGGCGCTAGAGATCATATCTCAGGGATACCTTCTAGACTTCAAATTCTCTCCCCCAAGAGGGAGATTTCATCTGTCAAGGTTGTCAACAAACCAGATAAAGAAAGAAGCGTTTCTACGCTGTGTACAAGATCTGTTATTAATGGGAGTGATCCATCCGGTTCCGCGGTCGGAACAAGGACAAGGGTTTTACTCAAACCTGTTTGTGGTTCCCAAAAAAGAGGGAACTTTCAGGCCAATCTTGGATTTAAAGATCCTAAACAAATTCCTAAGAGTTCCATCGTTCAAAATGGAAACTATTCGGACAATCTTACCCATGATCCAAAAGGGTCAGTACATGACCACAGTGGATTTAAAGGATGCTTACCTTCACATACCGATTCACAAAGATCATTACCGGTATCTAAGGTTTGCCTTCTTAGACAGGCATTACCAGTTTGTAGCTCTTCCATTCGGATTGGCTACGGCTCCAAGAATCTTCACAAAGGTTCTGGGTGCCCTTCTGGCGGTACTAAGACCGCGAGGAATTTCGGTAGCTCCGTACCTAGACGACATTCTGATACAAGCTTCAAGCTTTCAAACTGCCAAGTCTCATACAGAGTTAGTTCTGGCATTTCTAAGGTCGCATGGATGGAAAGTGAACGAAAAGAAGAGTTCTCTCTTTCCTCTCACAAGAGTTCCATTCTTGGGGACTCTTATAGATTCTGTAGAAATGAAGATTTATCTGACAGAAGACAGATTAACAAAGCTTCTAAATGCATGCCGTGTCCTTCATTCCATTCAACTCCCGTCAGTAGCTCAATGCATGGAGGTGATCGGCTTAATGGTAGCAGCAATGGACATAGTACCCTTTGCACGTCTACATCTCAGACCGCTGCAATTGTGCATGCTGAGTCAGTGGAATGGGGATTACTCAGACTTGTCCCCTACTCTGAATCTGGATCAAGAGACCAGAAACTCTCTTCTATGGTGGCTTTCTCGGCCACATCTGTCCAGGGGGATGCCATTCAGCAGGCCGGACTGGACAATTGTAACAACAGACGCCAGCCTACTAGGTTGGGGCGCTGTCTGGAATTCTCTGAAGGCTCAGGGACAATGGAATCAGGAGGAAAGTCTCCTGCCAATAAACATTCTGGAATTGAGAGCAGTTCTCAATGCCCTTCTGGCTTGGCCCCAGTTAAAAACTCGGGGGTTCATCAGGTTTCAGTCGGACAACATCACGACTGTAGCTTACATCAACCATCAAGGAGGGACAAGAAGCTCCCTAGCAATGATGGAAGTATCAAAGATAATTCGCTGGGCAGAGTCTCACTCTTGCCACCTGTCAGCAATCCACATCCCGGGAGTGGAGAACTGGGAGGCGGATTTCTTGAGTCGCCAGACTTTTCATCCGGGGGAGTGGGAACTTCATCCGGAGGTCTTTGCCCAAATACTTCGACGTTGGGGCAAACCAGAGATAGATCTCATGGCGTCTCGCCAGAACGCCAAACTTCCTCGCTACGGGTCCAGATCCAGGGATCCGGGAGCGGTTCTGATAGATGCTTTGACAGCACCTTGGAACTTCGGGATGGCTTATGTGTTTCCACCCTTCCCGCTGCTTCCTCGATTGATTGCCAAAATCAAACAGGAGAGAGCATCAGTGATTCTAATAGCGCCTGCATGGCCACGCAGGACTTGGTATGCAGATCTAGTGGACATGTCATCCTGTCCGCCTTGGTCTCTACCTCTAAGACAGGACCTTCTGATACAGGGTCCATTCAAACATCAAAATCTAACTTCTCTGAAGCTGACTGCTTGGAAATTGAACGCTTGATTTTATCAAAACGTGGGTTTTCTGAGTCGGTTATTGATACCCTGATACAGGCTAGGAAGCCTGTTACCAGAAGGATTTACCATAAGATATGGCGTAAATACCTATACTGGTGCGAATCCAAAGGTTACTCCTGGAGTAAGGTTAGGATTCCTAGGATATTGTCCTTTCTACAAGAAGGTTTAGAAAAGGGTTTATCGGCTAGCTCATTAAAGGGACAGATCTCAGCTCTGTCCATCTTGTTACACAGGCGTCTGTCAGAAAATCCAGACGTCCAGGCCTTTTGTCAGGCTTTAGCTAGGATCAAGCCTGTGTTTAAAACTGTTGCTCCGCCATGGAGTTTAAACCTTGTTCTTAACGTTCTACAAGGAGTTCCGTTTGAACCCCTTCATTCCATTGATATAAAGTTGTTATCTTGGAAAGTGTTATTTTTAATGGCTATTTCTTCGGCTCGGAGAGTCTCTGAGTTATCAGCTTTACATTGTGATTCTCCTTATTTGATTTTTCATTCAGATAAGGTAGTTCTGCGTACAAAACCTGGGTTCTTACCTAAGGTAGTCACTAACAGGAACATCAATCAAGAGATCGTGGTGCCTTCCCTGTGCCCGAATCCTTCTTCAAAGAAGGAACGTCTTCTACACAATCTGGATGTAGTTCGTGCCCTCAAGTTCTACTTGCAGGCAACTAAGGATTTTCGACAAACGTCTTCCCTGTTTGTCGTGTACTCTGGTCAGAGGAGAGGTCATAAGGCTTCGGCTACCTCTCTCTCCTTCTGGCTTCGTAGCATAATTCGTTTAGCCTATGAGACTGCTGGACAGCAGCCTCCTGAAAGAATTACAGCTCATTCTACTAGAGCTGTGGCTTCCACTTGGGCCTTTAAGAATGAGGCCTCTGTTGAACAGATTTGCAAGGCTGCAACTTGGTCTTCGCTTCATACTTTTTCCAAATTTTACAAATTTGACACTTTTGCTTCTTCGGAGGCTATTTTTGGGAGAAAGGTTCTTCAGGCAGTGGTTCCTTCTGTATAATGAGCCTGCCTATCCCTCCCGTCATCCGTGTACTTTTGCTTTGGTATTGGTATCCCAGAAGTAATGATGACCCGTGGACTGATCACACATAACAGAAGAAAACATAATTTATGCTTACCTGATAAATTCCTTTCTTCTGTTGTGTGATCAGTCCACGGCCCGCCCTGTTTTTTAAGGCAGGTAAATATCTTTTAAATTATACTCCAGTCACCACTTCACCCTTGGTTTCTCCTTTCTCGTTGATTCTTGGTCGAATGACTGGGAGTGACGTAGAGGGGAGGAGCTATATGCAGCTCTGCTGGGTGAATCCTCTTGCATTTCCTGTTGGGGAGGAGTTATATCCCAGAAGTAATGATGACCCGTGGACTGATCACACAACAGAAGAAAGGAATTTATCAGGTAAGCATAAATTATGTTTTTGTAATTGAGGATCTAGCATTTCCTATTTATCAACAAACTTTTCAGCTCCTTGCCTAGAGAACATAAGCGTGTCCACTTGTTCTAACCATAACTGATTCAACACATTACATTTAAGTTCTGTAAATTTTGGCTTTCTAGCCGAGTTCCAATATTTCAACACCAATCTCCTAGTAATAAGGATCACAGTGTTTATTAATAAAGTGTATTTCCCATGTTTTTGGAAATGGACAGAGAAACAGATGTCTGTTATATAAAAATTAACAAAATCTTTTTGTTTTTTTTAAAACAGATAACCAATTGTAATAGTCAAGAGTTAAATTCCTGTGAAAGGTGAAAACGTGAGTTAAGGATCACGACAACTGCAAGTATATATATAAATTTACTTCCAAAAAACAGAGAGAAACACGAAGGGGACACGATAGTGCCCCCTCCAAAAAATACAGGGATTTCAGAACTCCAAGAAAATTTATAAAATAATTTAGTCAATGACACATTAAAGAAAGTTAGTAAATTTATTTAATTTATTAGAGACAGATGTTCTCAGCTTCAGCGTGAACTAAACAACGGCTGGGTCCCCTAAGCGAAAACCACACACACATTGAGTATTAATAAAAATGTATTATATGTGCAAATGAAACAGAAACATTCATATAACTTTTCAATATGTAAACTAAGTACATAGAAAAAGCTGGCCAGCTCACCAAGAGTTAACACGATGCAAACTATATCCTTAAATAAGGCTAAGAAGGTTATTAAGCAACACCCCTACCAGCGGGTAGCCCTGTATACCCACAGGAATCTGCTACCATGGATAACAATGGGGATCCATGCAAAATAACTCTAAACACAGTAATAATAAATGGCAACACCTCTCTCAGCGGATAACTCAATCGATTGAAGCTGAAGCTGAGAACATCTGTCTCTAATAAATTAAATAAATTTACTAACTTTCTCTAATGTCTCATTGACTAAATTATTTTATAAATTTTCTTGGAGTGCTGAAATCCCTGTCTTTTTTGGAGGGGGCACTATCGTGTCCCCTTCGTGTTTCTCTCTGTTTTTTGGAAGTAAATTCATGTGTGTAACAGGGCCTGCACCCAAATAATAAATTGTTAAAGTATAATATTGATACCTTCTCCCTAATAAAACAGTGCATTTTATTTATATATATATATATATATATATATATATATATATATATATATATATATATATATATATATACACACACATATGTGGCTTATACAGTTTCATATTTGTACATATTTCATTCACACCTAAGAAGATTTTTTTCTTGTATGTTTTCATTTTTTTAATTTTTTTTTATATTTATATATATTTATATTTATGTTTATTGTTTTCCTTTTCTTTGTTTTTGAATTGTGTTTTCTTTAATAGATTTTATATAGCACTTATATGCCAATAGTGCTTTTCTACATAAGTCATTTTTCTTTAACCCAATAGTTAATAGGTATATTCCAACTGCACAGGATCAATTATATAGGATACATGGGTATGTTGTTAGACCCCAATCTATCTTTTGGCCTCCACATAGAAAAACTTGCATCTAAACTCTATCCAAAACTAGGTTCCCTATACAGAAACAAATCCTGTCTTAGCCCTACAGTAAAGCAAAAGATTGTACAGCAATTGCTAATGCCAATCATTGATTTGGGGGTTGTGGTATATGCACATGCACCGCAAACTCACCTTAATAAACTTAATAGATTGTATAACTCGTTCTGCCGCTTTGTGCCACAATGTAACTACAGAACCCACCATTGTGACATGCTAAAAGAACTAAACTGGCTGACGCTGGAATCCAGACGTACCTTCCATCTTTCCTGCCTTGTGTTTAAGAGCTTTTCTTTGAAGCTCCCACCCTACGGTTCCCACCTCCTATAACCTTTTTCTTTGAAGCTCCCCGGCTGTTCCCACCTCCTATAACCTCCGATCCAGTACCAGCGCATTATTTAGTTTACAAAAAGAAAGCAGCTCGATCCTCCTTTTCCTACAGAGCACCACAATTATGGAACAAACCTTCCCCAAGTCTAAAATCCTTTAAGAGATCCCTCTCTACATATCTCAAAACAAGAATGCACCTGTCATGGTTGATTATATATTTCCTACCTGTTCTATGTTAAATTTTGCATATATTGTGTATTAATATTGTTTCTGTATTTTACTGTACCCTATTGTAACAATGCAATGTTTTGTGGACCCAGGACATACTTGAAAACGAGAGAAATCTCAATGTATCCTTCCTGGTAAAATATTTTATAAATAAATAATATATCCTTGTATCTGTGTAGCTGGAATAATACCTCTCCCTTTACACTAAATGGTTCAATTCTCATGTAATTTTGTGCTTTGTACAAACAGACTTTGCAGACTCACATAGTATGTGTCCTTTTGGTTGTGGATAAATGGTCCAGTAATGGGTTAACTTGCCACTTTATTTTTAAACCTATCACAGCTAACCCGGTGCTTTTTAAACTCACAGTTGTGCTAGTTCACACTAAAAAAAAAAAAAAAAATCAAGAAAAAGTCCAGCACTGAGGGTACTGCATTCACGCCACAGGGGCACCATAAACCCCTCCAAATATGCAAAAAATCCAAAAGTGTGGCAGCACAACAGATTTTTATTTGAACACACAAGTTAAAACAGCAGAGCAACGTTTCGGGAGTGTGTCCCTTTGTCAAGCTGATTTTACACTAAACATAGTGTGAATTTATACATAGTGATGTCGCAAACCTAAAAAATTGGGTTCGCGAACGGAGAACTCGAACTTCCACAAAAGTTCGCGAACCGGGCGAACCGCCATAGACTTCAATAGGCAGGCGAATTTTAAAACCCACAGGGACTCTTTCTGGCCACAATAGTGATGGAAAAGTTGTTTCAAGGGCACTAACACCTGGACTGTGGCATGCCGGAGGGGGATCCATGGCAAAACTCCCATGGAAAATTGCATAGTTGATGCAGAGTCTGGTTTTAATCCATAAAGGGCATAAATCACCTAACATTCCTAAATTGTTTGGAATAACGTGCTTTAAAACATCAGGTATGATGTTGTATCGATCAGGTAGTGTAAGGGTTACTTGTAAGGGTTACGCCCGCTTCATAGTGTGCAGTGTAGGTGATATACCTGCCCTGACCATGCTTTGCAGACCAGGTATCAGTGGTCAGATGGACCCTTGCCCCAACACTGTGTGCCAGACATGCCATTATAGCAGACTTATATGGCTTTAGCGTTTCTTTTTGTTAATTAGAAGACTGCTAAATGCCACTGCGCACCACACGTGTTTTATGCCCAGCAGTGAAGGGGTTAATTAGTGAGCATGTAGGCAGCTTGTAGAGTTAATTTTAGCTTAAGTGTAGTGTAGTAGACAACCCAAAGTATTGATCTAGGCCCATTTTGGTATATTTCATGCCACCATTTCACCGCCAAATGCGATCAAATAAAAAAAAATTGTTCACTTTTTCACAAACTTTAGGTTTCACACAGAAATTATTTACAAACAACTTATGCAATTATGGCATAAATGGTTGTAAATGCTTCTCTGGGATCCCCTTTGTTCAGAAATAGCAGACTTATATGGCTTTGGCGTTGCTTTTTGGTAATTAGAAGGCTGCTAAATGCCACTGCGCACCACACGTGTTTTATGCCCAGCAGTGAAGGGGTTAATTAGGGAGCATGTAGGGAGCTTGTAGAGTTAATTTTAGAGTAAGTGTAGTGTAGTAGACAACCCAAAGTATTGATCTAGGCCCATTTTGGTATATTTCATGCCACCATTTCACCGCCAAATGCGATTAAATTTTAAAAAAACTTAATTTTTTTCGCAAATTTTAGGTTTCTCACTGAAATAATTTACAAACAGCTTGTGCAATTATGGCACAAATGGCTGTAAATGCTTCTCTGGGATCCCCTTTGTTCAGAAATAGCAGACATATATGACTTTGGCGTTGCTTTCTGGTAATTAGAAGGCCGCTAAATGCTGCTGCACATCACACGTGTATTATGGCTAGCAGTGAAGGGGTTAATTAGGTAGTTTATAGGGAGCTTGCAGGGTTAATTTTAGCTTTAGTGTAGAGATCAGCCTCCCACCTGACACATCAGACCCCCTGATCCCTCCCAAACAGCTCCCTTCCCTCCCCCACCCCACAATTGTCCCCGCCATCTTAAGTACTGGCAGAAAGTCTGCCAGTACTAAAATAAAAGGTTTTTAAATGTATTTATTTTTTAGCATATTTACATATGCTGTGGTGTAACATCCCCCCTTAGCCCCCAACCTCCCTGATCCCCCCCAAAACAGCTCTCTAACCCTCCCCATCTGCCTTATTGGCGGCCATCTTGGGTACTGGCAGCTGTCTGCTATTATTTCACAGTTAAAAAAGTTTTTTTTTTTTAAATGTACACTACTGTTACACCAGATATGAGTGGTGGCACTGGGCAAGTGGGCACAGTATACACTGTCAGCCTGACACGCACGCTGGCAGGCAGGCAACTGCAATTAGATTACACAGGAAAAAAAAAAAAGCAGACTGATGTTCTAGCCCTAAAAAAGACTTTTTGGGGTGCTGTCCTTACAGCAGAGATCAGATGAGTCCTTCAGGACTGTAGTGGACACTGAATACACTAGCCTAGCTATCGATTTCCCTATTAAATCAGCAGCAGCTACACTATCCCTCCTCTCACTAAGAATGCAGCTTCCAAATGAATCTAAAATGGATGCTGTCCAGGAGGTGGGAGGGTCTGGGAGGGAGGGTCTGCTGCTGATTGGCTGTAATGTGTATTCTGACTGTGAGGTACAGAGTCAAAGTTTACTCAATGATGACGAATAGGAGGCGGATCGAACATCGCATATGTTCGCCCGCTGAGGTGAACGCGAACATGCTATGTTTGCCGGGAACTATTCACCGGCGAACAATTCGCAACATCACTATTTATACACAGCCCCCACTAGAGGGCACTAGCGAGTATACACAAAAGTTAACTCTATAGTATCCAAACAACAAACAATCACTGTGATGGATCAATGTACATAATTTGACTTAAATAAACATTCACCTTCTATATACAAAAATACCAAAAATACAATAGAGTATAATGATACAATTTCTGCAAAAATAAAAAATAACTATGATAATAATACAATTCCTACACATTATGAAGACAGAAAGAAAATTTATATACTAATATATAAATAAATCTCAAAACATCCTTGTATAAACTTACATCCTAGCGAGCAATTAGCCCAATATCAAACAATGTTTTCACCTGTAAATTCCATAAAAAGGTAATTTATAAAAAGTTGATTTTACAAAAAGATGTTTTTACAAAAACACAGATAAATCTAACTCTCTATTTAGCCCTGAGGGTTCTAACGTACCAAGCTTGTAGATCCAGAAGGCCTCACGTTGTTTCAGTAAACATTCTCTATCACCACCACGACGTGGCTTTTGTACCCATTCAATAATCTGAAACCTGAGTTGGTTTATTGCATGACCCATCTTAAGATGTTCACACTAAGCTATGAATAAGGCTACGAAACGCGTAAGCTTGTATATTAGGTGTTTTTTTCACCATCATGTCCATGTTGATAGTGCTTTTAATTCTTTGGATTGAATAAAGCATTTATATATTTTTTATCACTACTATTTTGTGGGATGCCGTACTTTCTTTCAAGTTAGTTATACAGCTCTTAAAATATCCATTGATTACAAATAAATACATATGATACCCTGATTTCATGTTATATTTGCATATTATTTTTCCTCAGAATAATAATATATTTGCACTATATACATATAGTGGTATAAATAAACACAGAGATAAGAAACACAACATTGTTTAGAACAAAATAAAATATAGGGACATGTAAATATGTTTCGAAAAGATTTCTGACATAACACACACACACAAAGTATTGCAGTATGCAGTGATACCTTTTTTATTGGACTAACATACTATTTAAAAGACAAGCTTTCGAGAGTTTTCCTCTCTTCCTCAGGTCTAAAGCAATACTGATCATTCTGATATAGATACACATCACATACAACAAATGGAAGGGAGGAAGGGGGGTGAGAGGGGGGTCATAAAAGCAGAGAATGTGTCTGAAGGAGAAAATAGCTGAGAATAGCCAGAAAGAATAAATAAACAGAGGAGAGTAAATAGGTCAGATGAGAGGAAAAACAAAAAGGAAAAAGAAACCAATATAGGACAATAAGATGAGAGATTATAGAAAGTTATGGTAGTGTGTGAGAAAGCCAGAGTCTACATTAAGTCCTTAATTTCTGGTATTGAAATGTGTGATCATTTTCATCTCAAACGTCTTTCGTTCATGAGAGTCTTTGAAATTCCCTTTAAGAATTTTAATCCTGAGGTTAAGGATGGAGTGACCAGTCTGGGTGAAGTGATGACCAACAGGGGTACAATATTCATTTTCCTTGTGGTTTTTGATCGAGTGTCTGTGTAGATTCATTCTGAGATGCAACTTTAGGCCAGTTTCTCCAATGTAGCAACCTATGTCACACGCTGTACACTGTATCATGTACACCACATTAGCATATATATATATATATATATATATATATATATATATATATATATACACACACAAGTATGTTCAAAGATATATGTACAAACTCTAGCATTAATAATCATTTAAAAAAAAACAAAAAAACATATCATGATTTCTACAAATACACATTAATTTATGTGAAAATATCATATATCAGATCACAAATAAATAAAACAATGAGATACTATTGTTTGTTCAGGTATAAATCTAGCTATTTCTAGGACATTAACAGATGAGAAATACAAGATTAGCTTTAGAGAAATGTGCTTGTTCATGGACAGTAATCAAATAGTATAAATAAAGTTGGGAAAAAACACAATATCCGCAACATCAATGACTCTTATTTATCAGCAGTCTGATGCTCATCGCTCCGTACTTGACGTGCATGTTTTTGACAGACTTTTAAATAAATAAGGGCGTCGTATGTGGATTTGCGTCAGCGATGTCTGGCGAGCGTATTGACTCCAACGAATGCACCGAGATTGACGCTTTGATAATCGGCCCCATTGTATCAATCATCCATATGGAAGCAATGCAGCAGTATCAGTTGCATACTTTGTACTCATATTAAAGGGACATGAAACACAACCTTTTTTTTCATGATTCTTGCAGAACATGCAATTTAAACAACTTTTCAATTTACTTCTATGATCTCATTTGCCTTGTTCTCTTGGTATCTTTGTTGAATAGAATGCCTAGGTAGGCTAAGGAACTGGGAGCTAGCTGCTGATTGGTGACTACACCTATACACTTCTTGTCATTGGCTTACAGATGTGGTCAGCTTGCTCCCAGTAGTGCATTGCTGCTTCTTCAATAAATATATCAAAAGAATGAAGCAAAGTTGATAACAGAAGTAAATTGAAAAGTTATTTAGAATTGTCTGAATCATAAAAGAAAAATATTGGGATGCATGTCCCTTTAAGAACAGTAAAATCAGAATTTAACAAATAGTGCGTGCAAGTTTCAACAACTTTCCAATTTGTTTCTACTTAGGCTTATTCAACAAAGAATACCAGAGAACAAAGCAAATTTGATAGAAGTAAATTGGAAATTTGTTAAAAAAATTGCATGCACCATCGGAATATTTTTTTTATTATTTTGAATTTTCTATCCCTTTAATTTTGAGTAATATGTTTCTTAAATGCAGGAGTATGTTGTGTTTCATGTCATTGTAATTGTTTAAGACATAAAAGCTAAGCTACCTTGCAAAGTCATTTTGTTTTCCCCACTTACAACATTTGCATTTCTATAGCGCAAAAAAAAGAAAATCAAGTCACAAGGCTGATATCTCTTTGTGACTCAACTCAATATTTTGACATTTTTCCCTTTTGACTTTGGTTAACAAACTTACGTGTTTGAATCACAGGTTCATGATAGTTTGAAGTTTAAACTATAAATAAAATCTAAAATTAACAAGTTCCTGCTTTGAAAAGTAAATTGCTGGTTTAATATCTATTTACAAATGTTTTGACATTAAAGGGACACAATAAAAGCCTAGTTTATAATATTATAATACAATAGTTGTTAATTAGAAATCAACCTTCATATGTCAAAAAAGGTTATGTAAAATATAAATAATTTGTGTGTGTTTATATCTTTAACAATCTTTTTTTTTGCTTGAGGGTCATTAGTCACATTTGGATCACCTGCCACACTAAAATTCAGGCAAAATTTCTATGTGGGGTGTTATTATTGTAGTCACCCCCACCCCCTTTACTTTACTTTGATGACAACAAATGCCAATAATTTGAAAGAGGAGAATTCTTGCTTTTGAATCAGGGGTCACACTCCCTTCTAATTATAAATGTTAATATTTAAAAAAAGGATCACCAGCCCTATTGAGCACAAGAAAGTTTGGATGGTGAGTGCGAATCATTTAAAAAAGGGGCATAAAACCCTGTTAGGGAAAGAGGGAAGTGCCTCTTTCCAATGAACATGTTATTGGTAGGTATTGGCATAAAAATGTCAATTACCTGAAAGAGGATTATTGATTGTCAAGTGAGTATAGGAATGACAATCAACTGTCTACTAGAGGACATTTGGGCCAATTCACCCTGTTTCCGCGCGAGCCTTTAGGCTCGCCAGAATCAGGAGTTCAGAAGCAGCGTACAGAAAACCGCAAGATTCTATACGATCGGGCTGATTGACACCCTTGCTAGTGGCTGATTGGCTGCGAATCTGCAGGGAGCGGTATTGCACAAGCAGTTCACTAGAACTGCTTGTGCAAAGCTGAATAAGGACAGCGTATGCTGTCCGCATTTAGCGATGTCTGGCGGACAGCGTATCATGTCTGCCAGATTTTAATAAATTGACCCCTTAGAGCTAGATTATAAGTGGAGCGCTAATTTATTGCGTGCCCCCAAATGGGCAAATTTGCTCGTTTACGGGTGTGTGATAAATAACCAGCTATTACAAGTGGCTGGTTATTGCTACCGCAAGCTCCTGGTAGCAATTATCGCTCATAAAATTAACCAGAGATCAGATCGGTGGTTAATTTTATAAATGTCCCCAATTGGCCGCAAAATACAGTGGAAGCTCTATCTAAACTGTCTCTCCTTCGTTATTTTTGTCCCAGTTATGTTTTATTTTCTCTAAAAAAGACCACCCAAACCCATAGAAACGCCTTTTAAAGGCCTCTACAAAACCCAGCTCTTAATGCTTCCCTTTAACAGGTATAAACCTACCAATTCAGTAATACTCTTTTTACTTATGTTATTAGTTGATTTATATATTCTTTTTACAGAAATCGTTAACAATAAACACCATCATAACTCAAGATAATCATTTATGAGACTCACATCAAAATTATTATTTTATGTGCACACAAGTAGTGCTATAAAAAAGCAAGTTTATGCCTCATTGAACTCTGTAAGGCCAGGTTTATGCCACATCAGACACCAAACAAAAAGCATGTCACGTGTACCAATTTATAGGCTAAATTATGAGTGGAGCGCCTTTTATTGCCCCCACTCGCATGCTAACTGCGTGTGACTTCGGCTTTTTGTGCACATCAGATACTGTGCATACTGCGAGTTTTCACTCACACACTAACCCAACACGCAGAAAAGTTACAATATCGCAACCGATATTCGCAACCGTCTTATCATATTCTCCCATAGACTTCAATGGAGCGCGAAAAGTGGTGAAAAAACCTGATCGCATTTTCTTGAGTGTGTTAACCCTACATGAAATATTAATATTTCACATTCCAATGTTCTTCACATAGAAGAATATGTTCTATTTATTCATAAATACATACTTCTACATATATATCTGATGTTTGTTTGGTAAAATATACAGATTGGGGTTATAAAATATACAGATTGGGCCTTCAGGCTCGCCGGAAACAGCAGTTATGAAGCAGCGGTCTAAAGACAGCTGCTCTATAGCTTGTCTGCTGCCTCTGAGGCTACGGTCTTCAATCCGCCCGATCCTATACAATCAGGCTGATTGACACCCCCTGCTAGTGGCCGATTGGCCGCAAATCTGCAGGGAGCAGCATTGCACAAGCAGTTCTAGTGAACTGCTTCTGCAATGATAAATGCTGACAGCGTATGCTGTCGGCATTCAGCGATGTCTGTCGGACATGATACGGTATGGTGTATCATGTCGGACAGACATTGGTAAATCTACCCCTATATCTTTACCTATATATTTTTTTTTTAAAATAGTTTTTTATTGAGGTAAAATGGCAAACAACACAAAATTTCAGAAAGAAACATCATGGCAACACGCCCATTTGTCATACATCAGGATTTGCGCAATTAATTAAACAAGCATGTCCTCACATCTGTAGGGTCAGAGCTTAACCCAACCTAAAGATACATTTTCCAGCCATGGATATTACCTCATTTTACAAAAATACATGTACAGAAGGACATATAACACAAAACAAACATCTAGTTTTCTATAAGCCTAAATGCAATAACTAATTCTTAACTTATGCAGGCTTGAGTGTGTCCTTGATATCTTCAGCAGGACATATATAACATACCATATCAGTAATAAAACAGATCCACAAGAATATTAACACTATAGGTGTTCTATACTTTGTCATATACTCCCCCTCAAATATGCTAAAGCATAAAAGAGACATACCTCAGTTTACATCTTAAAAATATATACTTTAGGAAACGTAGAGGGTAAAGTTGCAGGGGCCCTCTAGAACCCAACCTATTAGTGAATTCTATATAAACATTATTGTCTGTGGTATAGGCCACCATTTAACTAAAAAAAAAGCCCAATAAAGGTATGATACACAGTGCTGTACAGGTCTATCATTTGAGAGATTTATATGAAAGATAAAAACTATTTGTACAGCTAAGGTCGGTTATAAACTAAGCACATGTGTAGGGCACACAGGGAGCAGTTAAAACTGGGCAGATTATAGGTTTCATTCAAGCCTTTATATAAAACTTTGTGTATATTTAAGATCATCATTATGGGTGCTATGTATTATAGGGGCATGATCTCCATGTCCCTAAGGACAGATGTGCTGGTATAAAGAAACCTGCAGGAACTAGCCTTTACCCATCTAGCACAGCAAATATTAAATGCCCTAGAAGTAGGTAGAGCACCAATATATATCTGAAACCCACACTACTACTCTACTTTATTCTAGTGCATATAAATCAAATTTTTATCCTGGAGCAGCAATACTCATTTGTTAACAAATTGTTGGTAGGAGGAAAGGAAAACAGTTTCACCTAGACACCAACTGCAAAATATAGGTTACATGGATAATGACTCTTGTAGAGGGGTCTTCCTCCTTACAGAACAGTAGATGGGGTAACCCAAATGTGATTATCTCAAAGCAATTATAAACCGTATGAACAGACATCAGGCTTTTGGGCCGTCATAACATTTTTCATAAAATACATACATCAAGGGATATAACTGCCATACTAACAAACAAGCCGACTTGTGAATAAGTGATGATTGCAGCAGAACCATAAATATAGTTTCAAGTCTCAGTTGATTCCCTGATAACTCCTCACAACTGTTAGGACGCGCTGACTTAGGCCAGGCCCTAGCAGAAATGTGAGTGCATACTATCGGCAAATGTTCAGATACAAGCCTGTTCCCGAGCCTACCAGCCAAGCGGATATGCCTCCTCTGCTAACCAACTCCAGCCCTGGAGATTCGTCTGTAAAAGCCCATAACTGAGATTGCATGGGCAGCTATATAGTGATAATCCATCTGCAGCTTGTGCAAACAAGTAGGGCCGCGCGTAAGGGAGCCGGCCGCTCTCCCCACCCCGACCCCACAAGTCACATCAGTCAGGCGATCTCTGACATAGTAGGCAACAGCCGATTCTGCCCTAGGCCATACGCGGATGAGGGGCTCTCCGCCAACTGCCACACAGTTCCCATATGTCGGTGCGTCCCGGACCCGCAGGACCAGTGATCCACACGCTTCTTCCGGATTCGACTCTGTGACACCAACTTTTTGCAGATTCACTTCAGGTAAGGCATTATGAATGGGAACATCTTCAGCGCTCGATATAGCCTCCCCCTCCAATTTCGTACATGCACATGGCGTTCCAATTATCTCCATGAGACGGTCAAATCTTTTGTTAATGTGCTTCTCAGACTCCGCAAATAATGCCTGCAATTTGGTAAGAAGATCTTCCTCCATGGTCCCAGACAGATTTTTTGGATTGGTTGTTATACAGATATACTTAATCTGCTCTGCTAACCCGGTTCCCCCGGGGGGGGTGCTGAGATCTCTCTCCACGAGGGCCGCCAACAGATCTCAGCGGTCCGGTCTAAGAAGCCCTGCTTTGTTCAAAAATTAGATATTCCAGCTTGGCACAGTAGTTTAAAGATAGTTAGGTATACTTTAGCACCGGATGGCTGATAGAAATCCAAGTTACAAGGCGGTTTGTAAACTAGCTTTACAGAGCTCTCAGTTTGTCGACCATCTTGGGTCCTCGCCCGGACACCTCTTTACCTATATTTATTTATTTATTTATAAAATATTTTGCCAGGAAGGATACATTGAGATTTCTCTCGTTTTCAAGTATGTCCTGGGTCCACAAAACATTGTATTGATACAATAGGGTACAATAAGTATTCAAAAACAATAATAATACACAATATATGCAAACATTTAACATAGAACAGGTAAGAAATATATAATCAACCATGACAGGTGCATTCTGTTTTGAGATATGTAGAGAGGGATCTCTTAAAGGATATTAGGCTTGGGGAAGGTTTGAAAGTGTGCCGGAGGTTGTTCCATAATTGTGGTGCTTCTGAGGAAAAGGAGGATCGAGCTGCTTTCTTTTTGTATTGAGGCAAGCTAAATAATGTGTTGGTACTGGATCGGAGGTTAAAGGAGGTGGGAATAGCCGGGGAGAACATTCTGCTAAGGTAGGGTGGGAGCTTTCCAGAAATCTCTTAAACACAAGGCAGGAAAGATGGAGGGTGCGTCTGGATTCCAGCATCAGCCAGTTTAGTTCTTTTAGCATGTCACAATGGTGGGTCCTGTAGTTACATTGTAGCACAAAGCGGCAGAATGAGTTATACAACGTATTAAGTTTATTAAGGTGAGTTTGCGGTGCAGGTGCGTATACTACGTCCCTGTAATCCATGATTGGCATCAGCATTTGCTGTACAATCTTTTCCTTTACAGTAGGGCTGAGGCAAGATTTGTTTCTGTACAGGGCACCTAGTTTTGGATAAAGTTTAGATGCAAGTTTTTCTATGTGGAGGCCAAAAGATAGATTGGGGTCTAACATCTGCTGCGGCAGATCGGGTTTGTTTGCATAGATTACCGTGTTGTCTGCATACATGTGTACAGTTGAGGATTTGCAGACATTAGGCAGATCATTTATAAATAATGTGAATAGTAGGGGGCCGAGAATGGAACCTTGGGGAACACCACACGTGACTGGGAGAGGGAGGGAGTCACTGTCAGAAATGGAGACATACTGTGATCGATCCGATACATATGATTGAAACCAGGTTAGCGGACGATCACCAATACCTGAGTTTTTTAGTTTGAGCAGTAGTATGTCGTGGTCTACTGTCAGTATATTTATTAAAATCTTAGTAGTGCTATCCAAATAATATATCAGTTTATGGCAGGGTTATAAACACAATCTTATATTAATTTTCCTTAAAAATTGAAACCCTAATCAACCATGCATCTACTAGACCATACAATTAATATAAATATCTGAATTCTTTTATTTAGTTAATATCCATAAACATATTGAAGTATATTCGCAATAAAAGGAAATGAAACAAAATTTATATGCGTTAAAACCAACTCTTAAGATATGCTATCCTTCTTACAAAACCCAGAAAAATATACCTTCACAATTCAGCCTTATTTATTTAATACAATGGGACTAAAACCTTTAACATCCAAGCAGTACAATTCTAAACTGTGCTCTTTCAACAATAGGATAATATATATATATTCTGCTATTTAACTGCAATTTATCTTAATACAGAATTAACTTACAATATCAGAACTTGCACAGATGATTTACTTAGCAAATCAGATACAGATTTAAACAATATATATATATATATAGGCTGTGAAATGCTAACTAAAACACACTGTTTCTTTAAATCTATTAAATACAAATTGACTATGCATATAACTTATCTTATAATAAAACTTTTATATACATCACCAAATAACAGCAATCCAGTTTCCAATTTTCGCAACGGATCCAATTTCACACCTCATATAAAATAAGTGTAATTGCAATGGAATAGGAGAAATATGGCCCACTTTGTTTTTGTAGTTTGACTGTGTCCCACGCAAAACAGTTTCAGTCAGTTCAAAAAACTGTAGCCAGTCTCCCCTTCTTCCTTCTGCATCCACTATATAGTTTAATCATTGGTGTGAAATATGGGTGGCCCTTCGAAACCTTGTCCCTCTATTGGATAACTGGATATCCCATTTCCAACAGCCAAAAATCTTTCTGGCTGTAGTTCTCTCG
The DNA here is from genome assembly GCF_027579735.1 of Bombina bombina. NCBI lineage: Eukaryota > Metazoa > Chordata > Amphibia > Anura > Bombinatoridae > Bombina > Bombina bombina. The sequence continues at coordinate 470,501,512 of NC_069501.1, forward strand.
TGGCAACACCGGGTGGCAGCATTATGAACAGGCATAGTAACATTTGAAACAACTTAAATCAGTATTTCTATGAAATGGTTATTAATTTTATCATAATTTACTGCGACAACTATTCATAATATTTGTTTTGGATAAGTTATATCTTAATGAATTTTCTGATCATTTTGATATGAAACATCACATATATCTAATATTATATTAAAATAATTTATATTTCATTTAGCCTAACAGAAAATTTATATCTCATAGTCATATCACATCAAAGTAGCTTCCATATCTTCATCTCACTATATTTTAAGAGATGTATTTAAAACTTTATAAACATTTGTTTCACATTTATATGATATGACTTATTTCACCTCACGCAGGCACTCCATCTGAAATAAAGTAATAAGTGTCATTAATTATTTCTTTCCAGGTCCACAAATATTTATTTAAAAACACAGAGGTTAAGATATTCAATGCTTTCAAAATATACATATATATATATATATTCATATATATATATCTATCTATCTATATATATAACTATATATATATATCTCATATCCACTAAAATATATACAGTTGTTTTGAAATCATAATGTAAGCCATTTGTCTTCACTGTGTGCTGTATGTTCTAACTGCCCTTTCAGTAACTTCAGACTCCCTGTCTCCCATTCACTACATGGGGTCCCCTGCACCAAAGGGCAAATGCTGAAAATCTCACATGACTTGTCACCTGAGCTAGATTCCTAGGTATATTGGGAGGGGTAAATAGATTTTATCTCACATTCCCAAGCAATCATACATATGGTCTAATAAACTGTGTTATATTTTAGTTCCTTGCTAAATTATACAATTGCATAATTTAACATATTGAGTGTGTGAGATCTCCCAGAGATAATCCTTTGTTCTCATTTCAGCCAAGAATGTCTCCTGTGCAATTGGAGTGGGGGAGATCTCTTAGAAATAATCCTTTGTCCTACAGACCATGTGCACATCCACAGATTTATTAAATAAAGATAAATATACTTCTATATATTATTTAATAATATTTCAAATACCTTGACATAAATCCCCCTTTCTAATTCAAAAATATGTAGGACACATGTATTTGAATTGGATCAAAGTTAGTGGTATTTGGTGAGGATGTTGACCGTACACATCATGGACAGTCTTCTATGTAGATAGTCTGTCAATTTTGAACCTTCATGTTTATCAGTTAGGCATCTTTAAACTACAGTATGTCTTTAGTTCATTTGGGGATATGACACTTCATTCTCCCTCTATGACTTGTAGTTGGGATCTGGGATGACACACTCGCAATTGATTGATATGGACCCATTTATCTATGAAACTTTCATTTTTGGGGATCCGTATTTTATAGGCCACTGGAGATATTTTGTCAGTAATGACGAAAGGACCTTTCCATGAGGGAAGAAATTTCTTCTCCCTAACCTGATCTCTTCCAAAGTTATAAAGATAAACTTTATCATTTATTTCATATTCCTTTTTGGATGTTTTGAGATCATGATAGGTTTTAGTGGCAGTTGCGGCTCTTTCTAAATTCCTTTGAGCAAATTCAAAGGCATATTGCAGGTGCTTTCTTAGGTTTTCCACATATTGATGTGTATTGGCAGCGTTTATCAAGTTTTGGTCTGATGTACGGTACAGCAGATGCTGAGGTAGAACCATTCTTCTACCAGTCATCAGTTCAAAAGGTGACATCTTGGTAGCACTACTTGGAGTTGCTCTTAATGCCATTAAGACTAGAGGTAGTTTTACATCCCAGTCTTTACCTGTTTCACTCACAAACTTTTTGAGGATTTTAACAATAGACTGGTTGTAACGCTTTACACCACCACTTGAGGCAGCTCTATAAGCAATATGGAGCTTTCTTTTAACCCCTAGTATTTTCCACATTTTTGTCATCAGTTCGCTAGTGAAGTGGGTCCCCCGATCTGATTCGATTCTTTGGGGCAAACCAAATCTGGAAAATACATGGTTGATGAGCAATGCTGCACATGTTTCAGCACTATTGTTAGGTGCACTAATGCACTCTACCCATTTAGTGAACAGGCATGTCACGGTTAACATGTATTTGTTACCTCTTGATGATCTTGTTGCTGGACCAATAAAATCAATTTGTATATCTGACCATGGCATTACCATCCCCCTCTTCTGCAATGGCGCTCTATGCGTTGGTGCAGTGGGTTGGAACTGTGGACAGATTAAACACCCTTGACAGACTGATATACTTCAGGAAAGTTTTCTTCTGTGAAAAGCACACTGGTCTAAAAGAGGCTGCTTCCGGGTGGTAAATCGCCATAGAACAAGCCACTGAGCTGTTGTTCGTTCCTGGTAGAGCGCTTCTCTCTTTGTATGCAAATTATTATGACCCTGGGGAAGTCTCCTTATGGGTGATGGGGGAAACCAGACGTGGACTCCTTGCCCAGTGTGCTTAGAGGGATGTGGCTGCACCTCACTGACGAGGCCCATAGGAGGCCGAAACGATTGTCTGGGGTTGTCATGTTCCTTGTTCAGAGGAGAATTGCCTGGTATTTCGGGGCTGGACTGACCTTACTTGGCGGGATCAGACTGATATACTTCAGGAAAGTTTTCTTCTGTGAAAAGCACACTGGTCTAAAAGAGGCTGCTTCCGGGTGGTAAATCGCCATAGAACAAGCCACTGAGCTGTTGTTCGTTCCTGGTAGAGCGCTTCTCTCTTTGTATGCAAATTATTATGACCCTGGGGAAGTCTCCCTATGGGTGATGGGGGAAACCAGACGTGGACTCCTTGCCCAGTGTGCTTAGAGGGATGTGGCTGCACCTCACTGACGAGGCCCATAGGAGGCCGAAACGATCGTCTGGGGTTGTCATGTTCCTTGTTCAGAGGAGAATTGCCTGGTATTTCGGGGCTGGACTGACCTTACTTGGCGGGATCAGACTGATATACTTCAGGAAAGTTTTTCTTCTGTGAAAAGCACACTGGTCTAAAAGAGGCTGCTTCCGGGTGGTAAATCGCCATAGAACAAGCCACTGAGCTGTTGTTCGTTCCTGGTAGAGCGCTTCTCTCTTTGTATGCAAATTATTATGACCCTGGGGAAGTCTCCCTATGGGTGATGGGGGAAACCAGACGTGGACTCCTTGCCCAGTGTGCTTAGAGGGATGTGGCTGCACCTCACTGACGAGGCCCATAGGAGGCCGAAACGATCGTCTGGGGTTGTCATGTTCCTTGTTCAGAGGAGAATTGCCTGGTATTTCGGGGCTAGACTGACCTTACTTGGCGGGATCAGACTGATATACTTCAGGAAAGTTTTCTTCTGTGAAAAGCACACTGGTCTAAAAGAGGCTGCTTCCGGGTGGTAAATCGCCATAGAACAAGCCACTGAGCTGTTGTTCGTTCCTGGTAGAGCGCTTCTCTCTTTGTATGCAAATTATTATGACCCTGGGGAAGTCTCCCTATGGGTGATGGGGGAAACCAGACGTGGACTCCTTGCCCAGTGTGCTTAGAGGGATGTGGCTGCACCTCACTGACGAGGCCCATAGGAGGCCGAAACGATCGTCTGGGGTTGTCATGTTCCTTGTTCAGAGGAGAATTGCCTGGTATTTCGGGGCTGGACTGACCTTACTTGGCGGGATCAGACTGATATACTTCAGGAAAGTTTTCTTCTGTGAAAAGCACACTGGTCTAAAAGAGGCTGCTTCCGGGTGGTAAATCGCCATAGAACAAGCCACTGAGCTGTTGTTCGTTCCTGGTAGAGCGCTTCTCTCTCTGTATGCAAATTATTATGACCCTGGGGAAGTCTCCCTATGGGTGATGGGGGAAACCAGACGTGGACTCCTTGCCCAGTGTGCTTAGAGGGATGTGGCTGCACCTCACTGACGAGGCCCATAGGAGGCCGAAACGATCGTCTGGGGTTGTCATGTTCCTTGTTCAGAGGAGAATTGCCTGGTATTTCGGGGCTGGACTGACCTTACTTGGCGGGATCAGACTGATATACTTCAGGAAAGTTTTCTTCTGTGAAAAGCACACTGGTCTAAAAGAGGCTGCTTCCGGGTGGTAAATCGCCATAGAACAAGCCACTGAGCTGTTGTTCGTTCCTGGTAGAGCGCTTCTCTCTTTGTATGCAAATTATTATGACCCTGGGGAAGTCTCCCTATGGGTGATGGGGGAAACCAGACGTGGACTCCTTGCCCAGTGTGCTTAGAGGGATGTGGCTGCACCTCACTGACGAGGCCCATAGGAGGCCGAAACGATCGTCTGGGGTTGTCATGTTCCTTGTTCAGAGGAGAATTGCCTGGTATTTCGGGGCTGGACTGACCTTACTTGGCGGGATCAGACTGATATACTTCAGGAAAGTTTTCTTCTGTGAAAAGCACACTGGTCTAAAAGAGGCTGCTTCCGGGTGGTAAATAGCCATAGAACAAGCCACTGAGCTGTTGTTTGTTCCTGGTAGAGCGCTTCTCTCTTTGTATGCAAATTATTATGACCCTGGGGAAGTCTCCCTATGGGTGATGGGGGAAACCAGACGTGGACTCCTTGCCCAGTGTGCTTAGAGGGATGTGGCTGCACCTCACTGACGAGGCCCATAGGAGGCCGAAACGATCGTCTGGGGTTGTCATGTTCCTTGTTCAGAGGAGAATTGCCTGGTATTTCGGGGCTGGACTGACCTTACTTGGCGGGATCAGACTGATATACTTCAGGAAAGTTTTCTTCTGTGAAAAGCACACTGGTCTAAAAGAGGCTGCTTCCGGGTGGTAAATCGCCATAGAACAAGCCACTGAGCTGTTGTTCGTTCCTGGTAGAGCGCTTCTCTCTTTGTATGCAAATTATTATGACCCTGGGGAAGTCTCCCTATGGGTGATGGGGGAAACCAGACGTGGACTCCTTGCCCAGTGTGCTTAGAGGGATGTGGCTGCACCTCACTGACGAGGCCCATAGGAGGCCGAAACGATCGTCTGGGGTTGTCATGTTCCTTGTTCAGAGGAGAATTGCCTGGTATTTCGGGGCTGGACTGACCTTACGTGGCGGGATCAGACTGATATACTTCAGGAAAGTTTTCTTCTGTGAAAAGCACACTGGTCTAAAAGAGGCTGCTTCCGGGTGGTAAATCGCCATAGAACAAGCCACGGAGCTGTTGTTCGTTCCTGGTAGAGCGCTTCTCTCTTTGTATGCAAATTATTATGACCCTGGGGAAGTCTCCCTATGGGTGATGGGGGAAACCAGACGTGGACTCCTTGCCCAGTGTGCTTAGAGGGATGTGGCTGCACCTCACTGACGAGGCCCATAGGAGGCCGAAACGATCGTCTGGGGTTGTCATGTTCCTTGTTCAGAGGAGAATTGCCTGGTATTTCGGGGCTGGACTGACCTTACTTGGCGGGATCAGACTGATATACTTCAGGAAAGTTTTCTTCTGTGAAAAGCACACTGGTCTAAAAGAGGCTGCTTCCGGGTGGTAAATCGCCATAGAACAAGCCACTGAGCTGTTGTTCGTTCCTGGTAGAGCGCTTCTCTCTTTGTATGCAAACCCTTGACAGTAGGTTTGAACATCTTTCAACATGTGTGGCCAAAAAGCGTAATCACGTAATATTTCATACGTGAGTTTGGCACCACGATGACCAGATGTGGGAGCATCATGGGCATGTTGAAGCATTAGACCCCTGAACTTGGTGGGTACTACCCACTGCTGGATGCCAGTTTTGGAGGTTCTAATTAACAAACCATCCTGTAACTTGAATTGTGATCTAGATTTCATTAAGATTCTAAGATCTTCTTTGCCAATGCAATCATCTTTTGAGATGGGGTTGCTTTCAGGATCTTCTATGTGTTTATAGAAGATGCCTACAATGGGGTCTTCTTTTTGACTAGTGATCAGGTCCTCACTAGGAGAATCCTGACTCCATTGTACCAAGTTAGGCTCACTCTGTTGTTTTGCCTGGTTTCTGGTAATGGCTCCTACCTGAATTGCACCCATTAAGTGGTCAATATTAAGGAGTTCTCCAGTTATGGCTCCTTGTTTGGCTAATGAGTCCGCAAGGTCATTTCCTTCCTTATCAGGACCTAGAACTCTGGAATGACCCTTGGTCTTTTTCCAGTGTATGGTTAAATCATTGGATACCACCAGATTATCAATCTCGCAGAACAACTTGCCATGTTTGACTGGTTTGTTATTGCTTTTCTGCATGCCATTTCTTTTCCAAGTTGGCAGGTATTCAACAAAACTGTCACGCACATAATTTGAGTCAGTTATGATCACAAATTCATGAATACCATGTTCAATAGCCATTTCAATGGTTTTGAAAACAGCAGTTAATTCTGCAACTTGACTGGATCTTGGTCCAATGTTGAAACCTATAGATATATTTGGGAATCCATTTGTCCCCGTTATACCAATGCCAGCGACTAATCTGCGCTCATTATCAATAGTGGCATGGTAAGAACAACCATCAACATACACCCAAGGTAATGTTTGGCAATTTTCCTCATTGTACATTTTATATGGAGAAAGCAATTGTTCTTCCAGAAAATCATCTTCTGATAATTCTTCCCCAGGATCTTTAGCAGTACAGTCGTGGAGCTCAGCAAGCCCTTGTGCGACTGGATTCTTTTTATTCTGTTTGTAGCGAATTTCTAATGGCCAGCCTTGCAAGGAAAGAGTCCACGCTGTTATGCGGCTATTAGACAAATTCCCATCTCTTATTCTCTCACTTTGTAAATATAGCAAAGGCTGGTGGGCCGTTTCTACAATAATTTTCTCGCCCTGTATATAGAAATTTTGTAGAGCCCATACAGTAGATAAGAGGGCTTTTTCGCAATCGTTGAACTTTATTTCTACTGGGGATAGATTTTTGCTCGCATAAGCAATGGCTTTGTTCAAATTATCATGCTTTTGGTATAAAACAGCACTCATGCTTACATCTGTGTAACCGGTTTCTAAGAAGAAAGGTTTACCACCTTCAGGGTACGCTAAGCAAGGTGCTTGAGTGAGTTTTCTCTTCAGCTCTCTGATGGCTGTCTCTTGAGACTCACTCCAGTGCCATTTCACCTCTTTCTTTAGGAGAAGTAGTAGTGGTTTAGCTAATTCCGCATAATTATCAATGAATTTGCGAGAATAATTTGTCATACCCAGGAATGATCTCAATTCCTTTAAGTTAGTTCGGTTTTTAGAATTCACTATCGCTTCCACTTTTTTCTTCTGGGGATTTAATCCGTCAGAGGTAACTTCATGTCCCAAGAAGTTTACACGAGTGCGGCACCATTGAGCTTTTTGCAGGGATAATTTGACACCTGCCCTTTTAAGTTGGCTGAGGACGTGTTTAAGCTCTGCGATGTGTTTTTCAAAGTCTGTGCTTTTGATTAAAACATCATCAACATAAGATAAGGTTCCCCTTTCCAGTGCGTCAGGCATAGCCTTATGCATGAATACAGCAAATTCATGTCCAGAATTTATGTATCCAAATGGAAGTCTCTGGAATGCATACTGAACCTTTTGGAAGGAGAATGCTAGCTTATATTGGTCCTCTTCATGTACCTTTATGGTCCAATATCCCTGTGCACAATCAATGGCAGTGAATATTTTGGATCCTTGCATTTGTGCTAGGCACTGGTCAATGTATGGTACAGGCCAGCCAGACATGTATACTCGTTTGTTTAGCTGTCTTAAGTCAGCACACAAACGCCATTGTCCATTGGGCTTAATGACACCTAGAATAGGATTATTATAAGAGCTGTGCACCTGTCTGATAATACCTCTTTCTTCCAAATTCCTTATGATCTCTGCAAGAGAATCATATGAGGCTAAGGGAAGTCTGTATTGTTTGACAAATACAGGTGGCGCATTGGGATCTGTTTGTATCCTTGCAATGTGCAAGTCTGTAGTACCACAGTCATAAGAATCCTTAGCGAAAATATCCTTGTACTCCATCAGGAGTTCTCGCAGCTGTTGGCGTTCATCATCGCTGGAACAGCCATTAGCTAAGGATATTTGCTCTTCGACTATTTGCTGAAATCCTGGAAAGATTTCAGGCTGTCCTATTTCATAGGCTTCTTCCAGTCTAGAGGTGAGATCCCCTTGATTATAATTTACATTGCTCCCATGACTCTGGGTATTGGCGTAATCTTGCTGTTTGATTGGCTGATCAAACACTAGAGAGGCTTCTTCAATTTTACAGATGCCTTCCTCTGAGCTGAAGGGATAAATAGACTGAATATTAAATAGACCCTCTGGCATGGATGCAAAGGATTGTTCTATTAATTGTTCTTCAGTTAGGTATCCTTCAGGTATTAGCCCAATTACATTATTCTGGAATCCAAAAGTGTAATAACTTGATTCCAGTGCATATCCTATGGTAGTTCCCTTGGATAAGGTTATATCCTGTGGGGTCATGTTATGTACAATAATATGTATTGGAATAGTTCCAATATTCACCATAGGAGTGTAAGTCACTGTGACATCTAGATTTTGTATTCTATGGGAGAGGCAAATCAGTGTTTCAGAAGTTTTTCATTTCTGACCTCTCTTTACCTGTAAGGGTAAAAGAAATTTATCAGCCCCAGAAGGAATTATAACATCGCTAGATACCTGCATATTCACAGCATATGGCAATTGCTGGTTTGATTTCAGGGCTGCATTTTCATCCTGAAATACTTCAGGGTCCCCCTTTAACCTGCTCCAGAGGCAAGAATTAATCAAATCTATTTGTATGGCATATCTATGTAAGATATCATTGCCAATGTATATTTGATTATGGGGAGTATTTAAAACTAAAAACAGGTGCTTCACTGACTTATTACCAATAGAGATAGATAATAAGCACTTAGCTGTGATGTTATAGCTTTCAGACCTGTCATCCAGGCCGTTGACACTGTGGTCTTGGGGAGAAAGATATTTAATCACTTTAGGTTCAGCTATTTGCGCTAATAAACCTTCGCTTATATAGCTAGCTTCCTGTTTTAAGTTTATTTTAGCATACTTGGTTTTACCAAGGTCATGCACTTGTATAGGGATAAATAGATCCTCTTTAACTCTCTCAATCCCTGTGAGGTATTGAGCGTGGCCTCCCCCCTTAGGGATTTTATGATCCCCCTTGTGGAGTAATATGGTTAATACATCGCCATCTAGGGAAATATTCGCTATCTTTCCAGGCGAAATTTTAAAAGTATTACCATCAGAGCCACTAAAAGGAGTCTGATCATCTATTTGTAGAATAGTGATTTCAGGTACAGAGTTATTTCTGAAATGAATCTCCACAGCATCTGGTTTTTCTTCCACCACGTGACAGCTATGTCGGGCGCGAGATATACCAGATTTTTCATAATTGATAGGCTGTCTAACTTGTGACCAAATTACATTATTTATGCAATCAATTATGGTGCTTAATCGCTTCAGGAGATCACTACCAATAATTAAACGATCAGTTGGCAGATCCACTATAATGACAGGGTGTCTTATGACCCTGTTCCCCAATTTAAATTTTAACCAGGCAGTACCGTAGACTTTTAGGGAGTCACCCCCAACACCTATTAGAGAACCGTCAAATTCTTTTATTTTAGGTTTGTGGGGTGTTAGCTCATTTAGCTGTGTGTAGTACCTGTGGGATAAGATAGTTGCCTGTGACCCAGTGTCAATTAATCCCCTGATAGGGTTGGAGACTGAATCTTGCAGCTCAACTAATACATAATATCTTCCTGCAGTTTCTACCATTTCACACATAAAGTTGGCGTTAGCATACATTTGTGGGCTTCGCCACGTGTTACCTGAGTTTGCCATGCTTTCTGATGCAGAAGAATCTTCAGATAGATATATATATATATATATATATATATATATATATATGAATATATATATGTATATTTTGAAAGCATTGAATATCTTAACCTCTGTGTTTTTAAATAAATATTTGTGGACCTGGAAAGAAATAATTAATGACACTTATTACTTTATTTCAGATGGAGTGCCTGCGTGAGGTGAAATAAGTCATATCATATAAATGTGAAACAAATGTTTATAAAGTTTTAAATACATCTCTTAAAATATAGTGAGATGAAGATATGGAAGCTACTTTGATGTGATATAACTATGAGATATAAATTTTCTGTTAGGCTAAATGAAATATAAATTATTTTAATATAATGTTAGATATATGTGATGTTTCATATCAAAGTGATCAGAAAATTCATTAAGATATAACTTATCCAAAACAAATATTATGAATAGTTGTCGCAGTAAATTATGATAAAATTAATAAACATTTCATAGAAATACTGATTTAAGTTGTTTCAAATGTTACTATGCCTGTTCATAATGCTGCCACCCGGTGTTGCCACGAGAGAACTACAGCCAGAAAGATTTTTGGCTGTTGGAAATGGGATATCCAGTTATCCAATAGAGGGACAAGGTTTCGAAGGGCCACCCATATTTCACACCAATGATTAAACTATATAGTGGATGCAGAAGGAAGAAGGGGGAGACTGGCTACAGTTTTTGGAACTGACTGAAACTGTTTTGCGTGGGACACAGTCAAACTACAAAAACAAAGTGGGCCATATTTCTCCTATTCCATTGCAATTACACTTATTTTATATGAGGTATGAAATTGGATCCGTTGCGAAAATTGGAAACTGGATTGCTGTTATTTGGTGATGTATATAAAAGTTTTATTATAAGATAAGTTATATGCATAGTCAATTTGTATTTAATAGATTTAAAGAAACAGTGTGTTTTAGTTAGCATTTCACAGCCTATATATATATATATATTGTTTAAATCTGTATCTGATTTGCTAAGTAAATCATCTGTGCAAGTTCTGATATTGTAAGTTAATTCTGTATTAAGATAAATTGCAGTTAAATAGCAGAATATATATATATTATCCTATTGTTGAAAGAGCACAGTTTAGAATTGTACTGCTTGGATGTTAAAGGTTTTAGTCCCATTGTATTAAATAAATAAGGCTGAATTGTGAAGGTATATTTTTCTGGGTTTTGTAAGAAGGATAGCATATCTTAAGAGTTGGTTTTAACGCATATAAATTTTGTTTCATTTCCTTTTATTGCGAATATACTTCAATATGTTTATGGATATTAACTAAATAAAAGAATTCAGATATTTATATTAATTGTATGGTCTAGTAGATGCATGGTTGATTAGGGTTTCAATTTTTAAGGAAAATTAATATAAGATTGTGTTTATAACCCTGCCATAAACTGATATATTATTTGGATAGCACTACTAAGATTTTAATAAATATACTGACAGTAGACCACGACATACTACTGCTCAAACTAAAAAACTCAGGTATTGGTGATCGTCCGCTAACCTGGTTTCGATCATATGTATCGGATCGATCACAGTATGTCTCCATTTCTGACAGTGACTCCCTCCCTCTCCTAGTCACGTGTGGTGTTCCCCAAGGTTCCATTCTCGGCCCCCTACTATTCACATTATTTATAAATGATCTGCCTAATGTCTGCAAATCCTCAACTGTACACATGTATGCAGACAACACGGTAATCTATGCAAACAAACCCGATCTGCCGCAGCAGATGTTAGACCCCAATCTATCTTTTGGCCTCCACATAGAAAAACTTGCATCTAAACTTTATCCAAAACTAGGTGCCCTGTACAGAAACAAATCTTGCCTCAGCCCTACTGTAAAGGAAAAGATTGTACAGCAAATGCTGATGCCTATCATGGATTACAGGGACGTAGTATACGCACCTGGACCGCAAACTCACCTTAATAAACTTAATACGTTGTATAACTCATTCTGCCGCTTTGTGCTACAATGTAACTACAGGACCCACCATTGTGACATGCTAAAAGAACTAAACTGGCTGATGCTGGAATCCAGACTATAACTATATATATATCTCATATCCACTAAAATATATACAGTTGTTTTGAAATCATAATGTAAGCCATTTGTCTTCACTGTGTGCTGTATGTTCTAACTGCCCTTTCAGTAACTTCAGACTCCCTGTCTCCCATTCACTACATGGGGTCCCCTGCACCAAAGGGCAAATGCTGAAAATCTCACATGACTTGTCACCTGAGCTAGATTCCTAGGTATATTGGGAGGGGTAAATAGATTTTATCTCACATTCCCAAGCAATCATACATATGGTCTAATAAACTGTGTTATATTTTAGTTCCTTGCTAAATTATACAATTGCATAATTTAACATATTGAGTGTGTGAGATCTCCCAGAGATAATCCTTTGTTCTCATTTCAGCCAAGAATGTCTCCTGTGCAATTGGAGTGGGGGAGATCTCTTAGAAATAATCCTTTGTCCTACAGACCATGTGCACATCCACAGATTTATTAAATAAAGATAAATATACTTCTATATATTATTTAATAATATTTCAAATACCTTGACACTACTGTGTCAAAGGCCTTTGCAAAATCAAGGAAAATAGCTCCAGTTAGGTCTCCTTGTTCCATGTCAGTTTGGATGTCATTGCAAACTTTTAGGAGGGCAGTTGTAGTGGAGTGATTTGGGCGAAAACCTGATTGATCAGGGGTCAGATAGTTAGATTGTTGGTAATACTTGCATAATTGCGTATGGACGCATTTTCTTAGATTTTTGATAGGGCGATAGTTAGAAACCAAGGTTAACTCCCCACTTTTATGAATAGGCATTACTCTTGCAGTTTTCCAAAGTTTGGGTATGTATCCAGACATCAAGGGCCCGATCTGATATGCAGCGTCGCCCGCAAAAGCCGGCAACGCCAAATTTTGCGCTTGTTTGGTATCCTATATACGGCATAACCTAGAAGTTACGCGCGTATATTTCTGCCTTCGCCCGTATTATTTTTACCCATAGACTGACATACAAAACACGCACAGTTTGGTATCCAATATACAGTGTAAGGACTTACGAGTGCAGATTTCAGAAAATCTACTCCATTCTCATCTCGCCACAAATTGCAGGCGCAGGAGCCCTTGCACTGACTAAAAAACCAACGTAACTCCCTGGAAGCCTTAACAAACACATACATTTAAGCAGCATCTCAAGATTAAAGGGACAGTATACTATTATATTTCTTTTTTAAGGTTTATTTGTGTATTTGAAATAGTCAAATGGATTGAGCTGGTAGGTACTTTATCACATTGGGGACATATATTTGCTTATTTACTGTAAATTGGATTACCTTCATCTCTTTAGAACCCATTGGAGTGTAATTTATTCTAATGCTAACACAGCTTGGCACTGATGCCAAAATATATAAAGGGACAGTCAACTCCAAAGAAAACCTTCTTCTTTTAAATAGGGCATGTTATTTCTAACTACTTTCAGATTTAATTTGAACACTTGCTTTGTTCTCTTGGTATTCTTAGTTGAAAGCAAAACCTAGGATGGCTCATATGATCATTTCTAACACCTTCTTGAAGGCTGCCTCTTTGCAATTGTGTTAAACCAATCACACACACCACAACCTCTCACCTGCAGACTTAAAACACCTGATAATGCCCACCCTATCAGTAACATCACTACTATATATACCAATGGGTCAATTTATATTGGATGTGAGATACATTGATTTACATCTTACAAGTGAATATTACTATATGTACCCTTCACAAACAACTATTGTGGATGGGAGTTATAGTAGAAGAATATGTTAGAAATAGGATAATATTACCTTTTTTGGGCCATTTCCACACAGGCCTTATTATATGTTTTAACAATATTAGTGTACTAAAACACCCCTCACATGGATATGGATGACAATTATATGGTAAAAAGCAGAGGACAAGATTTATGGTGAACTATAAGAATATTTTTTTTTTGTTATCAGCCTCCTCTGTAGTGAAATGTATTCCTCTCCCAGGGGAGAATACAGTGGATCTACAGGCTCTTGAGCAGCAGTGATTCTAGGTGCAGGTTCTGCTCTATCTGCTGGTGCATCATGGACAACTTCAGCTTCATCTGCTTCATGGATAACTTCAGCTGCAGGTGCTTCAGGGACAACCTCAGCTGCAGGTGCTTCAGGCACAACCTCAGCTATATGCTCATCTGAGGATGGTGGAGCTCTCCCAAGGGAAGCGGATGGTGGAGCTCTCCCAAGGGAAGCGGATGGTGGAGCTCTCCCAAGGGAAGCAGATGGTGGAGCTCTCATGCTGGATTGGTAATCCCATTGTCCACTAGTGTGTGACCACTCAGCCTGTCCACTTTGCATACCTTGCAACATCCCCTGAGTGGAAAAGCCATGACTGGCCTGATATTGTGTTGGGGGGGGGGGTAAAGACATCAACCCTTCATGGCTGACTTGGCTCCCCCTCAAAGCCAAAAGGATGTTACTCAGGCCAGGTATCTTGCCATGGCTCGTATGCCAATGGTGGTGGCATTACTTCTGGGTCCTCAACAGAGGCAATCAAACCCAGCTGATGCCTGGGAGCATAATGTCCATGTTGCTGCATGAAGACCGGTGGTGGTGGTGGAGGTCGCTGCATGGCTGTGAGTGGTGGTGTTGGTAGAGGTGGCGGCATGACAGTTTGCAGCATGGTGACAGGAGGTTCTGAGGAGGAGTCAAATGATGATATGGATTAGTACAGTCATATATATGTCCATGTGGGCATACAATATACATTGATACATGCTAGGGACAATACTCATTCTCATGTCAAACTCTCTATGTGGAATTTTAATCTGCACAGTATACAGGTATGTGTTTTATACAAGAGTTATGTGTACATGTCAGTGATGGAGAAAATGTGTTCTTAAAGTGACACTATGGTCACACAATTTACTTTAGCCTGATGTAGGCACAGAACCTGCTTTCTGAGCTAAAAGTATTGTGATGGCTATAGTGTCCATTTACTGAAAACTCTACATGTGGCTTGTGGCCTGTGTTACTCTGAGACATGTTAGTATTGCACTATTCCACCTCATATCATGAATTGCATTGTGTTAAGTAGCATTAATGTCAAATCTAATTGTAGATGTTTTTGTTAGTAGGCCAAATACCATGCTCCTCATTGTGTACATGAATGTGTGACATTAAAAGATGTTATATCTCAAATACATATACTGGTGTGTGGGATGTTACTCACCAGCATGAGGTGCTGTGGTTGCAACCCCTGAGTCACGAGCCCCTGGAAGTCCACGGACTGCTGTGATACTCAGAGAGTTACGTATCATCTCCTGCCATACGTTGTATTCTGCTTCCAAGGGTGGACCACCGCCTGTTTCCCTCTGGTGCATGGCTTCCTGGCCCATCTTCTCCTTCACCTGCCTCTTGCAATCATTCCATCTTTTTTTCAGTCCCTCGACAGTCCTCCTCTGCGGGGCCACACTGTTTACAGCCTCCTCTACCGCTGACCATGCTTCCTTACGCCTTCGGGCAACGCTTCTGCCCTTCTCCTGGCCAAAGAGGGCAGTGTGGTTGTCCATGATGGCCTGGACTAGCGCAACATTCTCATCAAATGAGAAATTTGGGCATCTCATGCGCTCCTCCTCTGTGGCCACCTGGCTTCCTCCCTGGGAGGTCCCTTGTATGGGTTCCTCCCTATCCTCTCCCTCCTCCCCCTTCTGTCCCCATGTGCACCCTCTGACCCTCTTCTAAGTGTATTGGTGTGTTGGGTTAATAAACTATGCGCTGTGGGGGTAAAAGCTAGGGAGTCTCGAAGAAGTAATCTCACAAACTTCAAAGTGGGGGTAAAATCTGGATTGGATGAGACTCTTAAGCGCTTGTGCTTAATTACCCAATAAGGAAAGATAGTCTTACTATGTAGTTGGATTCAATGAGATCTATTTATTTTTAGAATTATAAATACATACAATAAAATTTAAAACAATAGAAATTGATTCTTAAAACAAATCTAACTGGTTGGCCAACCATACAGTGTGAATAAAATGATATAATATGTTTTCCAATCCCTGTTACTTAGTGTGTTATACAAACATATCTGTATATTTGAATTTTTGAATTTTGGTTTAATTGCAGATATTTTTTATGGATTTGATATAGTGGACTTGTGAAGAAGTATGGTATCCACAAAGAATATTCGCAATATTAATTCTTAATTACCATATTTACCATATTCGTTTGTTTAAAGCTGAACATACATAATTAAAATAGCGTCAATGGTATCAACAATATAATTAAAATAGCGTCAATGGTATCAACAATAGTAACAAATAATAAAAGTGAAACAAAAATAAAGTGATACAGTAAAAATCGTATAAGTTATGAAAGATAAAGTCTTTCTGCCGTGATCGTTAGAGTAATTGTTAATTGCTTTTTGTTAAAAGCGCTGTTGTTAAGTCCTCCGTGGGGATAGTATGTGCGGGCGTGCTGCAACACGTTTTTATCTAATTGCTATATATATTGCGATTATAAGTCACTGTTAAGTAGTTTTGGTTATCTGTCCTTCACATTAACTTCCTTAGTTGGTGTAGGTATAATAAATCTTACCCGTTGTTTCTTTTGGGATACTTTGTTTCTGGTCTAGTTTCTTTTTGTACCCAATTCAATCTTTACTGTGATGAATGTGGATCGGAAGCCGGGATAGCCGCTGCCGGTGTTGTAGTGGTTTCAGTATGTCGAGTTGGTTTGTCTCTGCGATTACACACACTTGAAGAAGTAGATGCTGGGGTATTGTGGTAGTGTGCTTTAACCGTTAATCCTTTTGTCAGATGGCTGGGCTTTTTGCCTGGTTCAGGTTTTCAAAACCTCTTGAATTGTTGCGAATGTGTTCTGTTTAGATCCGTACTCTATTTGTTTCAGAGTATCCGATCTGCAGGTGTCCACAGGTTTCTTTAGGCCCAATTATTAGGTAAGGTATTTCAGTTGTTCTTGGCGGTCCTTTGAAAGGAGGACTAGGTGCTTTGAAGGTTGTTCTTGAACGCTTCAGAATATCTTTCAAGCGTTCAAGAACAACCTTCAAAGCACCTAGTCCTCCTTTCAAAGGACCGCCAAGAACAACTGAAATACCTTACCTAATAATTGGGCCTAAAGAAACCTGTGGACACCTGCAGATCGGATACTCTGAAACAAATAGAGTACGGATCTAAACAGAACACATTCGCAACAATTCAAGAGGTTTTGAAAACCTGAACCAGGCAAAAAGCCCAGCCATCTGACAAAAGGATTAACGGTTAAAGCACACTACCACAATACCCCAGCATCTACTTCTTCAAGTGTGTGTAATTGCAGAGACAAACCAACTCGACATACTGAAACCACTACAACACCGGCAGCGGCTATCCCGGCTTCCGATCCACATTCATCACAGTAAAGATTGAATTGGGTACAAAAAGAAACTAGACCAGAAACAAAGTATCCCAAAAGAAACAACGGGTAAGATTTATTATACCTACACCAACTAAGGAAGTTAATGTGAAGGACAGATAACCAAAACTACTTAACAGTGACTTATAATCGCAATATATATAGCAATTAGATAAAAACGTGTTGCAGCACGCCCGCACATACTATCCCCACGGAGGACTTAACAACAGCGCTTTTAACAAAAAGCAATTAACAATTACTCTAACGATCACGGCAGAAAGACTTTATCTTTCATAACTTATACGATTTTTACTGTATCACTTTATTTTTGTTTCACTTTTATTATTTGTTACTATTGTTGATACCATTGACGCTATTTTAATTATATTGTTGATACCATTGACGCTATTTTAATTATGTATGTTCAGCTTTAAACAAACGAATATGGTAAATATGGTAATTAAGAATTAATATTGCGAATATTCTTTGTGGATACCATACTTCTTCACAAGTCCACTATATCAAATCCATAAAAAATATCTGCAATTAAACCAAAATTCAAAAATTCAAATATACAGATATGTTTGTATAACACACTAAGTAACAGGGATTGGAAAACATATTATATCATTTTATTCACACTGTATGGTTGGCCAACCAGTTAGATTTGTTTTAAGAATCAATTTCTATTGTTTTAAATTTTATTGTATGTATTTATAATTCTAAAAATAAATAGATCTCATTGAATCCAACTACATAGTAAGACTATCTTTCCTTATTGGGTAATTAAGCACAAGCGCTTAAGAGTCTCATCCAATCCAGATTTTACCCCCTCTTCTAAGTGTGCCTGGTCTCTGGGCATCTCCCCTCCCATCATCCCTTCTAACTCTCCCTCTCCCCACTCCACTAACTCCCTGACGGGGACCCCGCTGCTCCTCCTGTCCTCTAGAATACTCCTCTCCCTGCAACTCCGCTCCCCTCCTCCCCTCCGCCCTACCTCTCCCTACCATCCTCAAACTACACACACTCACACTCACTCCCAGTTCAATCACACACAATCACAACCAAACACACAGCCTATCACACTGTAAAATTGAAATAAAATGTGTGAGGTGTTCGTGTATTTTGTATATGTATGTAAGCAATATGTGTGCAATATGTGAAAATAAGTGTAAGTAAATGTACAAGCTTACCCAAACAACAATCCGACTTAACTAACTATTATGCTGCGCCTCTCTCACTACTCTTACTAATCCTCAACTCACTGTAGTGTGCTGTAGCTCAACGAACCATCCAAACACACTAAAGAAAATGGCGGCTGCGCATGGGTTTATATATGAATTTTGACTTTTGAATAGCGTAATTATGTTGCGCAATTTTAGATGGAGTATCGGGTAATTTTTACGAGTCTTAGCCAAATTTGCATAAAACTACACTTTATTGAGACTTTACATGAACAAAAGACTGGCGTAAGTACTTGCGACGACTAAAATGGGTATTTGCGCACTTTTCGGAACAACGCCAGTTTGTCCTACTTACGCTACTTTAGCATCTGACGGCACCGTATATTGGATAGCCCGATGTGCGAGGTGAAATTACGGCCGGCGCGGGTTCCCTCACTTGCGTCGAATACTACGCCGTATTTCAGATCGCGCCCCAAGGATTCGTTGATTAGGGTTGTGACAGGTTAAGCAATTGCCAGCGCACTGAGCTTCAACAGCATTGCTGGGATTTGATCAGGTCCAGACTGGTTTTTCATTTTTAGATTATTAAGGTGTTTCTTAATGACATTGATGGGTACAGGTCTAAAATTGAACTTCACTATATTAGGTCTTTGCTGTTTTAGTGGGGCCTGATCTACATTTGTAGTTTCAGGATGCGTGCCATTTATTAGTTTGTCAATCAGGGTGGTGGAGCATCCGACAAAATAATTGTTAAAGGTATTTGCTACTTCTAAGGGGAGTTGCAGGGTTTGGTTTTCCACATTGACAGTGGAGGGTTGGGAGTGGATTGGTGGATTTTGTAAGTTATTTATGAGTTTCCAAAACTTTCTGGGTTAGATATGTTATTGTTCAGATTTTCACAGAAATATTGGGCCTTGGCCAGTTTTGTTTGTTTAGTGCATATATTTCGCCATTGTCTATATACACAGTGATCGTTCATAGAGCCAGTATGCTTGAACTTTGACCACAATGAATCCCAAAACTGGTACATTTGAATGAGGTCAGCTGTGATCCAATTCAAGTGTGCTCCTTTTACTCTCTCTCACCTTATGCAGCGGGGCATGTAAATTCCAAACTTGTAGGCGTTCAGACTGAAATAATTCAACTGCAGAGTCTAGATCTGGGATTAGGTTTAATCTGTGCCAGGGGAGGTTCTTGATGTCATTTAGAAATGATTGAAGATTAAATTTTTTGAAGGACCTGGTGATTTTAACCTTGGGAGAGGATTTAGTTGCCTTTATTTTGCGCACGCAGTACACTAAGCAGTGGTCACTGAAATTGTTAGGGAGAACACCTGCCTCCTGGATTCGGTCGGGAGAAGTAGAGAGAATCCAGTCGAGCAGGGTGTGATTATGGCTTTTGATGTTTATGCGAGTTGGGGAGGAGATTAATTGCGTTAGCTTCAAAGATTTAAACAGCGAGCGACAACTGTAATTTTTTGGATTCAGCCAATCAATATTAAAATCTCAAAAACCAAAATTTCACTTTTTGGGTTTTGAGCTATGGTTTCACTAAAGAGATGGGCTATGTCAGAAAGGGAATGCACAGGGGAGCTAGGTGGGCGGTAGATTCCTGCAACAATGATTGATTTACTGCAGGGGATCTCAATTGTGCCAGAAAGGAAATCAAAGGTGGCAGGAGAGCTAGATTTTTGTAAGGGGTGAACTTTGTGGAATTGTCAACATAAATTACAATGCCGCCTCCTCTTTGCTCTGTCAATTCTATGTATTACAATGGCAGTGTCAGGTATTTTAGCAGTTAGCCACGATTCAGAGATCACAATGATTTTGGGATTGTATTGTAAACACCAAGCTTGCAGTGCATCGATTTTTGGTAGTAAGCTGCGGATATTACAGTGCACTATTTTCTTTAAAGACTGTGGCAAATATACTTTAAATTCAGCTGAGGGAGAGAGATATATTAGTGTCAGATTGGCCTGCAAAAAAGTTAAGGGAAGCAGTATCTTTGGACATTTGAGCTAGGGGTCATTCAGGCAAAAAACACAGGGAAAGTTCACAAATTACAGAGTTAAGAGAGGTATCCTTTGAGGGAAATAAAATCATTAAACAAGGAACAAGCAAGATATATGGTCCATCAATATGCTCCAATATGCATTTAAAATAAAGAATAAAAATAATAGCCAATACATATTACAACACACACATTAGTAATAATAGGGTAGAATATAATGAGATGACTATCTTCCAGAGGCTACCTGGTTGCAGAGGGCTGTGATGCAGATGAAGTATGTTGGTCTGTGAATTTTCTTTAAAGACTGTGGCAAATATACTTTAAAATCAGCTGGTTGCATATATATATATATATATATATATATATATATAGATGATTATACATAGGTATAGATATATACATATATATATAGGAATATCTATTTAAATACTTAGAACATATTCCCCTATGTGAATTACATTGGAATTACATTGGAATGTGAGCCATTTACAGTACATACACACGTTAACACTTTATTAAATACCACCCCTTGCGCTCTCTCCCCCCCTCTAACTCTCTCTTTTGCGCTCTCTCTCCCCCTCTCTTTTACGCTCTCCCCCCTCAGTTTGCGCTCTCTTTCTCTCCCCCCCCTCTTTTACCCTCTCTCTCCCCCTCTCTTTAGTGCTCTCTCTCCCCCCTCTCTTTTGCGCTCTCTCTCCCCCTCTCTTTTGCGCTCTCCCCCCTCTCTTTTGTGCACTCTCCCCCCTCTCTTTTGCTGTCTCTCTCCCTCTCTTTATCCCCCCTCTTCTGCTCTCTCTCCTCCTCTCTTTTGAGCTCTCTCTCTCCCCCCTCTCTTTTGCGCTCTCTCTCTCCCCCTCTCTTTTGCGCTCTCACCCCTCTCTTTTGCGCTCTCTCCCCCTCTCTTTTGTGCTCTCTCTCCCCACCTCTCTTTTGCGCTCTCTCCCCCCTCTTTTGCGCTCTCTCTCCCCCCTATTTTTTGCACTCTCTCTCTCCCCCCCTCTTTTGCGCTCTCCCTCCCCCTCTCTTTTGCACTCTCTCTCTCCCCCTCTCTTTTGTGCTCTCTCCCCCCTCTGTTTTGCGCTCTCTCCCACCCTCTTTTGCGCTCTCTCTCTCCCCCCTCTCTTTTGCTCTCTCTCTCTCCCCCCTCTCTCTCTCTCTCCCCCCCTCTCTCTCTCCCCCTCTCTCTCTCCCACCCCTCTCTCTCTCCCACCCCTCTCTCCCCCCTCTCTGTCTCTCTCTTTCCCCCTCTCTCTTTCTCTCCCCCCCTCTCTCCCCTCCCTCTCTCCCCCCTCTCTCTCTCCCCTCTCTTTTTATCTCTCCCCCTCTCTATCTCTCCCCTCCCTCTCTCTCCCCCCCTCTTTTTATCTCTCACCCCTCTCTATCTCTCCCCTCCCTCTCTCCCCCCTCTCTTTTTATCTCTCTCCCCTTTATCTTGTGAGTGACCGCGCCCAGCCATGCCCCCTTCACGCCCGGCCAGGCCCCATTCATGTCCGGCCATGCCCCAATCACGCCTGGTCACGCCCACTTCTGCCGCAGATCAGGTAGGGATCTCAAAGGCCAGATGTGTTTGTCCTCGTGCTGTCTCTACTGCGCATGACAGCTTCGGACAAACACACTTGGCCTTTTATATAATAGGATGAATATTGCATAAAAAAAATATTTTACATGTTTTCAGCTACTTAACGGCAGAAGGCTCCAATGCACTTTTATCTATGTCTAAATATGTATACACATGTATTTATGTGTTTATATGTCTGTATATAAATATACATATTTAGACATGTCTGTATGTATCTCTATTTTAAAGTCATTTGCAGCCTTTTTTTTAACACCTGATATATCTTTGAGCACTTATACCTTTTATTGCAATTTTTTTTTAAATAATTTTTAACAGACAGTGTTATTATGAGTGTAACTTTACTTTTAAATGTATTTTTAATTTTTTTTGTGCAACTTTTTATTCAAGCGTAACAGTTAACCAAAGCTCTGATACCTTGCTAAGTAGACAAGTGTTAAATTCAATTGCGCTCAAGCGAACGCATTTACTTTCAACTTCTTCTGAAATGAGCAAACACCCACGATAAACCTGATATCGCTCACGCACAACTGTTAGCGTGCTGCTTGTAATCTGACAGGTATATGCCATTTGACTGTGATATGTGTTATGTTGCTTCAGGTCTTGAGGTATTATTTGGTTATGGGGCTGCAGGTCCAGGGTTCTGATTTGAGGTTTGAAGTAAATATGGGATTGTAGGTTCAGGAGTCTGTTCTGATCATTTGGGTGGTATAGGGTTGCAGGACCAGTGCTTTGATCTGAGCCTTCATGTAGGTTATGGGTTTACAAGGTCTGATCTGAGTTCTGGAGTGGGTTATGGGTCACAGGGTTAGTGGTCTGATTTGAGGCCTAATGTAGGTTATATTACTGCAGATCCTGAGGTCTGACCTAAGATTTGATATACAGTATATATGAAATCTTATCTTCGGTATAGAGCTTCAAGGTCAGAGATCTTATCTAGATGATGCTTTAGATATGAAACTGCAGCTCCAGGGGTCTGATTTGAGGTCTGACTTATTATGGGGTTTACCAAGGGGCTGTAGAGACAGTGGTCTGGTTTGGGTATCGGTCAATCCCCAGGGTCTGATCTGAGTCTGGCTCTCAGGGACACTTTATAATATAATTTTAACAAAGTGTTGATAAAAGGTTTCCTATCTATGTCTACTGTGCTTCATTATACAGCATGTGTTATGAGTGTACTGGTTCTTAGCAAAATGATACAGCACAGTGTAGCCATAATGAGTGAACAAGGACAGTTGCTCTGTTTTTGGTGACAACTCTGTTATTTATCCCTCTGTACCCTTGTGGTGGTATGTTCCTTTGGGTGTCTGTTCTAATGCTTTTTTTTTGGGGGGGGGGGGGCTGCATAATAAAGAAGCAAAATTTTATGTTTTTGATGCTTAGAGATTGTGGATTTGTTTGGTTTATGAGCAAATATATACTCATCAGTATACTAATGTAATTTTTTATTACCTTGAAGATGTCTCTGGCAGCCATAAGGTTAAATGTAAGGTTGACAGGAGTAGCAGAGAAGGATGATCTTGAACGGCAAATCTCTCTATGAACAGAAAAATAAGAAAAGCAGCAGAGGAGGAGCTTCACTTAAGTTGGTGCAGCTGTAATTTACTCCCACAGCAAGTATTAGTGGCAGGAAAATGTTACTGATAGTTGATAGTTGCCAAATTCCTTTTAGTCCATTGTGAAGTTGTCAATTCTGCAACTTAAACCCACTAATCACCCCTGAATATCAAACACAGAAACACAGAAGTTGTTCACACTCTGCAGAAAGCTTCTAGATCTATACTGAAACCTGGTAGTTCCATAAGCTATTGGTAAGGACTTAGCCCTTTCACACTAGTAAATCAGCATGCCCCTTATATAGAAAGGCAGAGGCCATGCCATATTGAGAGATGTGGTCCTGATTATATATTTTAGAGGTTTTATAGCTCCACATGGCTGTCCTACATAGCGGTTAGTTCATGCCCATCTCAGATGTCATTACATTCTCTCTCCTCTAGACACTAACAGATGGGATGCAGTTCTACATAGTGTGCTGGGGAAATTACCAATATTTACTATATAATCCTGCCACTAACGTGTGACATTAGTAGCCTCAAGGCAATGTGGTCATGTGATTCTAGGAAAGTTGTGAAACGTCTGTGTGCTGCATGGGATGGCATAAGATTCCCATCTTTCCTGGTTTCAATTGGACAATCCTGGTTTCTGTCCTGTGCTCTGGGCCATCCTCCCAATGTCCTGGTAGAGATAGAGAACGAGATATAGAGAGGTATCATCAGGTGTAGCCTCACTTCGTAGCAGCATTGCTGGGTGGACACATAGAAAGCATCAAATAAAGCCCTGCGTGGTGTCTGTAGTGCTGGTGAGAGATGGATTATCAGATGTAAAGAAAGAAATGGGTGCACCCACAACAAATTTCTACAATTGTAGGGATGATGGAGAAAGAGTAACAGATGTGAACACAAAGAAAGCCTATCACAAAAAAATTAACATCGCGTGAGCGCAATCATCAGCAATTCTATTTTGTGAGCTCATATTACAAGTCCAAAGTTATTTTTTATTGCTTGAGCAATATTTAAGGATGTGTAACATCTGCATGTTGGATAGTACATCAGTCACACAGTAAACTCCTATGGAGGCATGAAGTAAAACTCATGTTGCATTTCTCTCAAGCCAATGGTGTGCAAGAATTGGAACTCTTTATGTAGTTCTGTTCTATAATTTTAATACGCAGTGAAACCTGCTTAAGACGGAATGGCATCGGACAACGGAAATTTTCCGTCTTGGACAGGTTTCTGCTTTACAGTTAGTGACTGATGGAGCATCTTTTGACATGCGCAAATTCCAAAATGGCAGAATAATGTTACTGTATTGGTCATGAAGCCAGTCTGACCTGCACTGCCGCAAGGGAGCATGGGACTGCATTCCTGACCAATCAGGAAGTCCGGCAGCAGGTAATGAATGACCTGCCGCCTGGCTTACTAATTGGCTGGGAAGCTGTTTCCATGTTCCCTCGTAGCACTGCAAGTCTCCCTCTGACAGTCAGTTCCGGTATTGGAGCATTTGGGCGCAAATGCTCCGGATCTGTACCATCCCATACAGTACCAGTATCAGTGCATCCCTAATCAGAATCAATTTCTTGTTTTTCTTGCATGCAAGTAACAAAGACAGTACAGTTTTTCTGCTTAATCATTACAGCAGTTTTTTTATTTATTTTTTATCTGGATGAACTTTTTTTTTATAACACAGAAAATGGGTGAGATAACAAAAATTGTAAACAAACACAAGTACAGTACATGTATTAAAAGATTATTTGTTGCATCAATTACTGTCCAGTAATACACAACCTTTAACTCTTCTAAATACAGTATGCAATACAATGACATCTACAAGTGCAGACCAGTATTGATTGTGCACAATTCCCCCAAATACAGGTACAGTAATCACACCTTATGCAAACATTTAAAATAAAATAATGTATACCGAACCCCCATCATGGACGCCACTGGTTATCAATTAAATGGCAGTGTTGCCTTGGGGTAGTGTACGCATTGAATATATGTACCTTTTTTCTTTTCATGTTTTTTGACATGTATATATGTATATGGTGCACTGGTGTAAAACTCTGTCAATGTTGTTATAAATAAAAAAATAAAATAAAAAAAATGTATGTATTCTAACAGTAAACGGCTGTGAAGACATCAACTGTATTCTATACAAATACAGTACTGAACATTATTAAAAGATTAATTGTTGCATCAACTTTGTTCACAATTACTGTAATACACAAACGTCAACTCTTCTATATACTGTACAATTACAGCTACAGGTGCAGTATCTATTGTGCGCAATGCCCACTAATAATCACATTGTATGCAAACATTTTAAAGTACAGTACTGTAAATAAAATACTGTACAACTACTGAAAATAAAATGTAAATAAAAATACAGGTAATGTACTGTACTCTACCTGTACGCACTTTTCATTTTTTAGTGTACACCTGTACAGTATCTGGATTTACTTTTACAGTAATTTACTACAGTACTTTTTCATTCTAACAGAAAATGGCTATGAAGACATCAACTGTATTCTATACAGTTTAATTGTTGCATTTAATTGTTGCATCAACTTTGTTCACAATTACTGTAATACGCAAACTTCAACTCTTCTAAATACAGTATGCAGTACAATTACAGATACAGTATTTACTGTATTGTGCACAATTCCCACTAATAATCACATCTGATGCAAACATTTTAAAGTACAGTACTGTAAAGTGTGTGTTATGTTTTTTTTAATCCAGTCCAGTACTGTACTTTAAAATGTTTGTACTGTACTGTTGCTGCAGAGGTTTTGCTTGAAGGTCCGGATACAGAATGATCTGGAACAGGCCAGTGTGCGCTAAAACAGCAAAATACAGTAGTTAGTCATCAGAAATAACGATCATAAACAAAATATTCAACAGTACGGTAAAATAATGTACAGTACTGTATTAAAAAACAGTACTGTACAGTATTTAAGCTTTAAATACTCTTAACAGTACAGTATACAGATAGTGTACTACAGTTACTGTCTACTGTATGTTTTTACTGTACATACCTTTATTGGTTTACTTGTCCCCACAGTCCCAATAATGTTGCCTGTTTTCTTGGGGCACTTGTTATCCTTTTTTCAATCAAATGTCTAGTGGATGTTATTGGTTCTAGAAGCTCCGGGCAGTTATTAAATAATGCAAACTCTTGCAACTGGTGAACTTTCTCTTGAGCATCTTGGTAACTTTTGATTGGTGGTTTACTGGGAATTTCTGTGGTTTCAGCACTTTCATCATCATCCATGTTCTCATCACTGTCTTGTTGTTGATCTAAAAGTTACACTGCACTTGTAAATGTGCTTTTCATTGTGAGTTATTTGTCTATGTCAATGTAACGGTCTATTTCACTGTCAACAAGACCTCCTTGCTGAAATAAAGAACGAATATCATTGTTTTCTTCTACAGTCACCTGTATTATTTCTGGCAGTTCTTCACTACTGTTCCTGTTGGAAATAGAGAAACCAGCTTTTACAAAGCACTTGCAAATGGTATCTGCAGAAATAGCCTTGCATGCCATAGAAATCCAGTTGACAGCATCAAGGACTGTTATGGACTTGGCAAGCTGGTGTACATTCTGTGTGGTAGAAATGTTCGCAACCAAGGACTGTAGCAATAATTCACTATAGTGCGTCTTAATGGTGTAGATAACACCCTGGTCCATTGGCTGTGTTACACTTGTTGTGTTTGCCGGGAACCAGGCTAATTTTACATTGCTAAGTTTCAGATGTAGATGGCAGGTAGCGTTAGCCAAAAACAGGATGCCTTTATGACTTTCTCTCTTCATTTTTCTGTCAAAAATCCTGAGCCATTCAGACATTATTTCTGATGTCATCTAGGCTTTTTTATTTACATGCCAAATAACAGGCAACTGTGTAGTGTCTAAGTTTTTGAAGCAACGTGGCTTTGCTGCCTTACCAATCACAAGAGGCTTCTCCAAACTCCTGTCCATGTTTCCACAGAGGAACACCGTCAATCTTTCCTTGGATAACTTTCCTCCTGTGCACTTGGATCAGCCAATAAAATGCGAGGTCAATTCTATTGGCTGATCCAATCAGATTTTTCCTACCTTAATTCCAATTGGCTGATAGAATTCTATCAGCCAATCGGAATTCGAGGGACACCATCTTGGATTACGTCATTTAAAGGAACCTTCATTCGTCGTTAGTCGTCGGGAAGAAGAGGATGCTCCACGTCGGAGGATGGACCCGCTCTGCGCCGGATGGATGGATGAAGATAGAAGATGCCGCATGGATGAAGACTTCTGCTGGATGGAGGACCTCTTCTGCCCCGATCGGATGAAGACTTCTGCTGCTCCGGATGTCCTCTTCTGGCCCATCGGTGCCCGGCTGGGTGAACACGGCTCAAGGTAGGGTGATCTTCAATGGGGTAGTGTTAGGTTTTTTTAAGGGGGGATCGGGTGGGTTTTAGAGTAGGGGTGTGTGGGTGGTGGGTTGTAATGTTGGGGGGGTCTTGTATTTTATTTTACAGGTAAAAGAGCTGATTACTTTGGGGCAATGTCCCGCAAAAAGCCCTTTTAAGGGCTGGTAAAAGAGCTGATTACGTTTGTAATTTAGTATAGGGTAGGGAATTTTATTATTTTGAGGGGCTTTTTTTATTTTATTAGGGGGCTTAGATTAGGTGTAATTAGATTAAAATTCTTGTAATAATTTTTTATTTTTTGTAATTTTTTTTTTGTAATATAGTTTAGTTTATTTCATTGTATTTTATGTTAGATAATTGTAGTTAATTTATTTAATTAATTTATTGATAGTGTAGTGTTAGGTGTATTTGTAACTTAGGTTAGGATTTACTTTACAGGTAATTTTGTAATTATTTTAACTAGGTAGCTATTAAATAGTTATTAACTATTTAATAGCTATTGTACCTAGTTAAAATAAATACAAAGTTGCCTGTAAATAATAATTATTATTATTATCGGTTATTTGTAGAACGCCAACAGATTCTGCAGCGCTACCTGTAAAATAAATATAAATCCTAAAATAGCTACAATGTAACTATTAGTTATATTGTAGCTATCTTATGGTTTATTTTATAGGTAAGTATTTATTTTTAAATAGGAATAATTTATTTAATTAAATTTATTTCGTTTTATTTAAATTATATTTAACTTAGGGGGGTGTTAGGGTTAGGGTTAGACTTAGGTTTAGGGGTTAATAACTTTATTATAGTAACGGCGACGTTGGGGGCGGGAGATTAAGGGTTAATAATTGTAGGTAGGTTGCAGCGATGTTAGGGAGGGCAGATTAGGGGTTAATAAAATGTATTATAGTGTTTGCGAGGCGGGAGTGCGGCGGTTTAGGGGTTAATATATTTATTATAGTGGCGGCGATGTCCGGTTGGCAGATTAGGGGTTAATAAGTGTAGGTAGGTGGCGGCAACATAGGAGCGGAAGATTAGGGGTTAATAAATATAATATAGGTGTCAGCGATGTTGGGGGCAGCAGATTAGGGGTTCATAGGGATAATGTAGGTGGCGGCGGTGTCCGGAGCGGCAGAATAGGGGTTAATAGTATAATGCAGGTGTCAGCGATAGTGGGGGCGGCAGATTAGGGGTTAATAAGTGTAAGGTTAGGGGTGTTTAGACTCTGGGGTTCATGTTAGGGTGTTATGTGTAGACTTAGAAAGTGTTTCCCCATAGGAAACAATGGGGCTGCGTTAGGAGCTGAACGCTGCTTTTTTGCAGGTGTTAGGTTTTTTTTCAGCCAGCTCAGCCCCATTGTATCCTATGGGGAAATCGTGCACGAGCACGTTTTTCCAGCTTACCGCTACCGTAAGCAACGCTGGTATTGAGGGTTGAAGTGGAGCTAATGCAGCCATTCAGAAAACTCGTAATACCAGCGATGGCTTAAGGGAGCGCTGGAAAAAAAAGGAGCGTTAGCCCCGCAAGTTTTTACCGACAAAACTCGTAATCTAGGCGATACTTTTTTAAAATCTAGGTTAAAAATTGATGTTAATGCCAAATTTTACTTTCACTTTCAAATATTAGAGGTAATAAAATTCTGAAATTGAACTTGACTAGACTTGAATCAAATAATATATGAATATTTATATTATATTATTAAAGTATCTGGGATGGGGATTTTAATTTAGGAAATACATGCTTTTTAACACTTGTTCGCAATCTTAAACATGTAAATATAGTTTATTAAATGTATTTTGTATATATACAATTTCAGGATTTCAAGATTAGATAGAGTGAGTATATAATATATATATATATATATATATATATATATATATATATATATATATATATATTTCAGGGCCACCCAAAGCAATTGCATGCCCCTGGGCAAGATAAATTTGTGGGGCCCCTCGGGCCAGCCCCCTTATTCCCTTCCCCTGTAAACCCCACCCCTGCCTCAGGATTCAGTGGGTCCTATATAAAGTATAACACTATATATTACACCTCCTGATACCATAAACACTTCTTGACAAACTAAATACACAATGTACATTGCACCTTCTGATACCCTCACCCCTGATGACAGTGCACAGCCCCCCAAATTGCAAGGGGAGGGACCATTATGGAAGCATGATTCACAATTCTTATCAATGCTACAGTAATTTTGAAACCATTCCAAAGCATGCAGATTATTCCACCTATTCAGACTACAGATTTCATACATCATTACAAACAATCCAGAATTGAATTAATAAATCGTTTTGTATTTACTCTGCCATCTGTATTAAAAAAAATGCCTCCATTTCCCTGCTTGTTTAAAATTTAAAAATGTTAGTGGATGGTTAAGTTTCATGAGCATTGTGCCTTTATATATATATCTTCTCCTCTTTAACAGGTTACTGCTGATGGAAAAGTAGCAAGATAATGGTACGTCTAGAAACCGCATGTGAAATAAGATACCTGAAAAAAGGATGAAGTCTTTCAACACATATTGTCAACAGCTATTGGAAAGAGTTACTCAATGGAAATGGCTAATAGCTAATATATTCTGATATGTCATTGATCTGTATTGTGACTTTGTTAGTCCATAAAACTATTAATGGACAAGCTAGTAATGTCATATGTAGCTCAGTCATTATTTATATGAATTATCCGCTAAACCTGTACCTTCTGATATTTGTATGAGATTATTCTCATCTGTAAATACTGTTGCAATATTAAAGGAGAGATTAAAGGGACACTCTACTCCATTTTTTCAATCATGCGTATGAAAAAGCAGCATTTAAACATATTAGGGTTTTTTGGGACTGAAATTTATATTAAAGGGCCACTGTAAGTAAATATTTTCTATGCCTGTTACTAACTAACTACCCCAAATACGCTTTTTATCAATAGAATTTCATTAACATATCTCTACCGTATATCAGAAATCTTGTCTGCAAATTTAATTGTTTTCCAAATCCACTCTGTGGGTATCCTTTGCTCTGTACCAATCCGTTTACAATACCTAGGTTTCAAAATGGCGCTTTAAACACAAAGTTATTGGTTTAAGTATTTAGAACATGCAGTGCTGAAAATAGTGGGCAGGATAACGTGACATCATCGGCGAATAAAAGATATAACTTTTAGAACGTTATGAAACTTCGTTTTGGAGAAAATATAGGTCAGTAGGTTTTAATTAATGTTTATTAACTTTAATATGTTAGTTGTTTAGCTTAAAAATTATAACAGAAAGTAATCCTTTAAGTAAAATATGTTTAAATATAAACTGAGGCCAATACAGTACATCTTACTAATTCTCATTGCATAAGTTCATAATGACAAGAACATGCATTAAAAAAAAATCTTTATCAGTTGTGGGGGTAAGATTTTTTAATCAACTGGATGCCAGATAGGGTTAAAACACATTGGCATCCTCTCTGGCATCCAGTAAGTTCACCCTTTCTAGCCATGATGGTATAGTTTTTATATATGTGTATGTATGTATGTATATATATATATATATATATAAAGTCCAAACAATGTGCACTTCAGATTTTCAACCATAAACTGCCTTGGGTGCTGCTCATAAATACTGATAAACCAACGGACAGAAGAGCACTCCAAAAGTCTTGCGAATACCAGTCACTTTTATTGTGAACGTTTTTGGGTCAATACGACCCATCCTCAGACTTATCTAAGTCTGAGGACGGGTCGTATTGACCCGAAAACGTTCACAATAAAAGTGACTGGTATTCGCAAGACCTTTGGAGTGCTCTTCTGTTCGTTGGTTTATATATACTGTATATATATATATATATATATATATATATATATATATATATATATATATATATATATATATGTGTGTGTGTGTATATATTGTCTGGGGTTGCCATGTTCTTTTTCAAAGAGGGATTGCATGGTATATTGGGGCTGGACTGACATTGTTAGGCAGGGTCAGACTGGTATACTTCAGGAAAGTATTTCTCTGCGAAAAGCTTTATTGGGCTAAAAAGAAGCTGCACCCAGGTGGTGCCATAGAACAGGCTAACAAGTTATTGAGCTGGTGTTCGTTCCTAAGTGTGCTTCTCTTTCTGTATGTTTTTAGTCTCCCTAAGGGGAAAACGGGAAACTAGACGTAGACTACTTGCCCAATATTGATTCAAGTAGAAAAAAAAACAATGGCACTACTATTTTTCTTAAATAAACAAGCCCATAAGTTACTAACGTACACCTTAAATTTTAATTTGCTTATAATTAGCTCCTAAGTGTATCTAGGAATAAATATTAGTTTCAATTTCCAGAACTGAGACTGGACAGGATACCCCTTTAAGCACTCTAGTCCCTTATTGATATGGAGGGTTTCAACATGATAATATGATTTAAGAGAATCATCTTTATTATACTCAAAAAAAAATAAAAAAAATACTGTGCCAAACAATAAGTATATACTGATTGAGATTTTGCCCCTTATGAATATGCAGAACTACAGTACCTGCTATTAGCCCATGCAATATGTTCTGCCTGTTAATTCATTCTGCAGTTTCATCCTATATCTTCTGGCAGTGGTGGATCCAGGGGGAGGCAACGGGGCAATTGCCCCTCCCGACAGCCATGGCTGGATTAATTTCTATGCTTCTAAATAGGCCCATGCCAGTGGAATAGTCTATTAAAGGGACAGTCCGGTCAAAATTTAAATGCATTTAGATGAATAACATCTTTGACTAGAAACATATTCCCAATAGACATTTATTGGCAAAAATGCTTCTAGTAAAAGTTACTACAGTTTTAGTGTTAACATTTTTCTCTGCATGTGCATGTGAAGCATAGCTAAAAATTCTCAGTGCACCAGCATTTTAAATACTGTAGCTGCTCAGAGCACCAGTGGGCTTGTATAATGTCAGCAATAAACAAATTGAGTCATTACCAGGTGGTACAAGCGCCTTAGGCTCTATGAGAAAGTGCTGGGTTTAAAAGGCTGGTGCACGGTGCATATTTACATACACTTTTGAAACAGCTCTAGCTTTTATTAGAAGCATTTTTGCTAATTTATGTATATAACAAAAATGGTTCAATTCAAAACTGAATTGTATCCATGTAGATTCTAATTTTGACTGGAATGTCCCTTTAATTCGTGCTATATAATTAGCGTTTAAAGTTTTGGAGTCCGTGCTATCGTGGAATTCCCCCCCTTTAAGCAACCACAGCTCTCACACAGAGGATCTTAGACTTAGAAATATCAGGCTCAGAACTGTCTCCTGCTAAGGTCGGTGAGTGACAGGATACAAATATAAAGGGACACACAAGTCATTATTTTCTCAGTGGGGGGCATTTAAAACTGTATTCCCTTTTTTATGATTGTTTTTGTGAAAAGGATTTTCCAATACTGAGTAAAAAATATGCTTGTGAGGTGTGTCATTTAGCCACATCAATCATTTTTAATGAACACACTTTTCTAATAAAAATATATATATATATATATTTATTTATAAAATATTTTACCAGGAAGGATACATTGAGATTTTTCAAGTATGTCCTGGGTCCACAAAACATTGCATTGATACAATAGGGTACAGTAATATACAAAAGCAATAATAATACACAATATATGCAAAAAAGTTACATAGAACAGGAATTATATATATAAATATATATATATATACACACACACACACACACTCAGTATGTTATGCACGTGATTGCGTGCAGGGGATGCCCATCCATCATTATCCTGCAATGATAGGGGGTAGGGGGAGGGAGAGGGGAAGAGAGGGGGATGCAGGGAGCTGCTTCTTTGGTCCCTGGAAGTTGATGGGAATGAGTGGGGATATACCAAGCACCCTTCATCAGGAAAAGGCCCAGGGAGGGGAACAGGGACAGGGCCCAGGGAATGATGTAAAGAAATTGGAGGAGGATACCTGCAGGGGATATAATCTGCCCCCCTGCCATTCACGTAAAGCCTGACATAGGGGGGTGCTTAAGGAAAGCTCTGTCCCGGTATTAAATTCCCCTTCCTCACACCGTGCCGGGTCGTACCTCCCACCTATAGGGCCATCTTGGGAAGTTCGCCCCTTAACCTTATTATGTTTACCCCCTAGGCCAATATGAGAGCTTATTTCACTGTCCATATCACAATTGCCCCCTCTGTCATCCTTATTTGTTTTTTGTGGCTTCACATAATAAGCTTGTTTACTAGTGGAGGGAATGGAGAAGCACTCTTTATCCTCCATTCCCCTGACTGCTCGTGTACTAGTGGAGGGAACGGCGGAATGTCCGTTCCCTTGTCGGCTGAGAGTGCTCGATTCAAGGAAGAGGAAGGAGGGGGATTGCCGGGCGCCATCTTAGGTGTGGCAGATTGGGCTTTTCTCGCACCAGAGGCCTTCGATGAGGCAAAGCGCGGCCTAGACGCTCTGGGGGCCTGGACCGAGGCCTTGTTCCGGGACTTGGATATTATAACATTGGGGAGGGGGTGACGGGAGAGGGGAGGGATGCTTCCGGCATGAAGCAGAGCAGGTCCTGGGTGGACAGGAGGCTGGATTCAAGGCCCTAGACCCGGATCTCTGGGAAGAAACTTTACCGGAGGGGGGGAAAGATGCTGGGGAGGAAGGGGGGATTCAACTAGATCAGAGTGGACCGGAGAGGAAAAGGGGGGATGCTCTGGTACTGACTGATGATACGCAGGAAAGCTCATCCTCGTCAGAGCTGGGGGGTTCAGAGGAATGGGGAGACCCATAGGCCCCGGGTGGGCCTGGAGTCGGTTTTGGGGAATAAAACTCTCCTGCAACCCTTGTCTTCTTTCTAGGTAACTGTATGCTCAGCACGCTATCTTGCAGCCTTCTAGGTAGAACCTGCTTCCTGCTTCCTCGCTCCATGGTCCTGCGGCCCGTTCCCTGAAGACAAGCTATTCCTGCGATCTGTGAAGAAAGAAGACAAGCTATGAACTGATCCTACTGCCCTAATGTATATGTACAGTATATAGCGAACCAATTAAGTAATTACCATCATAAGGTCAAACTGTATAATAACTTCAGATCAGATAAATACACATACAATATGTAGTCAACTTGCAAACTCATATAGCAAAAATAAATATAAATCAAACCCCTGGATTGGATCAATACACATAAGTAAACTTAATGGGACAGTATACACTCATTTTCATATAACTGCATGTAATAGACACTACTATAAAGAATAAGATGCACAGATACTGATATAAAAATCCAGTATAAAACAGTTTAAAAACTTACTTAGAAGCTGTCAGTTTGGCTCTGTTGAAAAGGTAGCTGGAAAAACCCACTGCAAGTGGCAAATAAGAAACTCCCCCCCTCCCCCTTCTTTTGCATATGAAAAGACCCTTTACACAAACAGGAGCAAGCTGGAGAAGGTAGCTGACAGTATTCACATAAAACTTTGGGGCTTGGTTAGGAGTCTGAAAATCAGAGCAATGTTATTTAAAAATAAGCAAAACTATACATTTATTTTAAAAAAAACCTTTATGGGCTATATAAATAGATCATCTACAAAACATTTATGCAAAAAAAATGAGTGTATAATGTCCCTTTAAGTGATGATAATAGTAATTGGTGTCAAGAGGATATATGTAGAACAAGAAAGAAAGAACCAATGAACAGAAAAACTGACTCAATGTTGCCAGTAGTTAATAATGTCATATTCAGAATTGAAACCCACTGGAACCAAGCTCTTTAGCTTGAAGATCCAGTAGCTTTCCTGACGACACAGTAGTGACAATTTGTCTCCCCCTCTAGCTGGTTTTTTGATCTGTTCAGTAGCTCTCCAACTAGAAGTGCTCACATCTTGGTTATGCACTTCCAGAAAATGTCTGGATAGGGCAGAACAGGGTCTTTCACTTGTTATGTATAAAAGGTGTTCTCTAATACGAGTGCCTACATCCCTAGTAGTCCTACCTACATAGTATCTGTGGCATTGTGTACATTCAATCAAAGAGATAATAAATGTGCTTTTGCAATTGATACAACCCTTCGTGTCTATGATTTCTCCCGTGTGAAAAACGGTAAATGTCTTTCCAACGGGGATATAATCACATGAAGTGCATACATGTCTTCCACATTTGTAGGTACCATGACAATATAGCCATGAGTTTTGGGATGTACCATCCTTGAGCATACTTAGGGACAAGATATTGCCCAAAGTGACACTGCTATTAGCTATAAACATACAACCATTCTTGATTGTATGCCTAAGTTTCTTGTCTCCCATAAGTATGGGTAAATACTTGTAGTGTGTGAGAATGCGTGTGTATATGTGTATGCTGTGTAATGTATGTGTACATGTATATCTGTATGCTGTGTAGTGTGTGTGAATGTGTGTATGTATATCTGTATGCTGTGTAGTGTGTGAATTTGTGTGTACATGTATATCTCTATGCTGTGTAGTATGTGTATGTATATGTGTATGCTGTGTAGTGTGTGAATGTGTGTGTACATGTATATCTGTATGCTGTGCAGTGTGTGTGTGTGTATATGTGTAAGCTGTGTGTGTGAATCTGCATGTATGTGTGCGGATCAGGTCCGACAGACCCCGCTGAATCCGGAGAGCAATACGCTCTCCGTATTCAGCATTGCACCAGCAGCTCACAAGAGCTGCTGGTGCAACGCCGCCCCCTGCAGACTCGCAGCCAATGGGCCGCCAGCAGGGAGGTGTCAATCAAACCGATCATACTCGATCGGGTTGATTTCCGGCGATGTCTGTCCGCCTGCTCAGAGCAGGCGGACAGGTTATGGAGCAGCGGTCTTTGTGACCGCTGCTTTATAACTGCTGTTTCTGGCGAATCTGAAGACTCGCCAGAAACACGGGCCGTCAAGCTCCTTTCGGAGCTTGATAGATAGGCCCCAATGTCTGAAATTGTATAGTCACACCTTGTTAACTCAAAATTTATTTACGTATGTCAATGTTGTTTATTGAGAGCTCACCAGGCTGGTCATATCCCTGTTAATCTATTAACTTAATTCTGTTTAAAACATGCAATATAGTCAAACAATTGACAAAAGATTGGCGGCAGGAACATAATGGATATGTTGATATGTTCTTCAACTGTTCGTGTAACTAGAAGCTGATGCTCACCACCTACTGAGCATTTTATCCTATATGTAGTGGAGCACACTCATGTCGATGTAACTGCCTTCAGGAGTTTCGACATATTCAATACCGACAAATTCTTTGCTATAAAACTGTGTTAGCTTAATTAGGCCTGACAATTACATGAAACTATTTAATCTCCACAAATCTGGTCAGCAGAGATTACACTTACTAGTTTTAGAATGTAAACAAGCCAATGGAGAATGGATGTGGGATAAATGTGAGACACTCAGAGAGGACCTAAGTAAGAGTGAGCACTCACATATAGTAAATACACGAGGCACAATTCTCTTACTGCCTTTTTTTGTATTAACATGTTCTATTTTAGGTGGTGTATACCTCAACCTCCATAACA
Organism: Bombina bombina; assembly: GCF_027579735.1. Taxonomy (NCBI): domain Eukaryota; kingdom Metazoa; phylum Chordata; class Amphibia; order Anura; family Bombinatoridae; genus Bombina; species Bombina bombina. The sequence goes on from NC_069501.1 coordinate 470,538,978, forward strand.
TTCTTCTTAAGATCAGCTGATTAAGGTCTGTGTCAAGCCGTTTTGCCTGCGGCCGGGAGAGCTTAGCTTAGCTTCTATATATCTCACATAAACAACAGGCCTTTCTTTATCATAGTTACATATCAATACCTCAGAATAAGGATGACTTGATAGTATCATAATGAGTACTTAAACCTCTATTCCAATAAGCTATTTTAAGAGTCATAAGGTATATACTACCCTTTATGTCGATTTATCTGTGCCAGATCTAGTGCTAACTTTGGAGAAAATATATAAGCTATCCATAAATATAAACTAGCTAAGAGGCCTACTTATCAAGCCGTCAACTTACTTGCATTCGACGGCACCAATACGTTCGCCTGGCATAGCCTAACATCACGGGCGCGGACCTAAATACGCTCTCCATATTTATATAAAAAGCTGTCAAAAAGCTGTGCACCAAGTACAGGGCGATGGGCAGCGGACTGTTGTTAACTAACAGTCATCGATCTCGCTGCTCATTGGCTTTTTCCCAGCTTTATTTATATACTATCACTAAACACCGCCACTATACTAAACTGTATAACCCCTATGCCGCCGCTCCCCGATCCCGCCGCAACTAAATAAAGTTATTAACCCCTATCCCGCGGCTCCCGGAGCCCACCGCAAATTAACCCCACAGCAAATAGGATTGAGCTTTTATCCTATTGGCTATTCCAATCAGCCAATAGAATGCAAGCTCAATCCTATTGGCTGATTGGATCAGCCAATAGGATGAAAGCTCAATCCTATTGGCTGATTGCAACAGCCAATAGGATTTTTTTCAACCTTAATTCCGATTGGCTGATAGAAATCTATCAGCCAATCGGAATCTAAGGGACGCCATCTTGGATGACGTCATTTAAAGGAACATTCATTGTTGAAGAAGACGTCGATTGAAGAGGATGCTCCGCGCCGGATGGATGAAGATAGACGATGCCTTCTGGATGAAGACTTCTGTCGGCTTGGATGAAGACTTCGGCCCGCTTGGATGAAGACTTCTCCCGGCTTCGCTGAGGACTTCTGCTGCTTCGTTGAGGATGGATGTTGGCTCTTCATAAACTGTAAGTGGATCTTCGGGGGTTAGTGTTTGGTTTTTTTAAGGGTTTATTGGGTGGGTTTTAATTTTAGATTAGGGTTTGGGCAAGGAAAAAGAGCTAAATGCCCTTTTAAGGGCAATGCCCATCCAAATGCCCTTTTCAGGGCAATGGGGGCTTAGGTTTTTTAGATTAGGTTTTTATTTGGGGGGTTGGTTGTGTGGGTGGTGGGTTTTACTGTTGAGGGGGTGTTTGTATTTTTATTTACAGGTAAAAGAGCTGATTTCTTTTCCCCGCAAAAGGCCCTTTTAAGGACCATTGGCAGTTTTATTGTAGGTTAGGGTTTTTTTTATTTTGGGGGGGCTTTTGTATTTTCATAGGGCTCTTAGATTAGGTGTAATTAGTTTAAATATTTGATAATTTATTTTTTATTTTGTGTAACTTAGTGTTTTTTATTTTTTGTAACTTATTTGTTAGTTTTTTGTAACTTTGTAATATATAATAGTAGATTTAAATTATTTGAGTAGGGTTATGTTTTTAACTATATAATATAGTTAATTTAATTTGTAGTTAAATGTAATTTTAGTATAACAGTTAAGGTAGATTAATGATTAGTTTAATATAGTTTAATGAAATTTTAGTATAACAGTTAGGGTAGGTTAATTATTAGTTTAATATAGTTAATTAATTTATTATAAGATAGGGATGTGTTAATATTTAATATAAAGTTAGTGGGTTGTAAGGTTTAGGGGTTAATAGGTTAATTTAGTTTATGGTGATGTGGGGGGCTGGCGGTTTAGGGGTTAATAGGTTTAGTAAGTGGTAGTGATGTAGGAGGCCAGGGATTTAGGGGTTAATAACTTTATTCAATTGCGGTGGGCTCCGGGAGCGGCGGGATCGGGATTAATAACATAATGTAGGTGGCGGCGGTGTAGGAGGCGGCAGATTAGGAGTTAATAACATAATGTAGGTGACGACGGGGTCCGGGAGCGGCGGGATAGGGGTTAATAACTTTATTAGAGTTGAGGTGGGCTCCGGGAGTGGCTGGATAGGGGTTAAACAGTTTAGTATAGTGGCGGTGTTTAGTGACAGTATACAAATAAAGCTGTGAAAAAGCCGAAGAGCAGCAAGATCGATGACTTCTAGTTAACAACAGTCCACTGCTCATTGCCCCGTACTTGGTGCGCGGCTTTTTGACAGCTTTTTATATAAATATGGAGAGCGTTTTCAGGTCCGCGGCCACGATGTTAGGCAATGTCAGGCGAGCGTATTGGTGCTGTTGAATGCAAGTAAGTTGACGGCTTGATAAGTAGGCCTCATTGTTTTCAGCAGTAGATATGGCGGCTAAACTCCCCCCACCGTTACGTAGGAGGCTTCTTCTTAAAGTCTTCAACCAATCAGAATCAAATCCTAGGCTAGATTCTTTACCCGCGTTCACGGAGATACTTTCTATTTCTAATAGCGAGTGGACTACAATTATAATGCGCATGTGCATTAGAAATAGAACAGCGTCCCTGTGAACGAGGATTGAATTAAAAAAAGAAGGGGATGGAGGAAGAGGGAGAGAAGTTTGGCGGCCATATCTACCGCTGAAAACTGTATGGGCTTTCGATGATTAGACTTATAACGTTAGTGGTATTGAAGATGGGATGCAGTGCTGGCGCATTTTTTTTGTGGTTCTAAAGTATGGGATAAAGTTTTCCTGGGTGTTGACTGTCCCTTTAAACAAAGACAATTTTAGGCTATATATGTTGTCTATAAAAATGTACTATTAGAGTTGCTTTACCAAGTTTCTACATTATTTTATTCCACAGGTCCAAGAGTGACCGTTAGTATCACTATCTTTCCTCCAATCGATAGTCCACATTTCATTGACTCCATGAGTGGCTCTATGTAGACATGGAGGAAGTTATAGTTTGTACAAAACAAGGTTTCATCGCCATATATTTACTAAAGTTAGTTGTTTTTAGAGTTTTCTGTTCTTCAGTTATGTCAGAACATAGGGTATGAAAATGACCACCATGTGTAATTTATTGTCACAATGTAATAATACCTAATGTATCATTACCCAGTTTTGATAACTGTTTGTTTTTCAATTATTGTACTCGCTATAAACCTCAATAAAAACATTTTAAAAAATAAATAAAAAAATCCAGCCATAAAATCTCCATAGAAAAACACTGGCAGTAGCATAAGTTATACTAAAGAGCTCAATGACTTTAATGTGACACCGTCATATGATGTCATCTTTACCACAAGTCAGTCTGTGAGTTCTGACCTTAATCCCACAGAACACCTTTGGGATGAGTTGGAACGCTGATTGCAAGCTAGACCTTCTTGTTCAACATCACCTGACCTCATAAATGCTCTTTTGACTGAATGAGCACAAATTCCCACAGACACATTTGTGGACAGAGTGGTGTCTGTTATAGTCTGAAAGGGGGCCAACTGCATATTATTACCCACGGTTCTGGAATTGTCCAGCAAGCTAACATAGGTGTAATGGTCTGCTGTCCTCATACTTTTGGTCACATATGGGCTAGATTAGGAAAACTAAAATAAAATAAAGGGAATTTAATTTACCTTAACAATAATTAATATTCATGAAAAAAATTATTTAAAGTAGGTATGCATAATTTTTAAAATATTTAAACATTTTGGGCTAGATTACAAGTGGTGCGAGCAAAAATTGGTTTGTCGCAGCTCTTTGTGCCTGTCGGAAGTAACGCGTATTACCAGTTGAAAGTTAAAGCGTTCGCTTGAGCGCAACTGAATTTAAGGTGCGTTGGGATAATGCAACATCAGAGCACTGGTTAACTGTTACTCTTGACTAAAAAGTTGCACAAAACACATGAAAAATACATTTAAAAGTACAGTTACACTCATAATAATATTATCTAATAACAATTATTTTAAAAAATGCATAAAAAGGTTATAAGGGCTCAAAAATATGAGGTATCAGGTGTTAAAAATAAAAAAGGCTGCAATGGGCTTTAACATAGATATACATATATATACTGTACTGTACATGTCTAAATATATATACAGTATATATATATATATATATATATATATATATATATATATATATAAATATATATATATGTATTTTTATATGTATATACACATATAAACACATAAATACATGTGTACATATTTAAACATGTATTTACAGTCAAGTAGCTGAAAACATGTAAAATCATATTTATGCAATATTCATGTTTAATAAAGGTTTTAACTATGTAACTAATGTAAATATTTTACTAGCCAGCTCTTCACATATGAGAATATGTACTATGTATTTATAAATAGATGTTCCACTCGTAATCTAGCCCAGATCAGGGCTCAAAATTTCAAGTTCAAGTCTACTAGCCAGGCCAAAATGTCAGTTGCCACTTCTGACCCCCCCATCATCTACCCACACCACACCCACTACCCCATAACCTCTTTGCATATGTTTAGCCATTGTGAAACACCTTATTGAACAGTATTTTTCATATTTTTTATTTTAAACCATATCATATTAAGCCCTTTTAATATTATTATTCTTTATTTATAAAGCGCCAACAGATTCCGCAGCGCTGTCCATGGGTAACAAAGGTTAAAGGACAGTACAATATGAGACACCAGACAAAATTTAACAAACAAATACAGGGGGGATTGGGAGCCTTGTTCCCGTGGGACCTTACAATCTAAATGGGTAGGAGGTAACAGGAGGTGGGGACTGCAAAGGTGGGGATGATGTTAGTGTGGAGTTAGATGTGGGCAACTATTAGGCAAGTGGAATTCATTAGTTGCTGATTTGGTGATAGGCTTCCCTGAACAAGAAGGTCTTTAGGGAGCGTTTAAAGGAGGAGAGGTTGGGGGAAAGTCTGACAGCTCGAGGAAGTGCGTTCCAGAGGGTTGGTGCCGCACGAGAGAAGTCCTGTAGTCTAGCATGAGAGGAGGTGATGGTAGAAGAGGCAAGGAGTAGATCGTTGTCGGATCTTAGGGGGTGGGCAGGAGTATATTTGTTAATAAGTGATGACAGGTATGGGGGGGGCTGCATTGGTAATGGCTTTGTAGGTCAGAGTTAGAATTTTGAATTTAATTCTGCTGTGAATGGGGAGCCAGTGAAGGGACTCACAGAGGGGTGCAGCGGATACAGAGCGTCGGGAGAGGTGGATTAGCCTAGCAGAGGCATTTAGGATGGATTGAAGGGGGGAGAGGCGGGAGAGAGGAAGGCCAGTTAGTAGGTTGTTACAGTAGTCAAGCCGGGAAATTACTAGGGAATGGATTAGCTGTTTAGTAGTTTCAGCACTCAGAAAAGGACAAATTTTGGAGATATTGCGTAGGTGGTTGTGACAGGATGAAGAGAGTAATTAGATGTGGGGTATGAAGGACAGATTGGAGTCAAGTGTAACTCCTAGGCAGCGGACTTGGGGTGATGGGGAGATAGTGGTGTCACCAACAGTGATAGTAAAGTTAGAAACTGGAGTAGAATTAGATGGGGGGATTAGAAGGAGCTCAGTCTTGGACATGTTGATTTTTAGGTGGTGAGAGGCCATCCAGGGAGAAATGCCAGATAAGCAGTCGCTGATGTGGGAAAGGACAGAAGGAGAGAGTGCAGGGGTGGATAGGTAGATCTGAGTATCATCAACATAGAGGTGATAGTTGAAGCCATAGCTACTGATAAGTTTACCCAGTGATGAAATATAAATAGAGAAGAGTAGAGGGCCTAGAACAGAGCCTTGAGGTACTCCAACAGACAAAAGCAATGGAGAGGAGGAGTTGCCAGCAAATAAGACAGAAAAGGACCTATTAGAGAGATAAGAGTGGATCCAGGAGAGGGCAATGCCACAGAGCCCAAGGGAGTTGAGAGTCCGTAGGAGGAGGGGATGGTCAACAGTGTCAAAGGCAGCAGACAAGTCAAGTAAGATAAGTATACAATAGTGGCCATTGTTTTTAGCAGAAAGAAGATCGTTAGTAACCTTGGTGAGGGCAGTCTCAGTTGAGTGCTGGGGACGGAAGCCAGATTGCAGGGGGTCTAGAAATGAGTTGGAGAATAGGAAGTGTGTTAGGCGATCGAAAACTAGTTTTTCCAGGACTTTAGAAGCTAGCGGAAGTAGTGATATGGGGCGGTAGTTTGCAGGAGAATTTGGGTCAAGGGAGGGTTTTTTGAGGATGGGGGTGAAGCTTATGAGCCGGCCCATATTTGGTTTAGAACCTTTTGTTTATAGCACTGCGGAATCTGTTGGCACTCTACAAATAACCAATAATAAATAAACAACCTGGGTTATACTTGCTTATTGGTTTGCTAAATGTAGCCACCAATAAGCAAGCAATATCCATGGTGCTGAACCTAAAATGGACTGGCCCCTAAGCTTTAAATCCCTGCTTTTTAAATAAAAATAGCAAGAGATCAAAGAAAAATTGATAGTAGGAGAAAATTAGAACGTTGCCTAAAATTGAATGCTCTATCTGAATCATGAAAGAAAAAATGTGGGTTTATTGTCCCTTTATTATTTGTCATCTTACTACACTGATAGAGAATAAAAAGGGAAACCACTCGCCTGGCGTCCTGGAGAGGCCATCTGTTCCAGTGGGGACTGTAATTTATGCAAGTTACCAACTTTAGTTGCGCTCCAAGTGCCCTGCTTACGGATTACTGCCAAGTGTGATCTACACTATCCACTGACTTAAAGGCGTGTTTTATCTTTTTATCTGGTGAGTGCAATCTATGTTATTGTGCACTTACCTTGTTTATAAATAAATTCACTTGAGTCGGAGCTGCGCTGTGTTTTTTATTCTCTTTCAGCTTTATTCACTACAAGACCGGTTCAAGGAAACAGCGGTCTCTTCACAGCTGCACTCTGTATCTTGGAGTGTACACCTGCACTGTTCCAACAACGATTACCTGAGCAACTCTACACAGGACTTAACCCATGCGAGTCTTTTACGGCTGGTAACGTTATACCACCTTTTGATCTAATCCACAAGACTTTATATCTTTGCATATACTGTAACATACACCTTTTCTGTTTTGGGAATCTTTATCTGAGGAGATTTTCATCTGAGGACATTATTATTATTATTAATATTGTGTCAATATTTTAGTTTGTTTATTGAATCACTTGACCTGTTTAAATTGTTTTCAGGTTGTTTTACCAAGTGTTACTTTTCACATTTTTATTCACACATAAGCATTTATCTTTGGTTGCCCATAAAACAGCAATCAGATTCTCAGATATTCAACATTTATTATTTATTTTTCTTTATTTTTGATATTATTATTTTTCACTTCCACACAAGCGCTGATCACCACCCAGTATTTACTACACTGATACTTGACTGAAGAACAGAATAATATAGCTAACCTACCGATTCTCTGAATACCGGACTGCACATATCTAAGTACTGCACATACAAAGTTTGCTTTCTATCTGCTGAAAAAAATAGCACAGTGTGTCCTTCAAACTAAAAGTGCATTTTAACCACAATGTTATGGCTCCAAGTGTCCACACCTGCTCCCAATGGAGGAGGCAATGTAATTCAAAGTCACAGCAGATTAAATGAACTAGAGCTTTATTTTCCAGTCACAGCTGGATGATATAAAGTAATACTAGCTGTGCTGCTAAGCCAGTGACCAGTAAGCAAATAAGCATCACCAGTAGGCAAATAAGTAACTCATTTAGTAGTGAATTTATATAGTTATTCAAGCTTTTGCTGTAATTAGCACTTAAACACATTGCAATACAAAACAATGTTATCATTCAATGCTGAATAAAAAATAAAATACTCAGATACACAAATGCACACAAAACAAACAAACAAACAAACAAAGCAAACAGAAACAAAACAAAAAATAATTACAAAAAATAAGCAGGTACTTCCACCTTCTTTATAATGGGGTAGAACATTTACTGCAAATGAAAAGTTTCCCACTAACAGAATTCCAGAATCCACCCCATGTACCAAAGTATTGACTAACTATAATCATTTTGTTCCTATTAAAAAAATGTTTTCTTTGTTATATCTAAAAGAGAGTATTGTAAAAGCCCGGATAGGCCGAGGAGGAATTATGGGTCTGGGGCTTAATTCCGGTCCAGCACTGAGTTCCAGGAGCCCGGATAGGCCAAGGAGGTTTTGCCGGTCCTCCGGTGTTTACCTCATCTCCATGACAAAATATGCATTGTCATGTACAATGTAGATTATTCAAAGTATTGGAGATATCTTAAAAGGGATTTAATGGTTGCTTGCTATTTTTTTTAAACATAAATATATATTTGAAAATATATGTTATGTTTTAAATAATATTACTGAAAAAAAAGAAAGGGGATATGCCAGTTAGGACCACTCCTGGATAACTTGGGGTCCAGTAAAAAATACCTTTATATAGCAAAGTATACCACGCTGTAAGTCATATATCATAGAAATCATCCGTTCTCACTCCCCACAAGCCAGCCAGAATGTACCTGTCCTGTTGCTAATCCACAATTCGGGAAGACAAGTAGACACCAACCCCAACAAACTGTGCTATGCTGCCGCTTCAGGTGGGACCCAGCCGGCTGGAAATAAACCCCAACGCTATCTTGCGTGTACCGATAAGCCAAGTTCACTCACCACATTAAGGCAGCACGCTGTCTCGCTGCACCACAAGAAGGGAGGTGACATTTCTGATGACGTTTGCAGTGTTCCGTAATCACGTAGTAGGCCGTCCTGTGCTTCAGCTGGCTAATGGGGGAGGAGGTGTGTCAGAGACACATGGAAGCTGGTAAATATCACCAGAATGCATTCAAAAACAACTCCGGTATACAAAGCCACTGTAGTGCAAGTACCAACGATCTGTCCTGCTGGTGTGGAGCAAAATACCAAAGAAAGTTCGGACAGTCCGTAGTTAAAAACAAATTTTGGTGGCTATGATTACGGCAAACACCAAAACGCGTAAGCCAGTCTAGGTGGTATGCCTGCTCCCACCTGATGCATCTTGTTCCTATTTTAAATGGTAAATAAAATTTGCTTTTAACTACGGACTGTCCGAACTTTCTTTGGTATTTAAATAATATTAATCAAACTTTAATTACCTTTAAAGATATCTACAATAATTTAAACAATATGCATTGTACATGACTATGCATATTATTTCAACTTTAACCCTTAATCTGCCATAATTTAAAACTAACTGTAGAAGCTAAATATTTAAATTATGCGTTGTTATGTACAACACATAATGTTTAAATATTTCCATATAAATTAAAATGTGATTAATGTTGCTTGTTGTGTTTATTTCTACTTGAAGACAGTATAATTAATATTATAGATATACATAACTGCATGCCTGTTATGTAAATATATAATTGAATGATACTATCTACTATAACATAAATATATATTAACATATACCCTCACTGGCCACTTTATTAGATACACATTGCTAGTACTAGGTTGGAACCCCCTTTGCCTTCAGAACTGCCTTAATTCTTCTTGGCATAGATTCAAAAAGGTGTTGGAAACATTCCTCAGAGATTTTGGTCCAGATTGACATAATAGCATCACACAGTTGCTGCAGATTTGTCGGCTGCACATCCATGATGTGAATCCCCCATTCCACTACATCCCAAAGGTGCTCTATTGGATTGAGATCTGGTGACTGTGGAGGCCATTGGAGTAATGTGAACTAATTGTCATGTTCAAGAAACCAGTTTGAGATGACTTGAGCTTTGTGACATAGTGCATTATCCTGCTGGAAGTAGCCATCAGAAGATGGGTACACTGTAGTGATAAAGGGATGGACATGGTCAGCAACAATACTCAGGTAGGACATGGTGTTTAAACGATGCTCAATTGATACTAAGGGGCCCAAAGTATGCCAAGAAAATATATTTAGAAAGAAGTTTTGTTAGAACCCACCAGCGCCTTCAAGAGGCTGAAACACCCAATAAAATGGATACAATATATTTTGTAAAAAATATATGAATTAATTTATTAAGATTAAAAGTATAATTTGGCTTATAGTCTAAAATACGTTTATAGAACCCACCAGTGCCTTCAAGAGGCTGAAACACCCAATAAAATGGATACAATATATTTTGTAAAAAATATATGAATTCATTTATTAAGATTAAAAGTATAATTTGGCTTATAGTCTAAAATACGTTCATAGGACTTAATATAAAAAATATATATATAAAAAATCAAGAAATATGTTTCCTGTCAGAATGCCCAAATTTAAAGCAAATAGCAGTTGGCCAACCTTTAGTAAAACAACATATTTTATGTATCACAATTCCATAACATTCTAAACGTCAAACAATGACTCTAAAGTGTAGCTGAATAAAACATGGAAACTGTGGAAATTCAGTAGCGATTCTGCACAGTATCACTCACACTGTAGCAGTGAGTATCCTGTATCGCTGTGTTAATATATATCCTTTAAAGTTAAAATGGTATAATTTTAGTTGCAAGGGTTTTCAAATCAATTTACAGACAATATTTGTCTCCCAGAAGTTAGCTCCTTACAACTGTAGAGATAGCTTAAGCAGCAAGTAAAGAGTCAATACTCTTTCAAAGTTCACAGAAGGTACCTGGGGTCCGTAGACAAGTGCACTTGTTGGTAATATGTTAGGTAAATAAATCACAAGATCCGTAAACAGTTTGTAGTCCTCGCCGGTTCTGGAGCCGTCAGTATCCTTTCGGCGTTCTCCCGCTGTGCGAACAGAGACCACGCCTTCTCCAGAAGGGGCTCTGATTGGTTCACTTCTTTTCTCTTTATATTACATACATTAGGTGGTGTATTTAACATGGTGTATACACACAATTTTGCCAACAAAGAAGTGTATAACCTGCAAATTAATAGTTAATAATAATGAGCCTATAGGAGGAAAGGCTTGGATATTTAAACAGCCGAAACAGTATGGAGAGTTAGCTTGAGAAAGGCTAATTAGGTTCAGTGGAAACGCGTTGCTTACAACTCCATACAGAGACAAACAGATCGACGAGGGATCACAGCCGCAGAGCCGTCAACACCAACAGAACGACAACTCCCCCAAAGAAGTGAACCAATCAGAGCCCCTTCTGGAGAAGGCGTGGTCTCTGTTCGCACAGCGGGAGAACGCCGAAAGGATACTGACGGCTCCAGAACCGGCGAGGACTACAAACTGTTTACGGATCTTGTGATTTATTTACCTAACATCTTACCAACAAGTGCACTTGTCTACGGACCCCAGGTACCTTCTGTGAACTTTGAAAGAGTATTGACTCTTTACTTGCTGCTTAAGCTATCTCTACAGTTGTAAGGAGCTTACTTCTGGGAGACAAATATTGTCTGTAAATTGATTTGAAAAACCTTGCAACTAAAATTATACCATTTTAACTTTAAAGGATATATATTTACACAGCGATACAGGATACTCACTGCTACCGTGTGAGTGATACTGTGCAGAATCGCTACTGAATTTCCACAGTTTCTATGTTTTATTCAGCTACACTTTAGAGTCATTATTTGACGTTTAGAATGTTATGGAATTGTGATACATAAAATATGTTGGCCAACCGCTATTTGCTTTAAATTTGGGCATTCTGACAGGAAACATATTTCTTGATTTTTTTTATATATATTTTTTATATTAAGTCCTATGAACGTATTTTAGACTATAAGCCAAATTATACTTTTAATCTTAATAAATGAATTCATATATTTTTTACCCCATTTTATTGGGTGTTTCAGCCTCTTGAAGGCGCTGGTGGGTTCTAACAAAACTTCTTGCTATCGGTTTACCCCCGGGGGGTATTGAGGAAAACCCCTATGAACACACCAGTATATACCCTCTTTTTTGCGCTATCTATAAAAATCCACACATATGTACAAGAAAATATATTTACCACAACATTACACCACCACCAGCCTGAATCGTTGATACAAGGCAGGATGGATCCATGCTTTCATGTTGTTTACGCCAAATTCTGACCCTACCATCTGAATGTTGCAGCTCAAATTGAGACTCATCAGACCAGGCAACATTTTTCCAATCTTCTGTTGTCCAAGTTTGGTGAACCTGTGCAAATTGTAGCCTCAGTTTCCTGTTCTTAGCTGACAGGAGTGGCACCCGATGTGGTCTTCTGCTGCTGTAGCCCATCTGCTTCAAGGTTCGACGTGTTGTGCATTCAGAGATGGTATTCTGCATACCTCGGTTGTAACAAGTGGTTATTTGATTTACTGTTGCCTTTCTATCATCTCAAACCAGTCTGCCTATTCTCCTCTGACATCAACAAGGCATTGTCGTCCACACAACTGCCACTCACTGGATATTTTCTCTTTTTTGGACCAGTCTCTGTAAACCCTAGAGATGGTTGTGCGTGAAAATCCCAGTAGATCAGCAGTTTTTCAAATACTCAGACCAGCCCGTCTGGAACCAACAACCATGCCACGTTCAAAGTCACTTAAATCTCCTTTCTTCCCCATTCTGATGCTCAGTTTGAACTTCAGCAAATCGTCTACACCAGTGTTTTTCAACCAGTGTGCCGTGGCACACTAGTGTGCCGTGAGAGATCCTCAGGTGTGCCGTGGCAGACTGACAACAGTGTGACATATTTTTTAAACTTTGCTTGTTTTTTACTCCCAGTGCAGGGGTAGTTTGTAGGAGGCATGGCATAACAGCACAATACATACAGTATGTGTGTGTATGTGTGTAATATATATATATATATATATATATATATATATATATATATATATATATATATATTAGGCTACAATGTGTGATTTTTTTTTACATTTTGGGATGGTGGTGTGCCACAGAATTTTTTAATGGAAAAAAGTGTTAAAAATCAATGGTCTACACCACATCTAGATGCCTAAATGCATTGAGTTGCTGCCATGTGATTGGTTGATTAGCAATTTCTGTTAACAAGAAATTAAACAGGTGTACCTAATAAAGTGGCCGGTGAGTGTATATCTAAGTTATCCGTAATAAACACAACAAGCTTACATTAACACATTTGAATCTATATGTAATAGTTAAACCATTATGCAATATACATGCATAACTGTTTAAATATTGAATATTAATAAAAGACCAGGCTACTGTTAGGTTTCCCCGACTTCAAAAGTTATTTGCAGCTTTTTATCTTGGCTGCCATTTTTAGTCTCACCTGTGTTTTCTACTTGCTTGCAGAAGAGTGTGTAACACTGCTCGCTACTCCCAGGTTCCCTCTCATGGCCAAACTGGAGAACATCATCAGAGAGAAAAAGGTTGCAGTCCCAGAATGATGATGTAATCACTTCCTATTTAACTGCCTCAGTCCTGTTTGCCCTTGTGTTGTCTCTGACCTCTCTGTGAGTTCCTGTGTTCCTGACTCTGTGTATAACCTGGCTAGTTTGACGTCCCTTCTGGTTCGTGATCCCTGACTTGTTCCTGACTTCACTGATCTTCGTGTTCCTAACCCCGGGTCGTCTAACTACTTGATTTGGTTCCTGACCCAGCTCATCTGATTATCTGCTCTGGCTTTGACTCCTGCTTCTACCTTTGTTTTGGACTAGTTATAATTTTTTTGTTATTTTTTAATAAAGGTGTGATTAATTTAGCATTTCACGTCTCTGTCTGGTTCCTGGTTCCCTGACAACTACATTATATCTGCAATCTTTGAAATAAAATACATGGCCATGCATAATTCATATTAGTTTTCATATTGGATATATAAATTGAAATATCGATATTTTTGCTTAATGCATTTATTATTGTAAATAAAAATATATTTTTAAAATAGATATTTAAGTTATAAAGACAATTTTATTATAATTATAGTATCACATAACTGCATGCCTGTTATGCAATAAAACAATTGTAATACTAATGCCTTTTGTAACATGAATATACATTTTAAAATATAAATTATATATAAAATAAAAAAACACAAGAAAAAATAAATACATATTAATTTATATACAATAGTTAATCATATATAAGTATATGATAAATGCACTATTAACCCTTCAGCTGCCCTAACCTAATTACCAAATCAACCATCATACAGGTATGAGGGGTGGTTAGTTGATTAAGGCCTAATAAATGGTAACCATCAAAAATCACCTAATTAACCCCCATAAAGGTGCTTAGGAGATTAAAGCCTACAAAATCCTAAATAAAAATAATCACCCAATCAACCCCCATACAAGTATGGTGGGTGGGTAGGAGATTAAAGCCTACAAAATCTTAAATAAAAATAATCGCCCACCCAATCAACCCCCTAACAAGGGGGGTGGTTAGGACTGGGATATTAAAGCCTAAACCACCAACTTACCAACCCAAACTAGAACTACACTAACAATTAAACCCCCTCTAAACTAACCACCATCTAAACTACCCCCTCTAGACTAACCCCACTAGGTTACAAAAAAAATAAATAAAAAAAAAGTTCCAGAAAATAAAAAAAATCTAAGTTCCAGAAAATAAAAAATTCCCCATAAAATAAAAACAGAACCCCAAACCTAACTCTAAAATAAATTCCAATAGCCCTTAGAATTACCTTTTGGAGGACTTTTCCCTCAGCTCTTTTGTATAAAAAATAAAAAAGTTACAAAACCACCTACATTAACCCCTTAATGACCGGACCATTTTTCAATTTTCTTACCCTTAATGACAATGGCTATTTTTACATTTCTGCAGTGTTTGTGTTTAGCTGTAATTTTCCTCTTACTCATTTACTGTACCCACACATATTATATACTGTTTTTCTCGCCATTAAATGGACTTTCTAAAGGTACCATTATTTTCATCATATCTTATAATTTACTATAAAAAAATATAAAATATGAGGAAAAAATTGAAAAAAAACACACTTTTTCTAACTTTTACCCCCAGAATCTGTTACACATCTACAACCACCAAAATACACCCATTCTAAATAGTTTCTAAATTTTGTCCTGAGTTTAGAAATACCCAATGTTTACACGTTCTTTGCTTTTTTTGCAAGTTATAGGGCCATAAATACAAGTAGCACTTTGCTATTTCCAAACCACTTTTTTTCAAAATTAGCGCTAGTTACATTGGAACACTGATATCTTTCAGGAATCCCTGAATATCCCTTGACATGTATATATTTATATTTAGAAGACATCCCAAAGCATTGATCTAGACCCATTTTGGTATATTTCATGCCACCATTTCACCGCCAAATGCGATCAAATAAAAAAAATTGTTGACTTTTTCACAATTTTTTTCACTAACTTTAGGTTTCTCGCTGAATTTATTTACAAACATCTTGTGCAATTATGGCATAAATGGTTGTAAATACTTCTCTGGGATCCCCTTTGTTCAGAATTAGCAGACCTATATGGATTTGGCGTTGCTTTTTGGTAATTAGAAGGCCGCTAAATGCCGCTGCACACCACACGTGTATTATGCCCAGCCGTGAAGGGGTTAATTAGGGAGCTTGTAGGGAGCTTTTAGGTTTAATTTTAGCTTTAGTGTAGTGTAGTAGACAACCCAAATTATTGATATAGGCCCATTTTGGTATATTTCATGCCACCATTTCACCGCCAAATACGATCAAATAAAAAAAAAACTTAAATTTTTCACAATTTTAGGTTTCTCACTGAAATTATTTACAAACAGCTTGTGCAATTATGGCACAAATGGTTGTAAATGCTTCTCTGGGATCCCCTTTGTTCAGAAATAGCAGACATATATGGCTTTGGTGTTGCTTTTTGGTAATAATAAGGCCGTTAAATACTGCTGCGCACCACACTTGTAATATGCCCAGCAGTTAAGGGGTTAATTAGGTAGCTTGTGGGGTTAATTTTTAGCTTTAGTGTAGAGATCAGCCTCCCACCTGACACATCCCACCCCCTGATCCCCCCCTGACCCCCCTGAAACAGCTCTCTTCCCTCCCCACCTCACAATTGTCACCGCCATCTTATGTACTGGCAGAAAGTCTGCCAGTACTGAAATAAAAATATTTTTTTTAATTTCTTTTATTTTTTGGCATAAAGTCTGCAGTGATAGATCCCCCCTTACCCCACAACCTCCCTGATCCCCCCCTTACATCTTTCTAACCCTCCCCCTCTGTCTATATGCCGCCATCTTGGGTACTGGCAGCTGTCTGCCAGTACCCAATTTGCCCCCCAAAATAGTTTTTTTTTAACTTTTTTAATAAAAAATATATGTTTGCTGTAGTGTAGCTGGCCCCCCTAAATAATATTCAACTCTCCCCCTCCCAGATCCCTTATTACAGAACAAAGATGCCACTGCATCTAGATCGATCTTTTTTTTTTTTTTTGAGTGGGCTGTTGTAAATTTTGCGCACACGCCACCCCATCCCCCACCGCCGCAACCGCCACACCGGGAGCAAACAGAAAATAAACAAGATCGGTTAGTATTTTAAATATTGCTGGAAAACAAGTTGAAAGCTGCACCCACCAAGGCAGTAATTGTAAAACATACATAGCCGATGCAGATGGGGCCACAGAGTGGCCCTTTCTGCATCGGTATGTAAAATGGGGGATTGTAGTGATGCCTCAATATTGAGGCATCACTACAATACCTTGTAAGCTTCCAGCACTTCAGACAACAGAGGACGTACCAGGTACGTCAGCTGTCATTAAGGGAAGTTTTTTCTATGACGTACCTGGTATGTCCTCTGTCATTAAGGGGTTAAAGTAACTCCCCATCCCCCAAAATAAAGAAATCTAACTTTCAAAACCTAGGCTACAAAATAAATTTAAAAATGACAAAGTCTATTCTAAAAACAATCCTTCGTCTGCCTTTTTCCACTGCTTCCACTCCGCAATCTTCATCACAGACAGGGCCCATCTTCATCCATGGCTCCAGGCACCAGGGGCCCATCTTCGCA
The DNA here is from genome assembly GCF_027579735.1 of Bombina bombina. Lineage (NCBI taxonomy): Eukaryota > Metazoa > Chordata > Amphibia > Anura > Bombinatoridae > Bombina > Bombina bombina. Next base: position 470,555,861 of record NC_069501.1, read on the forward strand.
GTGCCGGAGGTAGCCCATAACAGATCAAGAGGAGCTGAAGTCCCAATTAAATATGAGTAACACTTTTGGGGTTAGTTAGGGTTTTTTTGGGGTATTTTTTTTATTTTTTTAGAATAGGCTTTGTTTTTTTTAAATTTTATTTTGTAACCTAGGTTTTTAAAGTTAGATTTTGTTATTTTGGGGGGTGGGGGGGGGGTTACTTTAATATAGGTGGGAGATTTTGTAACTTTTTTATTTTTTATTGCAAAAGAGCTGAGGGCAATGCCCTACAAAATGCCTTTTTAAAGGATATTGTTTGTGTGTAACTTATTGGGTTTAGTTTAGAGGGGGGTTAGTTTAAAGTGGGGTTAGGTAGAGTAGGGTTAGTTTCTGTATTTTTTTTTAATGTATTTTAGAAGTTAGAATTATTATTATAGATTGCGTTTAGGCTTCATGGCAACATAGGGGGTTAATAGTTAGCACTTGTGGTGGGTATGTGACGGCATAGGGGGTAAATAGTTCAAACTTGGGGTGGGTTCATGGCGGCATAGGCGGTTAATAGTTCGAACTTGCGGTGGGTTCATGGCAGAATAGGGGGTTTATAGTTAGAACTTGCGGTGGGTATGTTCCAGAATAGGGGGCTAATAGTTAGAACTTACGGTGGGTTCATGGCAATGCAGGGGTTAATAGATAGAACTTGCTGTGGGTATGTGGAGGTTTAGCTGTTTATTAGTATAGTATTAGTGTGCGATTGCGGGGTACTTCGGTTTAGGGGTATTTGGAGTAGCGGTGAGGCAGACGGCAGTAATATTCCAGGGATTGTTTACTCTACATCGCCAATATGGTTGGCAATTCTGGGTGTTTCTTAAGCCAGCATCGTAGACCAATAGCGTGTATAGTAAATGCCTCTCAGCGATGCGGCTATGTCGGGTGCTTGGAATATTCCGACAAGCTCACGCCACATATTTCGCTGCCTTGTAGCACTTTTGGTCATCGGGGCCTAAGTGTTTTCACTTGGAATGGTTTTAGTAAATACAGTTTCTGCTTTTCTGATCAGGTTTTTATCAGTATCTGCAGTATATCTAATTATATAGTGCTTGTCTAACAGTGAGGCAAAATTTTTACATATTGTATAATATATGCAGGTGTTTTGTGTATACTGATACTTGTTTTATAAAACATGATATCATTTTTTTGCATACATTTATATATTTTAATATGAAGTAAAACCGGACTTTCAGGTTCATTCCTTTGTCTTTCACAAGATGTGGAGTTTTTCTTTACGTAAGAAGCAGATTCCTCCTAATTGATCAGCTAACCTGAACCTCTTTGGGAAGAGTCCCATGAGGCAGGAATTATCTAAGTAAGCGTGGAAGCTGAAGATTGTACATTTTAATCCATCTATGGCTGCTTGTTTTAAAAATAGACTCCTGTTAAGGTGGCTGCTTTTATCTTGTGTATCCAGGGCTGAAGGACTTGTTTTGTTTGTCCCTGTAATTGTCTTAGGGCTGAACTAGATCTTTATGCCAAGAAATAAGGGTCTTTTCTTTATTATTTTAGGCTTAAGAATTCTAAACTGTATTATAAGGGTACTTGGTCTTACAATGGAAGCAATTTGTATTAGGATCTATACCTGCACATCATTATCCGCTAGGATTTCCTTTCTTTGCTCTGGTTGGCATTCTTAGACGTTCACTATTTGTTGTCATCTTTCTGTTTGATTTGGCTGCAGCTCATTCTTTTATTTTTTATAAGGTTCTAGGAGTATTGTTGACGGTAATCAGTGTTTAGGGGATCTTATTGTCCCTTATCAGGTTGTTATTTTTTTTGGGCAGGCTTTTTTATTTATGGTCTTTTAACTATGCCCATATCCAGCTTAGAGGGTGTATTTTCTAGGCGACATTAAGATTCTATCCTAATGTGTTTATTGCTGGTGGATTCATGCAGAAAATACTTCAGAAGGTGGGTCTGTCCTGAAATTCTGCTTCTTTTCCATCATTCGCTCACTGTATTTGCAACCCTTTTTTCAGTTTAGGCGCAATCTGTAATGCTCGTGCGATATTTCCCTATCAGACCAAACTTGGCCAGTAGTCTTCTTATCCCGGCATTAAGTGGAAGGATAAGGAAATATCCCAGAACAAAGTGAGTTTAAGAAATGAGGTAAGCAGTACTCACGGTAGACAGGGTAGTCCTTCACGGCAATAAGGGTAAGGCAGAGAATGGTCAGAGACAGGCAGAGTTCGGCAACAGAAAGGCAATCCAGCAGTTCAGGGGTTAACCAGTACAATGGTCAGAGACAAGCAGAGTTCGGCAACAGAAAGGCAATCCAGCAGTTCAGGGGTAAACCAGTAGAATGGTCAGAAACAGGCAGAGGTCAGCAACAAAAGGTAATTGTGACAGACCCTTCAGTCAGGACTGAAAGTATTAACTTTATTTTCTAACCACAAGTGGCTGGCTCCAGCTACAATCTAATTAATGCTTAGCATTCTATTGTTTGATCACCCCCAGAGAGAAACGCCTAAGTGATAAGGAGAGTCAAGAGTGTCCTGTGGTTGAAGTGTTTAAGTAATATAATCCTATTGTATCATGTCAAGGGCGCTTCTCCCTTTTATCTAATGTACAACATTCTTTCAACCCCCATCTGAGGGGGGGTCAAAAACCTGTATAAATCTGTGTGCTGCCTTCAAATAAAGTTGTCATTCTGTTTTAAACCTGAAACTGGCTGGGTTGTGAATTGCTGATTGTCCATGCAGGACATTGTTCATCTGGGGTTAACCCTTGGTACACAGTTGGTACCGTAACATTGGTGGCAAGCGACGGAATGAACCTTATCGCCCAGAAGAGCAACTACACAAGCCAGTAACCTCAGGAAGAGGGGGATTATTACAATACTGACTAAGATGGAAAGAGTACCAGGGACAGAAGGAACCAATGGGCCCAGCATATCAGACAGAACCCCTGAAGAAGCAAGCTTTGATCGGGCGGTTAAAATAAGACTGGCATATTATGGCCCCAACCCATCTGCCGAAATTATCGACCGGGTCATAGCAGCTGTGGAGGCCAACCTACTTCGCCAAAGCGGCGCTGCAGCAGCCCAAGTCACAGCAACCCCAGTGGAAAAGGGAAAAGTAAATTTTGCAGCTTTTAAAAACTTCCTGGAAACAGAAGGAGAGATTGATGGGTACCTTGCAGATTTTGAGAGGCAATGTGCACTACACAAGGTACCCGCAGAGGACTGGGTCACGATATTATCCGGAAAATTATCCGGCCGGGCCAGTGAGGCTTTTCGGGCCATTCCAGATGAGGAAGTCGGGGATTATAATACTGTGAAAAAGGCTCTGCTCTCCAGGTATGCGGTTACACCGGAGGCATACTGGAGGCGGTTCAGAGACACTGTTAAATTGGCTGGTGATTCCTACCTTGAGTGGGCATGTAAGGTGCACCGCACAGCAGCTCACTGGATAGCGGGGTGCCAAGCCGTATCTGGGGAAGAGGTGCTGCAGCTATTCCTGTTGGAACATTGCTTCGACAAGTTACCCGCAGGAGTTCGAGAGTGGGTTCGGGACCGTAAACCCTCCACCCTGCATGAAGCGGCTCGCTTGGCAGATGAGTATACGGATGCCCGCAAACTGGACACTGCTACCACTAAGCCCCCTGCCAGAGTGGAGTACAGACCCCCAGTCACCCCAGCACCTGCCAGTTACCAACCCCCAGCGCACCGCTATACCACACGGTCTCGGGCCACGAACTACCCTCAGAGAGCCTGGTTCAATTCGCGGGGCTACTCACAACCGATTCGGTGCTTTGGATGTAAGCAACTAGGGCACAAAAGACCAGAGTGTCCCCTAAATGCAGCGAACCAAGCACAGTCCTGGAGAAGACCCGCCGGCGGAATCCCACGTAACCCTCAGCCTGCGGCCCGCTACGTAGAGGCGCAAGAATGCTGGGGCATCCTACATGAGGCAGACCTTGTGCAAGCTGCCCACCGGAATAACCGGCAACTGGTTAAAGTGAATGGGAAGGAGGTCAGTGGTCTACGGGATACTGGTGCTACCATGACCTTGCTTCGAAAGAACTTGGTGTCTGAGAAACAGCACACAGGAGACACTGTGGCTGTGAGGGTAGCAGGGGGCACTGTGTTCCGCCTGCCTGTTGCCAGGGTGCATTTGGATTGGGGAGGGGGCGCTAGACCTGTGAATGTGGGGGTCATGAAGGATTTACCAGCTGATGTTCTCCTTGGAAATACCTTGGTCCCCCTTGTTTCTGCCTATGCTCCCATGGGTCCCGCTGATGTTAACCCTGTGACTACCTGTGCTCAGATCCGTGCAGCAGAGACTGACCCCCCTGCTGCTAAGCCCCAGGACGCTGAGCTCAGTAAATCTCTATCCGCTATTGATATGTGGGAGTCACATTACAATGCGCTGATGAAGGAGAAGAGTCACGTAGAGGATAAAATGGTCACGTTAAATAATCATGTAACAGTGCTAGCGGGAGAGAAGAGGAGTGCAGAGGAAAAAGCACGTTTAGAACAGGAATCTCTGCTAGACAAGCTGCACCGACAGACTGCAGAAAACACCAGCTTGAGAGTGGAACATGAAACATTAAGGACAAACTTAGTGACACTGGAGGAGAAGCTGACGCTGGCTCATAGGGAGGTGCAGCAACTCAAGGGCACCCTATGTCAGTATGAAGGGATTGTGGATACCTATAAAGAGCAGGTACAAAAACCACGTAAAGAAGCCGATGATATTTTGAAGGACTGTTTAGCCCTAGTCGGGGCACTGAAGAGGTTGAACCCTTATTTATACAGACAGGGATTCTCTCTCATAACGGGAATACAGATGGATTGTCCCAGCAAACTGACATGCCTACCACCCCTTAGTCCGGTCATCCCCAGGTTGACCCGCAAAAGGGTCAAGCCGGGTCTGCCGGAGTGTTCCACAAGGGGGGAGCTATGTGACAGACCCTTCAGTCAGGACTGAAAGTGTTAACTTTATTTTCTAACCACAAGTGGCTGGCTCCAGCTACAATCTAATTAATGCTTAGCATTCTATTGTTTGATCACCCCCAGAGAGAAACGCCTAAGTGATAAGGAGAGTCAAGAGTGTCCTGTGGTTGAAGTGTTTAAGTAATATAATCCTATTGTATCATGTCAAGGGCGCTTCTCCCTTTTATCTAATGTACAACATTCTTTCAACCCCCATCTGAGGGGGGGTCAAAAACCTGTATAAATCTGTGTGCTGCCTTCAAATAAAGTTGTCATTCTGTTTTAAACCTGAAACTGGCTGGGTTGTGAATTGCTGATTGTCCATGCAGGACATTGTTCATCTGGGGTTAACCCTTGGTACACAGTTGGTACCGTAACAGTAATATAGCAGTTCAGCAGTTGAGGAGTAAACCAGTAGAATGGTCAGGAACAGGCAGAGGTCAGCAATAAAAAGGTAATCCAGCAGTTCAGGCGTAAAACCACTAGAATGGTTAGGAACAGGCAGAGGTCAGCAACAAAAGGCAATCAGCAGTTCAGGGGTTAAGCAATAGAGTAGTCTTTAAACCGGCAAAGTTTAGTAACAAAAAGGTAAGCAGCAGTTCAGCAAACCATAAGCACCCAGGAGAACACACAGTAACACCTATACTTACATAGGAGCAGGATTCACGCCAAGGACAGCACAGGTGAGATTCGGACTGGCATCAGGGGAAGACAGGGCGTGCGGCAATGATGTAATCACCATGCGCCTGAAGCAACCGCCGCATCTATGGCAACGGCCATGACAACGGATCAGGTTCTAAAAACCAGAGTCGATTTCAAAGGATATGATCCACCACAGAGTAACCCTTCCAGTGAACGAGGTATTGGAGCAGCCTGCGTTTAATTCTGGAGTCCAGGATCCTAGCAAACTCATACTCCGGCTTCCCTTGAATCATGAGTGGAGAAGAAGGACGTCTGAGTCGAGTATATTTACTCGTGATGTAGGGTTTGAGCAGGGAGATGTGAAAGACCGGGTGAATGTGTAAGGCCTTAGGCAAGGCCACTCTGTAGGCAACAGGAGAAAGTCTATTGAGAACTTTATAGGGCTAATATACAGAGGCCCTAATTTGTGACAAGGTTTACGTAAGCGTATATGTCAGGTAGAGACCCAGACACGATCACCTGCAGAAAAGGCACAAATTGCTGCTTGATGATGGTCAGCAAAGCTCTTGTATCTGGAGACAGCTGAGCATAAATGAGAGCGTATTCGTTGCCAATGGGTAGTGAGGTCAGTGAAGTGACGTTCTGCAGAAGGAACTCCTGTAGACTGAGCAGAAAGAGGAAAAACACGAGGTTGGTAACCAGCTGCGGCTTGGAAAGGAAAGCATCTTAGAGAAGAATGCCAATGAGTATTCTTTGCCAGTTCAGCTAGGGGTAACAACCCAGACCAATTAGTATGCTATGCATTGACATATGTTCTTTAGATAAGTTTCAAGATCCTGATTGGTTCTCTCCGTCTGCCCGTTAGTCTGGGGGTGATAACCAGAGGACAAAGAAACAGTGGTTCCAAGCAATTTGCAGAAGCTTCTCCAAAAGGTTGAAATAAATTGAAGTCCTCTGTCAGAGACAATATTTACAGGTATACCATGGAGGCGTACGACATGTAAGAAAAAGAGTGGACAATTCTTGGGCTGTAGGTAACTTAGGTTAAGGTACAAAATGAGCAAGTTTGGAGAACCGATCCACCACAACCCAGATGACTGTATGATGGTCAGAAGGAGGGAGGTCTACAACAAAATCCATGGTTATGTGTGTCCATGGTTGTTAAGGTATGGACAATGGTTGAAGTAGGCCATGAGGTAGGGAACATGGGGTCTTATTAACAGTCCAAGTCTGACAAGCCTTGACATAATCCTGAGGGTCAGACTTCATGGTAGGCCACCACACGTGTTGGGAAAGGAGTTTAAAAGTTCTTGTCAAACCAGGATGACCTGACAGCTTGCTGTCATGAGCCCAGGATAGCACAGAAGAGTGAAGGTTTGGAGGACATAAAGAACCTCAGGAGCAGGAGGGGCTTCAGAAGGTTTTCTTGATTGGGCACGTTGCAGTCTTTGAAGAAGAGAGGTGTTGAGCTGTGTGTATTTAGTCTCTCTATGGGAAAAAGGGGAATCCAGACGTGGACTCCTTGCTCAGTGTGCTTAGAGGAAAATGGCTGCACCTCACTGACGAGGCCCACAATAGGCCGAAATGATCAGCTGAGGTTGCTTCTCGGGCCTTTAACTTGGATCAAGTGCAGTTTTCTGTGCTTGGTCTTGGTTGAAAGATTTGCTGCCTGGAGACCTGCTCCTTCGGCCTGGGGTCCTTTCCCTTTGGGATTTGGGCTCCTGCTGCTATTGGGGGGGTGGCTACTCCTTAGGCGTAGAGCAACTGGGTAGTAGGGCCGTCCCCTTGGCCTTGTGGCATCGTCCCTGGACTTCAGCCACATGCTGCTTTTGGGGGGGCGCTCTGAAATCCAGCCTAAAGAGGCAATAGGGCAAATATGGCTACCATTGTGCCAAATGTTCCCCATACACTTCGGGTGTTGATTTCTGAGGACTTTCGAGAGAAGATTGGTTTGGCTCATGTCCAGCAGGTGGTTTTGGAGGGTGTTTTGAAGATGCCAAGAGCAAGTTTGCATTGTGTTCAGTCATTCCCTTCAAGAGGGATTTTTGATGTGGCTTTCACCGATGAGCTTTATTTACAGACCTGCTATCAACAGACTATTGATATGGCTGCTGTTCCAGAGTTGGTTGGCATGAAATTTGTTGCCTGTGTGCAGAGGGAGAGAAGAATCCCGGTGACAGTACATATGTACAACCCTTGGGTCACTGATGTGAAAATTCGACTGTTTCTTTGTCGCTACTTTGATGATGTTCAAGGAGGTAGCAAGCTGAAGAATCAGTTTGGGACTTTCAATGGAAAGCGCAGGTTCTGGGTGCGGTTTGTGCCAGATGAATTAGGTATTGGTGGAAAGAAACACCCTCCACAGACTTTCGCCATTGGTGGAAATAGAGGTTTCCTATACTATGATGACATGCCTCTTTTTTGCCGTAGTTGCAACCTCTTTGGTCACATTGCTGAAAATTGCCCAGGTGCCAGATGTCGAAATTGCGGTGAGGAGGATCATCTTGTTGCCCACTGTAGTAAACGCCGGACCTGTGACCTGTGTGGTTCTTCAAGTCATCTGTGCAGGATGTGTCCTTTGATGATGTTGCAGTGGCTTGATAGAGTGAAGCCTTCCTATGCTGATGTTGCAAAAAAAACATCTTCAGTTGCAGTTGAGCCATCTGTGAATGAGGAGGAGGTCTTTGATGAGGCATTGAACTCTATATTACCTCTTTTGTGTAAGAAATCTGCAGTTGGGGTCCCTGTCGGAGAGGTGTCTGATGCTCCTGTGGTGGTTCCTGTGGCTGAGAAGGTAGAGGAAGCCCAATCTCATCTTCAGGAGGTGGATCTTTCTACATCTAATGTGATAGCTGCTTCAGATGTTCTTGAAGCCCTGTTGCCCAATTCTGTGGATGATACTGTTGCTGTTCCTGGGACAGAGAATTTTTCCTTCACTGAGTCATCTTGTGATCCTGCTCCTGATGCTGTTCTTGGTGAAGGGGAGAACATTGATTGGTCTGCTGTTGTGTCCTCTAGTTCTGAGGAGGATATGGACACTGAAGGGAAAAAATCTGCCTCCAAGCGAAAAAAAGATGCGGATTCTGATGGATGGGAGAGTCCTGATTTGAATCTTCCAGTAGTTAAGGGTGCAGATCCAGATACTACAAGTGATGCTGACTCTTTAATTTCAGAGTTTCCTTCTGTCTCTACTAAAGACGTTCCTTCTGACTCAAGCCAGTGTTTAGGTGACTTTTCTGATGCCTCTTCTGTTGGTTATCTAGATAAAAGAGATGTGAACCAACTTGCTGAAGTTACTGGTTATGAGGCTGGCAAGGGGGAGCCTAGGAGGTCGGAACGTCACAGAGGCAGATTTAAAGGATCTCCTTTGAGTCCTAAGAAAAAGAAAGGAAAGAAGAAGTCCTGATGTTATTTCTTTTTTTGTTTTTCTTTAATTTATTTTTGTGACGTTTCTGACCATTTCTTCCCTTAATGTCAGGTGTATGACAACTATAGCAAGGAGAGCTGCAATTTTTAAATTATTATCTGTATGTTCTACTAATATTTTTTGTTTGCAGGAATGTGGTCTCTCTGAACATCCTAAATGTGCTGACTGGGAATATGGTCCTAAAGTATGGTCTTGTTCTTCTGATAGGAATGGGGGGGGGTGGGAGTTTTGTTTAAGGGGTTTAGTTTTTCTATCCTTAATGTAGTTCATATTGTCCCAGGTCGGTACTTTTGGTTAGTTTTAGTTTTTGTGGGACTGTTTTTCGTTTGTTTAATGTATATGCTTCTCCAAATAGGGTAGAAAGTTTGCTTAATTTTGAAACTTTAAAGTTTTTTCTGCCAGGTCGAGAGCCAACTTTTTTGGTTGGGGATTTTGATTGTATTATTAAGAATGGGGACAGAGAGGGTGGGAGTGATTGTAGGGTGGATAGCTCAGGGAAGTTTTTACTTGATTTGCTTAAATCTTTCGGTTTGAAGGATGCCTTCGGGTCTGTTTCTTTTTCAGGGTAGGGTTTTACTTTCTTTAGTGATAGTGGTGGGATAAAATCTCGAATTGATTTTTGTTTTTTATCTAAATTTTTATGTGTTGATGATTTTTCTTTAAAGCGGATGCCCTTTACGGATCATGCCCTTTTGATGTGTAAGGTGAATTGTGATTTGAAGATCAAGTATGGTAAGGGTGTTTGGAAACTGAATGTGGATTTGTTAGAAGATGAGAAGTTTAAGCGTCAGTTTGTTTGGATGTATGAAAGGTGGCGTGAAAGAAAATGTGATTTTAGTAATGTGCTTATGTGGTGGGAATGGTTGAAGGTGGAAATAAAGAGTTTTTTTTATTAAGAAAGGCTGTGAGAAAGCTAGAATGGAAATGGAGTTGTATGATAAATGGTATCTGAGGTTGTTGTATTTGTATGAATTGAGAAATTGTGGTATTGATGTGCATGAGGAAATTGCTGAAGCAAGAAAGATAATTAAAAAGTGTATGCATGAAAAAGGAAAGAAAATTGTTTTTATGGCAAGATTGGAGAAAATGGAAAAGGATGAGTCTTGTAGTAAATATTTTTTTAAGAAAGCTTTTGAAGGAAAGACTGGTTTTGTTAGTGTTTTTGATAAGGTTGAGTGTGAAGTTAATGGTACGGATCGTGTTTTGCGTGAAGTTCATGAGTTTTACAGTGAGCTGTATAAAGAAAAAACAAGAGATGTTTTATTGGAAAATTAGTTGTTGGAAGACATTGAGGTTAAGTTGGAAAAATATGATAATGATTTGTTAGAAAGGGATCTAAGTTTGGATGAGATTGCAGAGGTTGTTAGGAGTTTTAAGAATGGGAAGGTACCTGGTTGTGATGGTTTGCCTGTTGAATTTTATACTTGTTTTTGGAATTTGATTGGGGTGGCTATGTTGGCTGTTTGTAAGTTTGTTTTTAGAATGAATGTTTTGCCTGTTTCAATGAGGAAAGGTTTGATTGTTTTGTTATTTAAAAAGGGTGATAAGAGAGATTTGAGGAATTGGAGGCCGATTACGTTGTTGAATGTTGACTATAAGGTTATTGCAAAGGTGTTGGCAAATAGAATGCGTGGAGTGATTGGTAAGGTGGGTGAAGAGCAAGTGTGTGCTGTTCCTGGGCATCAGATTTCTGAAAGTTTGTTGTTACTACGCGATGTACTGTGGTATGTGAGGGAGAGGATGAGGTCTGTTGCTGTTGCTATTGTGGATTTTGAAAAAGCGTATGATAGGGTAGTGCATGATTTTATGTTTCATGTTTTAGAACGTTTAGGTTTTTCTGGTAAGATTATTGGATGGTTTAAATGTTTGTATAGTGATATTGTGAGTCAAGTCCAGGTTAATGGTTTTTTGACTGAGGAATTTTGTGTTAAATCTGGAGTGCGTCAAGGATGTCCTTTGTCTCCTGTGTTATTTGTATGTGTCATTGAGCCATTATTAACTAGTTTGAGGAAGGATAAATTAGTTAGAGGTGTGAGTGTTCCTGGTAGTAATGGAAGGTGTTTAAAAGTGATTGGGTATATGGATGATGTGAGTGTGGTATGTGAGACTCAGGCTGGTTTGAGGAGGGTGAAAACTTTAGTTGAATGTTTTTGTATGGCAAGTGGTTTCAGAGTTAATTGGAATAAGTGTAAAGTTAAAGTTTTTGGTAATGATAGGGAGATTGATTCCTGTGGATGGCCTGTGACTGAAGGTGCAATTGAGGTGTTGGGTGTGAAATTTGATGTGGATTTGAAAGGCTTGGAAAGTTGGGAGAATGTTTTTGACAAAGTGAGTATAAAACTTCAGTTTTGGTCTTTAAGGACTTTATCTTTGGAAGGAAAAATGTTAGTTATTAAATCGGTTTTGATCCCTATTATGTTATATTTGGCGTTAGTTTTTCCGCCACCTGAGAGGATTTTTCAGAGAATTTTGAGAGTATTGTTTTCTTTTTTCTGGAGTTCTGGTATGGAGCGTTTGAAAAGAGATGTTGTTGTTAAGAGTAAGAATGTTGGTGGTAAGGGTTTTCCAAACGTGGAGAGATTTTTGGCTGTTAAATATGTTAGTAGGTGTGTGGTTCTGTGTGGTAAGGATAGCATGGCTGGTTGTATGGTAAAGTATGCTTGTGGAAATGTTTTAAGATGATATGGTTTATTTGAGATTGATAGAAAGAAACCGGTATGTTTTGCTGTTCCGTGGTTTTATGTAAGGGTGGAATGTTGGATTAAAAAATATGGTTTGGAGAATGTTAGTAGGGAGATGTGGTGTGCAAACAGAATGGTGTTGAAAATGTTGGAGAAGAAGGAAGGTCTTGAGTTGATTGGGGGTTTGAATGAAAATGAATGTGTGTTGGTATGGAAAAATGTGTGTAATAAGTATTTGATGAATAGGCAGAAAGATATTAGTTGGATGAGTGTGCATAAGTGTTTGCCAACAAGGGATTTTCAGAGAATGCGTTGTTTAGTGGCTTCAGAAGTGTGTCCTAGAGATGGTTGTTGTCAAAGCGAGAGTGTTATTCATTTGTTTTGGAATTGTGAGTATGCTAGGGATGTTTGGAGAAGTTTGAAAATGATGATTAAGGGTTTGACTGGAGTGCAGTTTTTTACTTTTAATATGATGATTTATGGTTTGTGTGGAAGTGGTGTGGAAAAGGAGAAAGCAAGATTGATATGGTTGTTGGCATGTTGTGTGAAGGAGGTGTTGTGGGATGTGCGTAATATTTTGATTTTTAAGAAAGAGGTAGTTACTGTAGGTAATTGTGTGGGTATGATCTGCGGGAAGTTGTTTTTGTATTTTTCTTTTGATAGGAGGCGATATGGGGAATTAGATTCTGAAGGCATCTGGAAGACAAAGAAGTGGAAGGATTGGATTATTATTATTTATTTATTTTTCTCCAGTTTGTTTATGTCTGTATTTGAAATATGTTTAATTTTATTTTGTGTGATTATTTAAGTTTAATGTTTGCATTTTGATTTTTTTCTGATGACAAAAATTTGGGTCAATATTTCAGTTTTGCAACAAGAGATATTTTGTTTGCATTTGTTATTATGATTTTATTTTGTATATATGCATATATGATTATTTTTCTAATAAAAGAATTACGAAATGATCATCTGGGGTTGCTGTGTTCCTTGTTCAGAGAGGAATTGCCTGGTAATTCGGCGCTGGACTGACCGTTATAGGTGGGATCAGACTGATACCAGCTGCACCCAGGTGGTAAATCGCCAAAGAACAGACTAACAATGGTATTGAGCCGGTTGTTTGTTCCTGTGAGTGTGCGTCTCTCTGTGTGTATTTAGTCTCCCTATGGGAAAAAGGGGAATCCAGATGTGGAGTCCTTGCTCAGAGTGCTTAGAGGAATATGGCTACACCTCACTGACGAGACCCAATGAAAACGATCGTCTGGGGTTGCTGTGTTCCTTGTTAAGAGAGGAATTGCCTGGTATTTCGGCTCTGGACTGACCGTGATAGGCTGGATCAGACTGATATACTACAGGAAAGTTCTACTCTGTGAAAAGCATTACTGGGCTAAAAAAAGCTGCATCCAGGTAGTAAATCACCAAAGAATAGGCTAACAATGATATTGAGCCTGTTGTTCGTTCCTGTGAGTGTGCTTCTCTCTGTATGTTTTTATTCTTGGTCCCAGGAAGGTATGAGACTATAAAGTTAAAATGGGAAAAGAATAAGGCCCACCTGGCCTGTCGAGGATTGAGTCAATGAGCAGTCTTTAGGTACATCAGATTCTTGTGGTTAGTGAGAATTTGAATGGGGTTGGCCAATGACGCCATTCAGTCAGGACCATCTTAATGGCTAAGACTTCACGATTACCCACATTGTAATTCCTCTGCAGGGGTAAACCATTTGGAAAAAAGGCTACAGGGTGCAACTTAGAGGTTTAAGGGTCCCTTTGGGTTAAGACTGCACCAGCTCCTATCTCGGAGGCATCAGCCTCTAGAGTGAACTGTAGGTCAGGATCAGGATGGCGGAGCACAGGAGCAGAACAAAAGACCTTTTTCAGATGAGAGAAAGCATCCACAGCTACAGGAGGCCAATTCCTTGCAGTCTCTGTTTTGTTTGGTCAGCTCAGTGAGTAAAGCAACGATTTGGGAGAAGTTCTTTATAAACTTGCGATAATAGTTGGAAAACCCCAAGAATCTCTGTAGTTCCTTTAATGAGGTGGGTTGAGGCCATTCCAGAACTGCGGTTAGCTTTGTAGGATCCATGGCAAAACTCTCCTTTGAGATGACATATCCATGGAACTGGATCTGGACTTGATAAAACTCACATTTCTCCAGCTTGGTTACCAGAGAATTGTTTCGGAGGCGAAGAAGTACCTGTTTTACATGCTCATGATGCTCCTCAAGGGTGGAGGAGAATATGAGGATGTCATCCAAATAGACAAAGACAGTGCGGTTAAGGAGGTAACGGAAGACATCGTAATGCCCTGATCTCGTGTTGAAGGCAGTCTTCCACTCATGTCCCGGGAAGATACAAATGAGATTGTACGCCCCACGTAGATCCAACTTTGTAAAGTAGCAAGCATTTTGGAGCGAATCATATAATTTAGTGATCAAAAGAATAGGATAACGTTTCTTGATTGTAATGTTGTTTAGGGCTCTGTAGTCGATGCAGGGTCTGAGACCACCATCCTTTTTACTGACAAAAAAAGAACCCAGCCCAGGCAGGAGTGGAGGAAGGGCTAATAAAGCCTTTAGCTAGGTTCTCTTGGATATATTTCTCTATGGCCTTGGTTTTAGCTTTGGAGAGTGGATAAGTCCATTTAGGAAGTGGGGAACCAGAATAGAGGTCAATTTTGCAGTCATAAGGATGGTGAGGTGGAAGCACATCAGCTGCTTTCTTTTTAAAGACATTCATACATTCTGCATATACTGAGGGAAGATTAGAATGGGTCAGAAGGCTGGCTATAGGAATGTGATGCAGTGGAGTAACCTTAGTCAGGCAGGAGTGAAAACAGGATGTACCTCAGGAGGCCAACTGTCCCTCAGTCCAGTCGAATTGAGGATTGTGTCTATGTAGCCAAGGAAGACCAAGGAAAACTGGTTGTGCAGGAGAATGAACTACAACTGTTTGGTATGTAGGACTCCCACAGTCATGGTTGAAATGGATTAAGCCTGATCTAAGGGGAATGCCATCCAGAGTGGTTATTTTAAGACATTGTTTTTTCTGAAGAAGAGGCAATCCTGCATAAATCATGAAACAGTGATCTAGGAAATTTCCAGCTGCCCCTGAATCAATAAAGGCTTGAGCGTGGACAGAATTCTGAAGAAAGGTAAGGGTACCAGGAACAAGGTACCAGGATCCAAGCAAAGTGAGGGGAATTAGTAGTGGCCAGGCTTAGAGGTACCCCACTGTTATCCTCTTAGCGTTGGCTTTTCCCGACAGTATATCACAATTCTTGAGTTAGTGTGAATTAGAACCACAATAGAAACACAGTCTTAATCTCCTTCTTCTCTGTCTTTCAGATTCAGAGAGCTTAAGGGAAGAGAGATTCATGGGTTCTTCTTCAGAGGTAACTGGAAGTGCTGAAGGGGTAGAGGATAGTCTAGTGACTGGACGGGTAGGAGGATGAGAGGGAAGGATTCTGCGAGTTCTCTCTTTCAGCTTGTCTCTCCTGTAAGCGAGAATCCAGACTGATGCAAAGTGTTATGAATGCATTCAGGAAAGATGGAACATCACGATAAGTGAGCTCATCCTTGATGCGCTCATGCAGGCCTCGCCTGAAGGCCGCTTTGACAGCACTACCGCCCAACTGGTCTCATGTGCCAAGGTGCGAAACTCAAAGGCGTATTATGCCACAGATCTATTTCTCTGACCGAGATCAAAGAGAGAGTATTCTGCAGCAGAAGTGTGGCCAGAGGTCCCAAATACGGAATATAATGCATTAATGAAGGTATCTGCATCATTCAGCAGCTGAGCACTCTGTTCCAAAAGGGGAGAGACCCAGGCTAGGGCCTTGTTTTTCAATAAAGAAATGATAAAAGTGACCTTTGACTGATGAGACTGGAAGGTGTGAGCGTCATTGCGGAAGTACAGCCTGCACTGGTTGAGAAAACCCCTACAGTCGGTAGTACCATCATACTTGTCAGGCAACAGTATCCGGGGTATACTACCAGAAACAGGGGAGGAGGTTGCAGCACTGGCAGCAGGGACCGGCTGTGTGGCAACAGAAGCAGCGTTTTTCTCTGCAACCAGTGAGGAGAGCATAGCCGTTATAGCCTCTAGTTTAGAATCCAAATTCTGCAAGTTTATGGCATGGGTTCCCAGGGTCTGTCCCTAAAGAGAGACTGCTCTTGCTACCTCATTTGGGCCCATGGCCCAAGTATAATGTAATGCTCATGGGATATTTCCCTATCAGACCAAACTTGGCCAGTAGTCTTCTTATCCTGGCATCAAGTGGAAGGATAAGGAAATATCCCAGAATAAAGTGAGATTAAGAAATGAGGTAAGCAGTACTCATGGTAGACAGGGTAGTCCTTCACAGCTATAAGGGTAAGGCAGAGAATGGTCAGAGACAGGCAGAGTTCGGCAACAGAAAGGCAATCCAGCAGTTCAGGGGTTAACCAGTACAATGGTCAGAGACAAGCAGAGTTCGGCAACAGAAAGGCAATCCAGCATGTCAGGGGTAAACCAGTAGAATGGTCAGAAACAGGCAGAGGTCAGCAACAAAAGGTAATATAGCAGTTCAGGGGTAAACCAGTAGAATGGTCAGGAACAGGTAAAGATCAGCAACAAAAAAAGATAATCCAGCAGTTCAGGGGTAAGCCAGTAGAATGGTCAGGAACAGGCAGAGGTCAGCAACAAAAGGCAATCAGGATTAATTGCAGGATTAGGAGGAATTGTAGTTCAACAGAGAAATTTCATGAACAATCTTATATTCTAATCCAAAGATTTGAGGAAAAAGGCTACCCTAGGGAAATTATCATGAGTGGGTACGAGAAAGCATGTAGATTAGATAGGTCTACCATTCTTCAAACTAAGAAAAAAACTGAAAACAGCAAAGATCATCCAGATAAATTCAAACAACCTTGTTTTGTAACTCAATATAACTCAAACAATAAATATATCAAAAGAGTGCTGAAAAAGCACTGGCCTATTTTACTAAAAGATCCTATTTTAAAGAAAAATTTAGAATGTACACCTAATATTATCTACAAGAGAGCGCCCACAATCAAACAGTTCTTGGCTCCTAGTAAAGTAGTTATCTCCAAGAAATCTATTAGAAGTGGAACACAAAGAAATCTAACTGGTCAAAAAGGAGTCTACAAGTGTGGCAATAGATTTGGTTCTTTATTTCCAAATGGTCTCAACGAGGTAGTAGACTCTGCCGCCTTTTAGGATTGTTTATACAATAGTATGTTAGGTTTTGTTTGATTGTTTTTTAGCAATATTATTATATGCTGTGCAAGATATTAACCAGTATCGGTTATATTTATACATAATCATCAGTTATTTTCCCACTGATGAGTAGTGAATATTCCTATTATGTATTTGATTTAGTATTGATATCGTCTAATAGATTATAACCATGCCTTATTACTGTCAAATATTTATATATATATATTCACATATTGGTATAACCTTTTTTTTTTTTTTTTTTTTATATGTGTGCATTTTAGTTGGATTTTGTAGTTAACCCTATTATGAGGTATACTGAAGTACAGAGAACAAGGGTGCTCAATATGGATGCATTCGTTTCTTATCACATATTTCAGTATCCGCCTAAAAAGACATTAATGATTAGGGTCACGTTATAATTTTAAGTTACTTTCCCACACCATTCAGGAAATAATACACTTATCTTTTTTCTTTTTTATATTTAGAGGCTTTTTTTGTCACATAGTCCCTATCGGACTTTCTACCCCGAACCCCCCCCCTCACTGACCCGTTCGGGGTCCTATTTAATATATCACAATGCAAGTCTCCATGTAGAGTGAGAAATCTTTATCATATAAATATCTAATTATATGACACTCTTTTCAATAATTATATACACTTTCACATATTGTTATTCATTATTGTTAATATATTTACCCAGTATCACTACAAAAATCTGTCATTACTAATATATCTATCCTTATATCTCATTTATTAGGCACTTGTATATTTAGCTGAGTGTCAAATTCTTCTAATTATGTAAACACTCGCAGACATTATAGAGATGATTATTTCATGTCACAGTGTATCCCACTTTATAAGTACACGCACTTATCACTTTCATGTCACCTATATGGGCCTCATCACAATATGGAGATATATATATATATTTTCCCCTATATCGTCATACGCCAAGGTTATATCCGATTTTCACATAGGTTAATTACCTCTATTATTTCACATTTTTAATCACACATAGTACACTTAGGTTTATAGGTCAGATCGTCATATGGTGGCTTAGGCTCACATATGTTTGGGGGTGTTGGCCGGTTTCGTCGGTCAATTTTGCTATTAGTAACGGAACTATTTTGCACCGAGTCTGTACACTCCTCGATTAAACACGAGAGCGCTATTGGTTTAGATAGCAGTTTGCCTTTGTAATGTATAATATATGTGTCAATGGGGGTGTGTACATACTCCTCTGAAACTCAGTAATGTGATTGGTCAACTAACACACACCCAGAGATGGGGTGTGTCTGTGAATCGTCTGGTAGTGGCGGCAATAAAAAGCCGGTTTTAAATATGTTGAGTATGCCTGATGAAACGGCCAGGAGAGCCGAGAAACGCGTAGCAATTTTTACCTGTGCAATTACCTTGCTTGTGAAACCATTTGATGTTCTTAGGCTGATTTGTGTTAAATATGCAATAAAAGTTTTAAGTTTTTTACATAAAACTTGAGCCTGGAGACTTTATACAAGCAAACCACTACTAGACACTTTACCTTCTGGAGGAGAGCTGTATACCGGAGAGAGCCAGCTGGTCAGCTCTGATTGCCAGCTTGCTTCCACAAGCACACTGGTGTGCTCTGACAAATTGTGAGTACCATGCGTACAAAATACCAGTAGCTTGTGCTTACATTGTTCCTATCGATACACAGATTTGTGCGCCTCTCTTTGTCCATTTTCACAAAAGGCAATCAGCAGTTCAGGGGTTAAGCAATAGAGTAGTCTTGAAACAGGCGAAGTTCAGTAACGATAAGGTAAGCAGCAGTTCAGCAAAATATAAGCACCCAGGAGCACACACAGTAACACCTATACTTGGGCAAAAATGTAACCAACTGAGGTACTTACATTAGAGCAGGATTCACGCCAAGGAGAGCACAGGTGATGACGTCATCGCCGTGCGCCTGAAGCAACCGTCGTGTCCATGGCAATGGCCATGACAACAGATCGGAGCAGCGCCTGGGACCTGAGACAAGGAGGAGCGGTGTGACACAATTTCTCTTTATTTGTCTGGGGGTTTTTTTTCTCGTAAAGCGTAAGGAGTCTGTGTCCTCTAGAAGCTAGATTACCAGTTTTTGTTGGGCACTTTGTGCGGTTCTTCAAGCTTTTTTTAATCATGGTCCCTCTTCAAAGTTTTATCTTTGCGTTTTTTGAAGGCCTCATTGGCCTCTTCATCTGTGGTAAGTCTCTAAACTTGATAAAATGGAAATTGATTGCTTGATCCTTAGGCATAGGGGTTTCTCTGATTCTGTCATTGAAACCCTTATTCAGGCTTGTAAGCCTGTAACTAAGAAAATCTGGATGGTGTTTTATTTCATGGTGTTTTAATCATTGTTATTCCTGGCATTCTTTCAGAATTCCTAGGATTCTGCAGGGTTTTTTTTTTTGCAGGCTGGTCTAGATAAGGGTTTATCTACCAGTTTTCTAAGGGGAAGTTTTTCTGCTTTTACAGATTTGTTCCACAGAAAGATTACTAATCTTCCTGATATTCATTTCTAAACCTATGCATAGTCTGATAATTTATCCGCTTCCTTGGAAAGTGTTCCTTTTTTTGGCTATTTCTTCTGCTAGAAGAGTTTCTGAGTTATCTGCTCTTTTTTGTTATCTTCCTTATCTGACGTTTCACCAGGATAAAGCAGTTTTTTGTGGTCTACATTTTTATTTATTTCCTAAGGTAGTTTCTTCAGACAACTTTAGCTGAGAGATTGTTGTTCCTTCTTTGTGTCATTCTAGGTTTGCTTCTGAGAGATCTTTGCATTACTTGGATATTGTAAGGGAATTTGAATATTTCATTGCTGCTACTAGGATTTAAGACAAACTTTTAGTTTTTTCTTCTTTCTGATCCTAGGATGCTGTTTCTTTAGCCTTTTTGTTAAAACGTTTCCAAGCTTTTTTTTGGAGGGAAATCTGCCTCCACTGCAGTGGTTTTCTGCTCATTCTACTAGGTCTGTTGCTACTTCTTGTTTTTTAAATAACTAGGGTTCAGTTGATCTAAATTGCTAGGCAGCTATTTGGTCTTCTTTGTTTTCTCTTTCTATTCTCTATTTTGAGGTTTTTGCTTCTTCTGAATATATCTATTTGAGGTTTTTTGGTTTAATTTCTCAGTGAAAAATATACTTACCTGATAAATTAGTTTCTTTCATGGTGGTGAGAGTCCATGAGACCCCACTCGTGTTTTTTTCTTTTTGGGGTTAGTTTTTTTCAGCACATCTTTTTTCCCTGCTCCTTTTTTGGCTCTTATTCCTTTTTTTTACCTCACTTGCTTGGCTATACGTTAGACTGAGGTATATGTGAGGTGTTTTATAGAGCTCTTGGGGTTTGGGACTCTTTACCTCCTCCTAGTGGTAGGGAAGGGTAATTCTCATGAGTAATGGATTGTGGACTCTCACCACCATAAAAGTAGTGAATTTATCAGATAAGTATAAATTATGTTTTTGTTTTTTTTACCTAGAATGAACCTTTAATAAATCTTTAAAAGTCATGTATAACAGCTCATACTGAAATGACAAAAACATACACAGAGACTTGCAGTTCATGTAGCATAAGTGTTAGTCTGTGTGTTTTATATATAGAAAATTCTTGGCTCAAGTAATATTAAATACTTGGATACTTAGCTGGAACACATTGCATAACAGTGCAATAGAGCCAAGTGGTTATGCACAGTTTTATTTATAATATATCTTTTTAAAACACAGGAAAATACATTTTAAAAATCCTAGTATTACATTATTAATGCAATAATTTATGTTCTCTGTCAAATGTGAAAAAATCAAGTAAATCCATGCTTTTAAGTCTACGTTGAAGGAACATTACAGTAATTATTTTATTTGTTGCAATAAAATTTGACTTTGTTACGGATGTCCACAGTTATAATTCTATGAATTTCCTTTCATTAGCCAGTGAGCTTCTATCCCACAGACTAGTTTTGCACTTCCTGTTAGGCTTTAAAACCAAACTAACTTACCATTTTTTTATGGAAATAAATATAAAATATACATTATGGAATGATTTTTTCATTTAATCTTCCTGTAATAGAAAACAGAATCTCTTTGCCCCTCCTCCTGAAAAAAATGCATTAAAGGAACATTACCTAAATGTTAAATCACTTGAAATATATTTTACCTCAACATTTTTACAGTAGCCACATCCTATTGTAAAGGGATATTAAGCAGTCAATTAGGATTCTTTTCTGTGGACTTTCAAGGGAGCCTGCATTTGGCATGTGCACTTTTTCGCTCTTCAGTTTAAAGGGACAGTCTAGTCAAAAATAAACGTTCATGATTCAGACAGGACATGCAATTTTAAACAACTTTCCAATTTACTTTTATCATCAATTTTGCTCTGTTATCTTGGTATTCTTAGTTAAAAGCTAAACCTAGGTAGGCTTATATGCTAATTTTTTAGCCCTTGAAGACCGCCTCTTATCTGAATAATTTTTGACATTTTTTCACAACTATAGGGCGTTTAATTCATGTGTGCCATGTAGATAACATATAGTGTGCCATTTAGATAACATTGTGCTCACGCATGTGGAGTTACCTAGGAGTCACCACTGATTGGCTAAAATGCAAGTCTGTCAAAAGAACTTAGATAAGGGGGAAGTCTTAGATACAAGGTAATCACAGAGGTAAAATGTGTATTAATATAACTGTGTTGGTTATCCAAAACTGGGGAATGGGTAATAAAGGGATTATACAGGTTTACGCCGAGGTTAGGTTCCAGAAGGAATGGTTGTAAATCGAAACCGTTGTAAATTGAAACTCAGTTTATAATGTAAGTCAATGGTAAGTGAGGGAGATAGGTTCCAGGCCCCTCTCAAAATTGTCATAAGTAAAATCTAAAACATTATTTTTAAAGTTTTGAAATGAAGACTTTAAATGCATTATAAACCTAATAATATGGATTGTATCATCATCAAACTAAGTTTAATGAACAAAAACATTTGCTAAACAGAACCTAATAAAATAATTACACAACAGATTGTATCATCATCAAACTAAGTTTAATGAACAAAAACGTTTTTTTTTACTTGCATTTTTCAGCAAAAAGTTCTCGGCATTGTTAGCATGTTAGATAATATTGGGTCTGCCCCTATTATATGCATTTCAATCTGCAGTGATTAATAGGCAGTTAGGCACCCTCACCTCAAGCAGCTGGACAGGAAGATAAAAGGGAAGTGGCTGCTAGATCTTGTTGCTCGATAGGTCTGGTCTGCTCTGTGTACACAGATCAATTTTAGTCTGCTAAGCTTGCATAACTTTTCTGCAACACAAGCGGACAGCTCCACCTACTGGCTATTTTAATTAGTGCACTGCTTTCCAATGCTTTTCAATAGCAGTCACATGACTAAAAAAAGGTTGTTATTCTGAAACGGCGCAAATTGAACCAGTGTAAACCGAGGGTCACCTGTATATCTTTTTAAAGTGAATGTAAATTTTGATGATAAAGTGCCTGTTTTTTAAAAATTCGATTAAAAAAAGGGGCACTTTAATTCATTAAAATTTACATTTCACTCGTGTTGTGAAAATACTTACCTTTTAATCTTCACAGCCGCTCTAGCTTCCCACGGTCGTTGCAAGCCTCTTCCTGCGTCTAAAATGAGGAATCCGGCTTCCTCCAACCACTGCATTGAATCAGACACTGATTCCCCCGGGGGGGAAGCCGTGATTGGAGGATGACAGATCCGTCATTTCTGACGTAGGAAGAGGCTTGCGACGACCAGAGGAAGCTGGAGTGGCTGTGAAGATTAAAAGGTAAGTATTTTCACAACATGAGTGAAATGTAAATTTTAATGAATTAAAGTGCTCCTGTTTTTAATCAAATTTTTAAAAACCGGACACTTTAGCATCAAAATTGACATTCACTTTAAACAATAAAAATTCTGGTGTATACTGTCCCTTTAATAAAGTTTACTATGAAATCTTGCAAAATCCCACAAGATCACAGTAATGCAAAGTGTTAACTTAGCACTGATGCTGATGGTGATTGGCTGTTTTGTTTCACCATGCAGATAACAGTAAAAAATAATCTGAAGGATCTCATGGAGCACATACTCTTGTAAACTGAAAACACTTTGAGATAAAGGGCCGGATTTAACAAGCAGCGGAAGCTGCTGAATCCGCCCGAAGTTTCCATCTCGCCAGAAAATAAAGTTAAGAAGCAGCGGTCATTAGGTGGCAGATAGTAATCATCCCGATCAGATACGATCAGGATGATTGACACCCCCTGCTAGCGGCCGCGAATGTGCAGAGGGCGGCATTGCACAAGCATTTAACTAGAAATGCTTGTGCAATGTTAAATGCAGACAGCGTATGCTGTCGGTGTTTAGCGATGTCAGGGCGTACATGGTTCGCTACAGCGGATCATGTCCATCCGACATTTGTTAAGTCAACCCCAAAGTATCTTCTTTTTTTAAAGAGATACTTGTGTGATATTTTCTAGTCAGCTTTTTAGAGATATTCTACATCACTTTCACATGATTTAACATGTAGGGAAAACATCCCTTTAAATGAAAAGCTCTTGGGTAAGATGTTGCAGTCATTTTTCTAGTTGCACTTGCATGCAGCATGTTGTAAAGGCTGTAATGTTGGGGTTGTAAAGGCTGTAATGTTGGGGTTGTAAAGGCTGTAATGTTGGGGTTGTAAAGGCTGTAATGTTGGGGTTGTAAAGGCTGTAATGTTGGGTTACTTTGGCAACAGTATTACTCACCCTCCTCTTTTAGCTCCTATACCTTCACTTTGAACTGCAGTCTGTCTGTAAAGTTTTGAGAGCGCTTCCACATTATTCAGGATGCTATCTTGGAGCACTGGTATCATATTTAAAGGCACATTGGCTAATGCATTACATCACACACTATAAATTGTAAGACACTTACTATGGCAGTTGCTTTTGTATTAGAGCAGTCTAATTCTTGCAAGTAGCTTCTGATCCTGTCTACGTGATTTGATCAAGGTGCTGGCTTAGGACCTGATGATCAAAAACTCGCTGGTATAGAAACATTATATTGTAATGTAGTTGTTTCTCCTTCACACCCACAACCTAACATCTCTAAATAAACAGCTCTCAAACTAAAATCTGCAGGACCTCATGTGACGAGATCATCTTAGATCATCTTGCCAGACCAGAGAGCTTTAGCTCATCGAGTCCTTAGTCTGTTCTTGACTAAGAGATTGTGATTGCATCAAGTTGTTGATGATTTCTGTTCCTGAAGACAAAATTGCCAAATTCTGTTGTGATTGATTCAAGTTACTTACCCAGTCCATTCTTGACTATATGATTCACAAGTACTGTACTGATTTAAACACACATGAATGCACACACAAGCAACATAGACACACGCGTACAAATACAACACACATATATACATATACAGGCCCACAAAAACATTCGTGTACACATGCGCATGCGCGCACACATTCAACACATCCTCATGCACACACACATAAAACACACACATACATATCCTTGTTTGGGTTCCAGTTCCACTTATATGCTGATAATACCCAAATCTATCTTTCCTCTCCTGATATCTCGCCCTCTTTACTCAACCAGATTAGCAACTGTCTCTCTGCAATTTCTTTTCTTAGATGTCTTTTCACTACATCAAACTCAATCTGTCTAAAACTGAACTGCTTCTTATTCCCACCCCCTCCGAGACATCCCGCTCCTGACATTTCTCTGAACTCACATTCACTCCACACATACAAACTCTTACCAAAAAATAAATAAATATATATATATATATATATATAAATGCCCACACACACATACAGCATGATCACATATAGAAACGAATACACATGCATGCACAAACAACACAATACACACATACACACATAGACAACACATACACACATAGACAACACATACACACATAGACAACACATACACACATAGACAACACATACACACATATAATTACCTGAGGCAATTTGAAAGTATACAGGATGTATGTTCTGTGTTTCATAAGGTTTGGTTGTGTATGTTGGTTGAGTTACTATGAAAAATAAAATAAAATTCATGGCCCCTTGAAACAGCAAACATGAATAAACATGCTGAAGAGGCTTTTCAAGGGGTGTGTCTCCAGACTGCAAAACATTGCATATTTTGCTAACATCATATTTAAATGCTTTTAAAACAGTTATTTGTATGCAGATAGTTTGCAACTCCTGGAATATATATGTTCTCCCCAGGACCTATTAAAGGGACACTGAACCCAAATTTTTTCTTTCTTGATTCAGATAGAGCATGCAATTTTAAGCAACTTTCTAATTTACTCCTATTATCAATTTTTCTTCTTTCTCTTGCTATCTTTATTTGAAAAAGAAGGCATCTAAGCTTTTTTTTTGGTTCAGTACTCTGGGCAGCAATTTTATTGGTGGATGAATTTATCCCACCAATCAGCAAGAACAACCCAGGTTGTTCACCAAAAATGGGCCGGCATCTAAACTTACATTCTTGCATTTCAAATAAAGATTCCAAGAGAATGAAGGAAATTTGATAATAGGAGTAAATTAGAAAGCTGCTTAAAATGTCATGCTCTGAATCATGAAAAAAAAAATTGGGTTCAGTGTCCCTTTAAATGAGCACACCACCCAGCTGATCTTACTGACCAACCTCCTAAAATTCAATTCAACATTGACATAAAATTAGGTTTTAGCTATTATTATATATATTTATATACAGTATATATATATATATATATATATATATATATATATATATATATATACACTGTATATATCCATTCACACATACAGTATATGTGTTTATGTGTGAACTTCCTGCATCCTATGAAATTAGTAATACTGAGATGACAGTGGGAACAATAGGTCTTATTCTTATACAGCTTTGGTAATCCCTAATAATAATTGTTAAAGGGACACTAAACCCCAATTTTTTCTTTCATGATTCAGATAGAGCATGCAATTTTAAGCAACTTTCTAATTTACTCCTATTATCAAATTTTCTTCGTTCTCTTGCTATCTTTATTTAAAAAGCAGGATTGTGATGCATAGGAACTGGCCATTTTTGGTTGAGAACCTGGGTTATGCTTGCTTATAGGTGGGTAAATGTAAGCCTTCAATAAGCAAGCGCTATCCATGGTGCTGAACCTAAAATGGGCTGGATGCTAAGATTTACATTCCTGCTTTTAAAATAAAGATAGCAAGAGAACGAAGAAAAATTTATAGCAAGAGTAATTTAGAGAGTTGCTTTAAATGTCATGCTCTAACTGAATCATGAAAGAAAAAAATTGGGTTTAGTGTCCCTTTAAATTATGGAGTGGTGAAAAAAAGAACTGGGGCTTACTAAGGTGATTTCCGGTTATAAATCAACAACTGTACTCAGAAATACGCAGGTCTTTAAAATAATTACCTTTACATAACTCTAACATGCTGAAGGTAATCAAAAATCCTAATAATAATTATTGCTGTTAAATAGCAAATTTGTATTAATCTTTTATTTAGAAAAAAACAAACAAAACATTCAGCAGCTCTTGGTTAGAGTAATCAAGGACAATTCTAATATATAATATAAATAAAAAATATATAAAATATAGTAAAAAAAAGTTGCAATATATTTTCCTTATTTATTTTGCCCCCTTTCCCTGCAAGTCTGAAGTGTGGATTTTCCAGTCCTGGTTGGACCTTTACCATTGAAAAACAGTTGCAACAAATGTCAATCTTTTCTAATAACGTTCAGATTCTGCTGTTGTGTTAATCTTTTAGGGGACTACAGAAAAATGTTGTAATTGCAGGGTGTTCTCTGTCCCTTTAAAAAACTTAAATAAATTAATTAATTTCTGTAGTTATATGGAACAAATGCATTTGAGTATAAGGAGTCTCCATAAATCTTCATAGGATCACATAAAACTTTCTTTAAATGGAGTAATAAATCCTCTGATTGGATGGGGAAGGACAAAAGCAAATATTAAAGGGACATGAAACCAAACATTTTTAGACTCAGGAGCAGTAATGCATTACTGAAAGCTTGCTGCTGATTGGTGGCTGCACATATAAGCCACTTCTTATTGGCTTACCTATTGTGTTCAGCAAGCTCCTAGTTTGCATTGCTGCTCCTCTAACAAAGGATCCCAAGAAAATGAAACAAATTAGATAAATGAAGTACATTGGAAAATTGTATAAAACTGTATGCTCTATCGGAATCATGAAAGACAAAATTTGGGCTTCATGTCCCTTTAACCACACAACACAGCATTGTTGCCTAGCTAAATGATTCATAATTAGATTGTGTTTTTCTTAATCTTTACCACTCACAGCACACCACAGTGTTAACTAATTAAACACAAAACAAACACAAAAAAATAATAATTAAACACAAAATTGACATTTGGGTTATTTTTTGTGGTCACATGATACAAGCATTGACAATTATGCTTAAGAATAGTTTAGTCAAAATTAAACTTTAATGAATCAGATAGAGCATGCAATTTTAATCAACTTTCTAATTTACTCCTATTATCAATTTTTCTTTGTTTTCTTGGTATCTTTATTTGAAAAAGCAAGAATGTAAGCATAGGAACCGTCCCATTTTTGGTTCAGCATCTGGGTAGAGCTTTCGGATTGGTGTCTAAATGTAGCCACCAATCAGCAAGCGCTACCCATGTTCTGAACCAAAAATGGGCCAGCTCCTAAGCTTACATTCAAATAAAGAAATAAAGATACCAAGAGAACAAAGAAAAATGAATAGGAGTAAATTAGAAAGTTTCACAATATAAAATATATATATTTATTTTAAAGATACTGAAGTACTTTACATCATCATCTTTATGTAAAGACAAAAAAAAAAACAATAAATAATTTTATTCCTTGACCTTCCTGTAGCACCAAAAAAAAAAAAAAAAAAGAGAAACCACAGCTTCATATCAGTAGATTGCATCGGAAAACAAAAAGGGATATGCCTTATCAATTGTGACTAAAGATTTAAAGATTAAAGATGTTTAAAGGGACACTGAAACCAAATTTTTTATTTCGTGATTCAGATAGAGAATGCAATTTTAAGCAACTTTCTAATTTACTCCTATTATCAATTTGTCTTCATTCTCTTGCTATCTTTATTTGGAAAGCAAGAATGTAAGTTTAGAAGCTGGCCCATTTTTGGTTCACAACCTGGGTTGTGCTTGCTGATTGGTGGCTAAATTCACCCACCAATAACCAAAAATTGGCTGGCTCCTTAGCTTAGATGCCTTCTTTTTCAAATAAAGATAGCAAGAGACTGAAGAAAAATTGATAATAGGAGTAAATTAGAAAGTTGCTTAAAAACGCATGCTCTATCTGAATCATGATAGAAAGTTTTTGGGTTTAGTTACCCTTTAACCCCTTAATGACCACAGCACTTTTCCATTTTCTGTCCGTTTGGGACCAAGGCTATTTTTACATTTTTGCGGTGTTTGTGTTTAGCTGTAATTTTCCCCTTACTCATTTACTGTACCCACACATATTATATACTGTTTTTCTCGCCATTAAATGGACTTTCAAAATATACCATTATTTTCATCATATCTTATAATTTACTATAAAAACATTTATAAAATATGAGGAAAAAATGGAAAAAAACACACTTTTTCTAACTTTGACCCCCAAAATCTTTTATACATCTACAACCACCAAAAAAAACATATGCTAAATAGTTTCTAAATTTTGTCCTGAGTTTAGAAATACCCAATGTTTACATGTTCTTTGCTTTTTTTGCAAGTTATAGGGCTATAAATACAAGTAGCACTTTGCTATTTCCAAACCACTTTTTTTTCAAAATTAGCGCTAGTTACTTTGGAACCCTGATATCTGTCAGGAATACCTGAATATCCCTTGACATGTATATATTTTTTTTTTAGAAGACAACCCAAAGTATTGATCTAGGCCCATTTTGGTATATTTTATGCCACCATTTCACCGCCAAATGCGATCAAATAAAAAAAATTGTTCACTTTTTCACAATTTTTTTCACAAACTTTAGGTTTCTCACTGAAATTATTTACAAAAAACGTATGCAATTATAGCATACATGGTTGTAAATGCTTCTCTGGGATCCCCTTTGTTCATAAATAGCAGACATATATGGCTTTGGTTTTGCTTTTTACTAATTAGAAGGCTGCTAAATGCGACTGCGCACCACACGTGTATTATGCCCAGCAGTGAAGGGGTTAATTAGGGAGCATGTAGGGAGCTTCTATGGTTAATTTTAGCTTCAGTGTAGTGTAGTAGACAATCCCAAGTATTGATCTAGGCCCATTTTGGTATATTTCATGCCACCATTTCACCGCCAAATGCGATCAAATAAAAAAAAAACGCAAAATTTTTCACAATTTTAGGTTTCTCACTGAAATTATTTACAAACAGCATGTGCAATTATGGCACAAATAGTTGTAAATGCTTCTCTGGGATCCCCTTTGTTCAGAAATAGCAGACATATATGACTTTGGCATTGCTTTTTGGTAATTAGAAGGCCGCTAAGTGCTGCTGCGCATCACACGTGTATTATGGCTAGCAGTGAAGGGGTTAATTAGGAAGTTTGTAGGGAGCTTGCAGGGTTAATTTTAGCTTTAGTGTAGAGATCAGCCTCCCACCTGACACATCAGACCCCCTGATCCCTCCCAAACAGCTCCCTTCCCTCCCCCACCCCACAATTGTCCCCGCCATCTTAAGTACTGGCAGAAAGTCTGCCAGTACTAAAATAAACGTTTTTAAAAAAAAAAAAAAAAATCTTTAGCATATTTACATATGCTACTTTGTAGGATCCCCCCTTAGCCCCCAACCTCCCTGATCCCCCCCAAAACAGCTCTCTAACCCCCCCCTCTGCCTTATTGGGGGCCATCTTGGGTACTGGCAGCTATCTGCCAGTACCCAGTTTACAATATATTTTCTCTTTTTTATTTTATTTTTTATGTTTTTCTGTAGTGTAGCTTCCCCACGACCAACCCCTACCCCCACCCCCTCCCAGATCCCTTAGATTACTTTTTTGGGGCATTTATTCCCCCTCTTCCTCCCACTTACATAGTGTTGTGTAAGCGGTTCCCAACCGCTCCCTCCCCGTGCACGCGCCCGCCCGCCGCCCCCCGTGCACGTGCGCGTGTCTGTGCGTGCCCCTGACTTTCCCGCCCCCCTCTGTGTCTCAGAAACCATCGATGGCCGCCCACCCGCCTCCCACTGCAGCTCCCACCCACCAACGATTGCGGCCATCGATGTCCGGTGTAGAGAGGGCCACAGAGTGGCTCTCTCTGCACCGGAGGGGTACAAATTGTTATTGCAGGATGCCTCGATATTGAGGCATCCTGCAATAACCGGAAAGCAGCTGGAAGCGATGAGGATCGCTTCCAGCTGCTTTCCAAACCGAGGATGTACGCCATACGTCCTCAGGCGTTAACTGTTTTTTTTCTGAGGACGTATGGCGTACGTCCTCGGTCATTAAGGGGTTAAGGTACTATTAATCTGCCTATTCTATTGCTTATGTAGAATATATAGACTTTATTGTTTCCTATAAAAGAAATATTTGCTGTCACATGTATATGGAATTCCTGTACTAATCCATAGTTTCCAGCGTTGCTGCCATCCTTTCTGTAAAGAAGAACTTTCTGAAATTACATTTAAATTGTACATCCATAGTCACCTAACATTTTGTTCTAAGTGTTCTTTATCTGTAACAATTGCTTCTTTCTGAACTCTAAATCCATATTATATGCTGGTTTACATCATATCTCTCATATCTCTTCTATACTAAAGTGACATTCTTATGAAATATGTGACTATATAGCTTCAGTCTACCCTTTAAGCAAGGGCAGGCTAAAGTTATACTTAAAAAAAAAATTGTTTATTAAAGGGACATTGTACACTAGATTTTTCTTTGCATAAATGTTTTTTAGATGATCCATTTATATTGCTCATTTGGGACTGTTCTTGTAAAAATGTATAGTTTTACCTATTTTTAAATAACATTGTGCTGATTTTCAGACTCCTAACCAAGCCCCAAATTTTCATATGCGGGGGGGGGGGGGGGTGTAGTATCTGCTGCTCCTGCTTTCCCAGTCCCTTTCAGTGGGTGTCCCCCAGCTACTAAGTAAGTTTTTAAAAGGCTTTATACTGGATTTTTAGATCAGTATCTGTGAATATTCTTCTTTATTTTAGTGTCTATTACATGCAGTTTTTAAAAAAATGTATGTACACTTTCTCTTTAATGGCCCATATGTTTTTGATGTCTTGTGATTTTTTTTTTTAACTTTTGCACTTTAATTTAAGTCTTAAGCAGCGCTAAATATTCCAGCACAGTTTTGGCTTCTCTCGAGCGCAAACTATAACTTTCAAATTGTAATACCAGCACTATCTAGTCCAGTCACGATAACCAATTACAGGTTGTGCTAGAGCGATGCAGGCCATGGTTGTTCACTGGTAAATGAGATTTACCATAGACGTGTAGAATAAATTTGCACGCTAATGTATGCTCGGTCCAGCGATACTACTTACTGCGACCAGCGCTATCATAGCGCGCGATTTGTAATCTGGCCCAGCAATGGCAATTCTTACTTCCTGACTGATGTCTTACCAATTTGTTAGACATATATCTGAATAAATGAACCAATCTTAATTACTTATGAGATACATCTGGAACATATGCATTTCTGAATTAGGAAAACACGTGAAAAGCCTACAATAAAGATATGTTTTTGCCAGGCTGTTGCAGACCATTACAAAATAAAAAATAAAAAAAAATCATTAAAGGAAATTGTTATGTACAGACTCTTTCATTATTTATTTGTCTAATTTTCAAATAATGTAATTCTAAAATTTGTGGGCTTTCCAGTTACTGTTAAAAGTGGAGTTTATTTATTTATTTATTTTTACAATGTGTTTCAACCACTTTGCAGAGTTGCAGTTTCAATAGCACATTTAAATGAGCTAACACAATTTTGCACTAGAATGACCCTTTAACTATTGTATTATTCAATGTAATCTGTACAATCTGCAGTCAGTTCACAGATGCCAAGTCAGAAAATGAGTGTAGGAGACTCAGATATCATAGCATGCAAATAGATACATAGACAAAACCACCAAGTCATGTGATTTCACAGTCAGACATCCATATCAAGCTCACACCTTAAAGGGACACTAAACCCAAAAAATTCTCTCATGATTGAAGTAGAGAATGCAATTATAAACAAC
Organism: Bombina bombina; assembly: GCF_027579735.1. NCBI lineage: Eukaryota > Metazoa > Chordata > Amphibia > Anura > Bombinatoridae > Bombina > Bombina bombina. The sequence goes on from NC_069501.1 coordinate 470,588,003, forward strand.
ATTCTAATTTACTTCTATTATCTAATTTGCTTCATTCTTTAGATATCATTTATTGAAGAAATTGCAAAGCACATGGGTGAGCCAATCACACGAGGCATCTATGTGCAGCAACCAATCAGCAGCTACTGAGCCTATCTATCAGCAAAGTATATCAAGAGAACGAAGCAAGTTAGATAATAGAAGTAAATTAGAAAGTTGTTTAAAACTGCATGCTCGTTCTAAATCATGAAAGAAAAAATATGGGTTTCATGTCCCTTTAATGCAGAATTTTATAATGGGGACAGGACATATTCCCAAAACAATTGTGCAACAGACCAGGTGGTCTAAAACAGATATCCTCAAACATGGCCCTCCAAAGGTTTTGGAACTACATTTCCCATGATGCTCAGCCAGCATATATAGTTCCGATCTAAATATGACTTGGGTATGTAAACAGAATTCAAACAGACTTAGCAAAATCATGAACTTATATTTTTTATTTCCAGAATCCAGGCTATCATAACAATAAAACAGCCAGACTTCTGACTTCAATAAATAAAATAATATCTATATTTATATATTTATATATTTGTATACCCCGTGCAGGGAGCAATGCTCAGCAGAATACAAGAGATGCAAGACAATGGGACAGGAGAAGGAGGTAAAGCAAACGATAACAGTGAAAAGTGGAAGCACATTTGCATGATGGAAGAGTCTACCGGGAATTACATTAATTGTGAAATTATAAGTAAATTCTTAAATAACAGTTCAGTTGTCTGTGTTTTTTTCTTTGCAATATTTTTATGACCATCCTTTGTGTGTACAAACTGCTAAAATACATTTAAACATTTATAACAACAAGAATGAAAAAAGCAAGCCTAAAACATTTATGCACACAAAGGATAATCGTGAAACACACACTCCTAGGGTTGGCAGGCTTGTGTACGTCAAATTGCAGAATTAAAGACATTTTTTTCATTGCTGCAAATACAAGATATTATTAAAATGCATTACATTTTTTTAAAGGGATGCTCCTGTGGTAAAAAAAAAAATAAAAAAAAATATTCCTGCTTGTTTAAATTTAAACATGTTTAAATTGATGGGTTTTTTTTTTTTTTAAATCAAAACAAATATTCTGTAGAAGTGAGTAAATGGCAGCTTTGTTTATAGGTCTGAAATGTATGTTTAAAAGGACAGTCTAGTCAAAATTAAACTTTCATGATTCAGATAGGGCATTCAGTTTTAAACAACTTTCTAATTTACTTTTATCATTAAATTTGCTTTGTTCTCTTGGTATTCGTTGTTGAAAGCTAAACCTAGGTAGGCGCTCATATGCAAATGTCTAGACTCTAAGCCCTTGAAGGCCGCATTTTGAATTTTTTTTTTACAGCTAGACAGAGCTAGTCTGTCTGTGTGTGCCATATAGATGTGCTCGCTCCCGTGGAGTTATATATAAGTCAGCACTGATTGGGCAAAATGCAAGTCAGTTAAAAGAACTGAAATAAGGGGTCATTCTGCAGAGACTTATATACAAGGTAATCAAAGAGGTAAAAAGTGTATTAATATAACCGTATTGATTATGCAAGACTGGGGATTGGGTAATAAAGCGCTACGGAATTTGGCGGCGCTATACAAATAAATTATAATAAATAAATGATAATAATAAAGGGATTATCTTTTTTAAACAATAACAATTCTGGAGTAGACTGTCCATTTTTAAACATTACTTTTATATTAAAATTGCATACCTTCTACTCATTAGTATGGATGCAAGAGAGATATAGCACAACTAAGGTTTAATTGCTAGTTATGTTTTCTCTCAAACACACAGGAGGGTTTTTCTTATATTTTTATATCTGCCAAACTTACAAATACATTTGCTATGCAGTTTGTGAGAGCTTTAAGCTTGCTGAGTATTTAAGCTTCCAAAGCTAAAGGGAGGAGGATTCTGGGAAAGGCGAAGCTGAACTGGCACAGCACATGTAGCATTTCCAATGCCAGGGCCGCCTAATAATAGCGATGCCAAACCAAGCCATTATTATTTAAGACAATGTGCTTTTTCTGGGACGGTTCTGCTTTAAAAGGTCAATCACAGTATGAGTCATATAAGCACTGAGAGACATAATACAATAGGTAAGTTACCATGAAAAAAGATGGGATCTGTGTGATATACTGGGAAAAACAAACATTTTTTTTACTGTAGCACAGTAAGTGCCAACTTGTAAACAGGAGAAATGTACAATGAAAGCTGTATATTTGTGTCTATAGAATTAATTTATGGCAATTAGAGTAAAGTTTCCTTCAGTAAGTGCCGGATGAATTGTTTGGCTTTGGCCCACAAGAGAATTCCTGCATTTAATAGTTTACTTGTAATTTCACATTTGCTGATGGACTAATGCAAATAACTAAATGGAACTGACAATTACATGACTCCATTAAGTCTAACCTTTCACAACCCCCTCCATTTCGCTATATGTAAACCAAATCCCCTACTTCAGTTCTCAGTCTCTTGTATTGCTGTTTATAGTTTCAGTTTCTATCCTGTATTCTCTCTCTTGCCCACTCTCATTGGTTGAGCTCGCACTATACATGCACATGCTGAAATCACAGAACAGATTGTTAGAAAGGTATATGGGAGATACAGCTCTGCAGGTAGTTTTCCCTTGCACCCTTCTGTCCTTCCATGTCACCCATTTAGCAAAATCCTTCCATTACACCACAATAGGGGTGTCAGAGAACACTGAACTGATGGATCCTGGGTCTGATAGCTTCCTGTGGGGTGAATGTGGTTGTAATGGAGGTCCCTTAATTCCAGGCACCTCCTGTGACCCATTGGGTTTTAGTTTTCCATTCTGGCCCCGCAGATCTCCAGAGGGTTCTAGGAAAGCTACATGACGGCTGAGTGCGGCCTTGTCACTGGTAGTCTCGTGGTTAGGTGTGGCACTTAGGACAGAAGAGCGGATGCTGTCTCTGTCCTCTCCTTGACCTTTATCACTAGGCCGACAACAACAGCGACATGGGGTAAGATATAAATATATCAGCACCAGTATAACACTGGCCACGCAGCCCACCAGAGTTGTGTAAGCCGTGTTTAATGTGTCTTGGTGGACATGCTGTGTGAAATTGAACACAGTCAAAGTCACATACAGTGTTTCATTCAGTGATTCACCCTGGGCATAACAGGTGTATGTTCCCTTGTCTTCTAACCGTATCGGCCGTATCTGAAGACTACCATTGCTCAGTACTGATACGCTTCGGTTCCCACTAGTCCCCCCAGAATGAGCCTGTACCCATACATTATCAGGGGTTATCCACACTTGGCTCCCACCCCTTAATTTAGTATCACAGTGTAAGGTGACTGTCTCTCCCAGGTATGCCTCCATGCCAGCCTCTCGAACTGCACTGCAGTTGAGCCCCTCACTGCTGTTGAGGATAAAGATGTTGATTGTGAGAAGCTTGTTTTGAGGCACAGGGTGGCACCGCAGTTCATCTCGGAAATCTATGATAGAGGAGAGTTGCCTCACATGCCAGCTCCAGTAGAGTCCATAAAGCTCACAGTCACAGGTCAGTGGATTCCCATGTAAGAAAAGTCCATTGCTGACCCAGGCGGGCAGCATCCGAAGTTGAGTGACAGGCAGAATCTTAATGCGGTTAAAGGACAAATCAAGGAGTGCCAGTTCTGGAAGCTTCTCTCCGTCTTTTACCAGTTCAAGGGGGAAGCGGTTTATGAGATTATGACTCATGTATAGCTTCTGCAGATGTGCCATTTCATCAAAGGCGGTGCGGTCAATGTAGTTAATGGAGTTCTGAAAGAGGAGTAGTACCTCCAGGTTCTCTAGGGCGCTGAACACATTTTCTTCTAGGGAGCGGAGCTTGTTGCAGGACAGATCCAAATGTCGCAAATGGGGAGTGAGGATGAGAGCTTCAGAAGATATAAAGGTAAGAGAATTGTGAGAGAGCAGCAGGGTGTGCAGTTTCTTTAGAGGGGCTGATGTCCACTCAGCCCGCAAGCGAGTCACGCTATTATGGCTGAGGTCAAGCACTGCAGTGTAGTTGGGCAGCCCACTGGGTACTATGGTCAATTCCTTCTTAGAGCAGCTGATGATGTCGCTGGCACAGACACAGGTGTTATGACAATTCAGTGGAGAGGCTCCTGACCTTGGCACTGTCATCCCCAGGAAGCATAGACTGAATGACCAGAGTAATTTTGGCCAGAGGGCACAGAATAGGCTCATAGTGAGAGCGGGATGACAGGCAGCAGGCAGCCACCTCTATGACATTGCAGATGGTCACTGAGGAAAAGACGAAGGAGATTCTTACTCTTCGTCACATGATTATTTACCAGAACAGCTTCAAGTGAGCCACAATGGTATAGCAAGTATCTACAAGATGCCTTTATCAGCCCATGGTACAGAGAATTGCTAAGAACGCTCTCCTTAGAATCAAGCTAAAATCCAGCAAAGTACAGCACCAGCAGGCTGCTTGTGTTAAGATGGAAAACAGGTTGCAGCACCAACAATACCAAACCCTGTGAGAAAGAGACAGAATTTTAGTAAAAGAGGGAAAGAGAAGTGATGTATTTCATATCATTTACAGTTATTTAAACTATTTCAACCACTTGATTTTAATGCATCCATCTAGTCATTCAGCTGATCAAAGATTTACCCCCCCCCAAAAAAAAACTATCTTTATTGACAGTAAACATAATAATTTGCAAATAAAATCTTTAGTTACGTGTAATGAAAATGCGTTGCAATATATTTTCAGTATTTATTTTGCCCCCTTTTCATGTAATTTAGAACAGAAAATGAGTAATTCCTTATTCTCTGCACTTAAAATGCACCTGCTGCCTTCTCAAGGTTAACCCTGCTACATATATATCCCTAATTGGATCGATCACATAACAACTGCAAAACATTGCATTTTATACTAACTTTATATCAGTGGCAACGGTTTGTGTCTGTGGACTAAAGCCCAGATTGTCTCCTCCAAAAAAGGCAAATGGTTGGTGGAGTTTGGATATTGAAAAATGCAGTGAAAAATGTTAATTTGTTTGAATTATATTTTTTATACTTGACTGATTTGTTATTCTATAGCAACAGAACAGAAATGTCTTATAATTACAAGGTTTTTACTGTCCCTTTAACTACAAATACAAATGACAAACATATGTGACACTTGCCTACCTACAAACATTTCACTGACATTAGTGAACTAATTTAAACAGCCCTTACTTAAAGGGACATTAAATATAATTAAAAAAATGTTATATCATGCATTAAAGAACAGCAATTAATCATTAAAGGGTAGATCACAATAATTTAGAAAAGCTTATCAAATTATTTATTTACAAAAAAATCTCATATACTTAAATTGTGCATTTTATAGACATAACATTAGACAAACATTTCTTAAAGATTGGGATCGACCCCAAAAACTTACTCAGTAGCTTAAATACACATTCTTACATCTACTAATAACTTTTTGCAACCTTGATAATTTATCAACATACAATGCACTGTGTTATTTGAACAAACATATAATATACATACCTAGTAGACATAATAAATCAAATGCTAACTACCCACCAAAATAAGTCATTCATCACTGTCTGCTTTACCTATATATATATATATATATATATATATATATATATATATATATATATATATATATATATATATATATATATATATATATATATATATAGATAGATAGATACACACACACACACATATATATAATCAAACACACACACACACATATATATATACATACACACACACACATATATATATATATATATATATATATATAAAATCAAACACACACACATATATATATATATATATATATATAAAATCAAACACACACACATATATATAATCAAACACACACACACATATATATATATATATATATATATACACACACACACACACACACAAAGGCTTCTACATGCCTGCCCATAATAATATGAATGGTATACACAGCTATACATCATTGCAGATCAATTAATGAGCTCCCCTTTAGTAAGTGCTCATATGTCCACTACCCAGATACGTACTCCTGTCCCTCTATAAACCTACACACGTCTGCCCATTATACATACACATAGTACATACCTACGTGGGCTGCTGGAGAGCTCCCTGCGGCTCCTGGTGATGCTATGGTTGTGAGTAAGCGTGTGAGCTTGGACTGAGTGCTGCTCTGAGCTCAGGATGGGAGGGGGGCCGATGTTTACACAGATGATGCAGATAGGCTGCAGGTTCTCAGGATGGATGTCAATGTGCTGCTGCTGATGAGAGATAACTGTGTTTGTTCCTATGTCCCTCTATGTGCTGTGCCACTGCTGTGCTGTTGTGTAAGTTAAGGGCTCTGCTGTGTATACTACATACATAGATACCTCTGTGAACTTATCTCACTTGCTAAGTGGGCCCTCTTCTTTAATGTTTTCATATTCAGTTTTTGCTTCTCTTATTTTTCCTAGTATTTTTTTCCGTTCACCCCATGTATCTGTTAACTCTCTATACATATTACTTTTCTTTGTACCCAGTCTGCTTTACTCTTTTTCTGAGGGTTTATTTGTGTACCTCTCTTTCCCCTTAATCCCTCTTTATCACTTTTCTTTCTTACTATCCAGATTCTGAGTACTAAATTTCAACTACAATCTTCAGTTCTGTATTTCCCTCTCTGTAACCTTCTTTCTATATAATTATAACCCTTCTCTCCAATACACTTATTTCTCTAACCAGTGTGTTGATAATATAGCCTGTATCAGGTTGTAATATCCAGATGTAACAGCCTCCTGCAAGCATCGTTTTTTTCCACAAAAATCCCTCTTCTCTCTTGTTACTGTGAATCTGCCTCTTTCAGTTCCTGTCTCCTTGACGCAGGCTGGGTGCAGACCAGCTTTGGTCGCCCTGTGTCCGCTGCAACCACTGCTGATCTTGCTCTTGTTATTGGTGCTGGAGAGCTGGGGGGGAGGAGAGAGGGAAGAGAGTGAAAGGGGGAGAGAGAGGAGAGAGGGAGGAGAGAGTGTGGAAATGAAAAGACAAAAGGAGGAGGGGGGACGGGAAGGAGGGAAAAAAATGACAGGGGAGGGAGATAAAAATGAACAAAAGAGATGAAAGAGGATGAGCTTGTGATTCGTCCTATGGGATGATGCTGACCCAATGCCCTTGATAATCTGGTTTGCTTTGAGTGTTATAATATTCCCTCTCTATACTGCCTTTTCCCAGTGAAAGCTTCATTTTTATTCTACTGAGCTCTATCATATTTTTTTTTATCAATGTTTTCCCTCCTCATTCAGTGTTGTTGCATATTTATCATCCACAGATTACTTTTTTTCTTTTCTAACTCCCCTCTTCCCACCCATCATGCTTCAGGGCTCACAGCTGTGTTGTATATTGCTGGGGGTTTTTTTTTATCAAGGAAATTGTTAACTGTAGTGCATTATAAGTGAGGAGCAGTGAATACAAATCAGACTGTACAACAAAGTAGAAAAATACTGATTCAAACACACTCAGCTCCCATAGAATAACACATTTTCTCATACTCACTAAAGCATTAAAGGGATAGTATAGTCAAAATTAAACTTTTATTATTCAGATAGAGGATGCAATTTTAAGCAATTTTCGAATTTACTCCTACTATCAATTTTTCTTCGTTCTCTTGATATCTTTATTTTAAAAAGCTGGAATGTAAGCTTAGAAGCCAGCCCATTTTTGGTTCAGCATCTGGATAGCGCTTGCTGATTAGTGTCTAAATGTAGCCATCCAATCAGCAAGCGCTATCCAGGTGCTGAACCAAAAATGGGCTGGCTCCTAGACTTACTTTCCAGCTTTTTTAAATAAAGATACCAAGAGAACAAAGAAAAATTGATAATAGGAGTAAATTAGAAAGTTGCTTAAAATGGCATGCTCTGTCTGAATCATGGACGTTTATTTTTGACTAGACTATCACTTTAAGCTCTAAAAACTTCTTTCTGCCAATAACCTAAAAGAACATGATACTTATTATTTTTGCTCCATCTAAAAAAGACTGTGAATTACAATACTTTGTTGTTGGTTTTTTAAAAAAAAATACCTTATGTTTCTGTGCTATATAAACTATATGACCCCCACAAGCATGTTTGACATAAATTAGTGTGAAGTATTTTTGAATAAAATAAACCAGGGTGGATTTGATTTAATTCAAATCGATTTAAAACATGAGTTAAATCACTAGTCAGTAAGTCTCAATTTAATTATGGTTTTCTATATAAAGGTTTCATTTTTCCAGTTATATCAGAAAATGACCGATTTAATTACATACCATTAGAAATACACAGATAATTATAAAATTATTGGGAGATGAACTATCTCCAGTTTAATAGGTTTAATTATTTATATTTTATTAATTTTCAGCTGTACTTTATTGGAAGGAGAAAATAAATTAAATTAAAAATAACAATTTACGTTGTTTTTTTTATTGAATGAAAAATAATCATTATCTCAATAACAAAAAAATTAAATAGTTTTATTTAACTAAAACAATAACATTATAGGTTTAATTTTTACTGCTTGACCTTCCATCCTCACACTTAGGTCCTTGTGCAGATCTATTCCACTGCAAACAATTCTAATAATTGAGCCTCCTAAATCTTAGTATGGGGTTGATTCTGTGTATTTAGAATTGCAGAGGAGCAATGGGATTAAAGCAAAGGGACAGTAAAGTCAAAATTAAACTTTCATGATTCAGATGGAGTATGCGATTTTTTATTAATTATTTTATTTAGAATCCAAGCACTGTCCAGAAACAATATTACAAAACTGAAAACATAGCATAGTCAGAAAGTACAATAGATTCATCAACATAATACTATATTCATTTATGCATATAGTTAAATTTAAACTAATCATCATATTAATCAAACATAAGCACTTCTTGGAGTATGCGATTTTAAACAACTTTCCAATGTACTTCTTATTATCTAATTTGCTTAATTCTCTTGGTATCCTTTGTTTAAAAACATACCTTGGTAGGCCTAGGAGCAGTAATGCACTACTGGGACATAGCTGCTTGTCATTGGCTCACACCAATGTGTTCAGATAGCCCCCAGTAGTGCATTTCTGCTCATTCAACAAAGGACATTAAGAGAATGAAACAAATAAGTAAATCTGAAATTTGTTTAAAATTGTATGCTCTATCTGAATGATAAACAAAGGATGTTGGGTTTATGTTCATTTAAGGTCTATTTCTCAACTTGTATGTTTATTTTATAAAACATTTTGCTGTGAAGAGGAGGCATGTTATTTCTGCAAAATACAGGTGGCCCTCGTTTTACAACGGTTCAATTTACACCGTTTCAGAATAACAACCTTTTTTTCCAGTCATGTGACTGCTATTGAAAAGCATTGAGAAGCAGTGCATTTATTAAAATAGCCAGTAGGTGAAGCTGTCCGCTTGTGTTGCAGCAAAGCCAAGCAAGCTGAAATTAATCAGTTTAACCAGATCTGAGCTATCGAGCAGATTTCAAAGGAACAAGATCTTCCTGTCTATAAATCAGTCCAGATTGGAATGCATAGAAAGAACTGTTTGCAAAAAAATGCGAGTGAAGTCTGTGTTGTGTGATTATTTTATTAGGTTTTTAATGCTGTTTAGCAAATGTTTTTGTTCATTTAACTTAGTTTAATTATATATTCTGTGTTGTGTGATTTTTTTATTAGGTTTATAATGCTGTTTAGCATTTAAAGTCTTCATTTCAAAGTTTTAAAAATAATGTATTAGGTGTTACTTATGACAATTTTGAGAGGGGCCTGGAACCTATCTCCCTCACTTCCCATTGACTTACATTATAAACTGTGTTTCAATTTAAAACGGTTTCGATTTACAACCATTCCTTCTGGAACCTAACCCCGGCGTAAACTGAGGGCTACCTGTATGTGATAATATCTTCTAGATAGAAACAATGCCCAAAATAATCTTATAGAAAACTCTGGGAGAGCAAGCATTGTGAATGGATTAATGGAATTAATTTACCAAAACAATTGCACATTACAGCCAATAATATACAGCATCTTGATATATAAATAAAAACTAATCCTTGTTTCAGGATTACCTGATGAAGGGTTGTGAACCAGAAACGCGTTGTGAGTTTGCAGGTATTGTCTGGCCAGACAAGTGAGTTGCGGCTTGCTTCTACGTACCTTTATTTGCATTTTTTAAAATTCTTTTTTAATCGGTTAGTGATGTTTCATATGTATTGATAAACGAGACAACTAGAATGTGTCCTTATCCTCTTTGTATATATATATGTTTCACTCATAGTCTGACTCTCATCTTATTCATATCCTCCATATTGAAACTGCTCAGTGCAAGATACATATTTGCTGCATTCGAACTCTCTAATATAAATATAAAACCATTGTGTTTTATTTTCTTTCATTTTAACTATTTATATCTCAGTTTTTATATATACTGTGTATGGAATAATCAATATGAAAATACATTTTTTTTTTAATATTTCTTTGAGATGTGTTGCACTCACTATATTATTATTTTATTTTAGCGCTGTTTGTGTGTTTTTGTATTTCCATTAGTTTTTTTGTAAATCAGCAGCGTATCGCTATATGTAGTAGATCACTTACACATTATAATTTTATATATAGATTGCAACTATTTAAGTGGCGCTCTCACTTTTTTATTTTATAACATTTGGATTATAATGTATCTTAAATAGAAAACTATCTATAGATAGATTTTTCCTCAAAAAGCAAAATTCAGATTTAAATAATAATTAATTTTTTATTTTTTATTTTTTTAAATCTTTGATTTTTATCCACCCTGAAATAAAGCAATCCAGACAGATTGATATAACAAATAACAGACAAATGTCTTAACATAGAGAAGGCCAAAAAAAAGTTGTGTATATAATATATAACGTATAGTGTACTGAATGCTCCTAACAAAGTGCTGCTTTTTTGCATGAAAAAAATGTGAAGTTAAAACCTTTTAAAATTCAAATTGGAACTAGTAGAGTAGTAAACTCCTGTTAATCCTCATTGGCTGATAATTACTTTCTACAAATGCTCAATGACTGTTAGTCACATTCTACGTATGGTCATTGGCTTATATTCACTTACTACAAATGCTCATTGGCTGCTAGTCACTTTCTACTAATACTCATAGTCACTTTCTACTAATGCTCATTGGCTGATATACACTACTACAAATGCTTATTGGCTGCTAGTCACTTTCTACTAATGATCATTGGCTGATATACACTACTACAAATGCTTATTGGCTGCTAGTCACTTTCTACTAATGATCATTGGCTGATATACACTACTACAGATGCTCATTGGCTGATATACACTACTATAAATGCTCATTGGCTGGCAGTTACTTCCTGATAATGAGTCACATTTGACTCAGATCTTTCCTTCACTCCTCACATTCAGTCCTTGGCTACAGCCTGCCGCTTCCACCTTAAAAACATCTCTAAAATTAGACACTTCCTTACACAAGACACAACTAAGATTTTAATCCACTCTCTCATTCTTTCCCGCCTTGATTACTGCAACTCTGTCCTCTCTGGTCTCCCCACCTGCCGCCTAGCTCCTTTACAATCCATAATGAATGCCTCTGCCAGACTCGTCTTCCTTACACGTCGCTCTTCATCTGCTGCGCCTCTCTGCCAATCCCTTCACTGGCTTCCTCTTGCCTCTAGGATCAAACACAAAACTCTCACTCTGACATACAAAGCCCTCAACTGCACTGCTCCCCCCTACATCTCAGACCTTGTCTCCAGATACTCTCCCTCCCGTCCCCTTCGCTCTACTCATGACCTCCTACTCTCCACCTCTCTTGTCACCTCATCACACTCCCGTTTACAGGACTTCTCCAGACTGGCTCCCATCTTGTGGAACTCTCTGCCTCGCTCCACAAGACTCTCTTCTAGTTTTAAAAGCTTCAAGTGCTCCCTAAAGACTCTACTGTTCAGGGACGCATACAACCTACGCTAACCTTTCCTAATACCAGTTCCTCTCCTCCACTGCAATCCCCTGAACCCTCTTAGTATGTAAGCCTAAATGTCCAGCTGTTTGCAGATCACCTTCTTAAGAGCTGACTACAACAGTGCAACTCTTGGCAGGGCCCTCTACCCTATAATTGTTTTGTTGTACTCCCCCTTTGTTTATAGCGCTGCGGAATCTGTTGGCGCTCTACAAATAACCGATAATAATAATGCTCATAGATTTAGAAACATACATTTTGACAGCAGCAGTAAATACCTACAAATGCTCATTAGCTGATAATCACTTCCTACAAATTCTCATTAGCTGATAGTCACTTCTTACAAATTCTCATTGACTGATAGTCACTTTCTACTAATGCTCCCTGGCTGATAGACACTTCCTACAAAGTACTTATAAGTCAAGTGGCATTAGCAGAAAGTGCACAATGTATACTGGTATATTAGTTAAAATCTTAAAGGGACATTCCAGTCAAAATGTAAATGTACATAGATTTATTACATCTTTGAATAGAAACATATTTGCAATATACATGTATTAGCAAACATGCTTCTAGTAAAAGTTATAACTGTTTTAGTGCTAACATTTTTCTATGCACGTGCATGAGAAGAATAGCTAGATATTGTCACTGCACCCACATTTTAAATAATGCAGCTGTTCAGATCATCTGTGGGGCTTGTATCATGTCAGCAATTAACAAATTGAGTCATTACCAGATGGTAGAAGCACCTTAACCCCTTAATGACCGAGGACGTGCAGGGTACGTCCTCAAAAAAAAGGCAGTTAACGCCTGAGGACGTACCCTGCACGTCCTCGGTGTGGAAAGCAGCTGGAAGCGATCCTGCTCGCTTCCAGCTGCTTTCCGGTTATTGCAGTGATGCCTCGATATGGAGGCATCCTGCAATAACCTTTTACGGCCATCCGATGCAGAGAGAGCCACTCTGTGGCCCTCTCTGCACCGGACATCGATGGCCGGTTTCGTTGGTGGGTGGGAGCCGACTTGGGAGGCGGGTGGGCGGCCATCGGTGTGCCGCATGACGTCAAGGGGGGCGGGATCGGGGGCGCGATCGTCGGGGGCGCGCACGGGCGCGCGCGCGTGCACGGAGGGTGGTGGGCGGGCGCGTGCACGGGGCGGGAGCGGGTGGGAACCGCTACACTACGGAAAATGTATTAATAAATAAGACCCAAATCTAAGCACAAAAAGTGATCATGGAGGGGATCATGGAGGGGTGGGGGGTTGGTTTTGTGTGGGGGGAAGCTACACTACAGAAACTTTTAATAAATGTAAAAAAAACCCATTTTTTTCTTCTAAACTGGGTACTGGCAGACAGCTGCCAGTACCCAAGATGGCGCCCATTAAGTTAGAGTGGGAGGGTTATAGAGCTTTTTAGGGGGGATCAGTGAGGTTGGGGTCTAAGGGGGGATCGTACACATCAGCATATGTAAATATGCTTCTTTTTTTTTTTTTAAAAAAAAGGGCCAAATACCTTTTATTTTAGTACTGGCAGAGTTTCTGCCAGTACTTAAGATGGCGGGGACAATTGTGGGGTGGGGGAGGGAAGAGAGCTGTTTGGGAGGGATCAGGGGGTCTGATGTTTCAGGTGGGAGGCTGAGCTCTACACTAAATCTAATATTAACCCTGCAAGCTCCCTACAAGCTACCTAATTAACCCCTTCACTGCTAGCCATAATACACGTGTGATGCGCAGCGGCATTTAGCGGCCTTCTAAATACCAAAAAGCAATGCCAAAGCCATATATGTCTGCTATTTCTGAACAAAGGGGATCCCAGAGAAGCATTTACAACCATTTGTGCCATAACTGCACAAGCTGTTTGTAAATTATTTCAGTGAGAAACCTAAAATTGTGAAAAATGTAACTTTTTTTTTTATTTGATCGCATTTGGCGGTGAAATGGTGGCATGAAATATACCAAAATGGGCCTAGATCAATACTTGGGGTTGTCTACTACACTACACTAAAGCTAAAATTACCCCAAAAAGCTCCCTACATGCTCCCTAATTAACCCCTACACTGCTGGGCATAATACACGTGTGGTGCGCAGTGGCATTTAGTGGCATTCTAATTACCAAAAAGCAACACCAAAGCCATATAAGTCTGCTATTTATGAACAAAGGGGATCCCAGAGAAGAATTTACAACCATTTGTGCCATATTTGCACAAGCTGTTTGTAAATAATTTCAGTGAGAAACCTAAAGTTTGTGAAAAAATTTGTGAAAAAGTGAACGATTTTTTTTATTTGATCGCATTTGGCGGTGAAATGGTGGCATGAAATATACCAAAATGGGCCTAAATCAATACTTTGGGTTGTCTTCTAAAAAAAAATATATACATGTCAAGGGATATTCAGGGATTCCTGAAAGATATTAGTGTTCCAATGTAACTAGCGCTAATTTTGAAAAAAAGTGGTTTGGAAATAGCAAAGTGCTACTTGTATTTATGGCCCTATAACTTGCAAAAAAAGCAAAGAACATGTAAACATTGGGTATTTCTAAACTCAGGACAAAATTTAGAAACTATTTAGCATGGGTGTTTTTTGGTGGTCGTAGATGTGTTACAGATTTTTGGGGTCAAAGTTAGAAAAAGTGTGTTTTTTTCCATTTTTCCTCATATTTTATAATTTTTTTTATAGTAAATTATAAGATATGATGAAAATAATGGTATCTTTAGAAAGTCCATTTAATGGCGAGAAAAACGGTATATAATATGTGTGGGTACAGTAAATGAGCAAGAGGAAAATTACAGCTAAACACAAACACCGCAAAAATGTAAAAATAGCCTTGGTCCCAAACGGACAGAAAATGGAAAAGTGCTCTGGTCACTAAGGGGTTAAAGGGACATGAAACCCACATTTTTTTTCTTTCGTGATTTAGAAAGAGCATGACATTTTAAAAAACTTTCTAATTTACTTCTTTTATCTAATTTGCTTCATTCTCTTGATATCAATTGCTGAAAAGTATATCTAGATATGCTCAGTAGCTGCTTATTGGTTGCTGCACATAGAGGCCTCGTGTGATTGGCTCACACATGTGCATTACTATTTCTTCAACAAAGGATATCTAAAGAATTGAGCAAATTAGATAATATTAGTAAATGGGAAAGTTGTTTAAAATTACATGCCCTATCTGAATCATGAAAGTTTAATTTTGACTAGACTGTCCCTTTAAGCTCTCTGAGCAAGTGCTGTGTTTAAAATGCTGGTGCACGGTGCATACTAAAATACACTTTTGAAAGAGCTATAGCTTTTATTGGAAGTATTTTTGCTAATACATGTATATTACAAAAATGCTTCTGTTCAATACCGAAATGCATCCATGTGGTTTCCAATTTTGGCTGGAATGTCGCTTTAATATCTTGTAGATCATATTTGTTATTTGTTTAGAGAATAAAAAAGTCTTATGTTTAAATGCTACGTTTCATATTTATGACAGAACATTTTTGATTACAATGTCCCTTTAGCATTCCTCGGACCTGGAAGGGTGAAACTGGTTGAATTGATGGAGGCTTCTCAATATCTCAATATTTCTTTTTAATTAAAGTGTGCAGAAATAAATAATAAGGTGACATTCAAAGAAAATGTACCTTTTTTAGCTAGCAGTGCTGCATCCATTTATTCCAATGATTCATAAATAAACGTGTTTTGTGTACGTAGTCGGCACTGTCGGCACCTAAGGGTGTATGTGGGGACGGTTTTTTGGGTTGCCTTTTTTAGGAAACTTTCCATATGAATTAATCTGCTGTGATCCTGGGGGTAAACAGAGAATTCATCAAGTCCTATTTTCCTTGAAATTTTATTTTTTTGTCTCCAATATAAGAACAGTATCATAGTATCATCATTTTACAGAAGTAGATGAGAAGTTTCCAATTACTGTAGCCGCATTCGGCAAGCGCCTCCAGTGAGCCCAGGCTCGCTTGGAGCATTCGGGGAAGGCTTCCAAGTGAGGTGTTGGTCGTTCGCTGAACGCTCAGATGACATCAGTCCCAGCGCTTCCAGCTTGCTTGTACCACTGGGAGTGAGAAGAGCAAGCGTCTGAGCGTCTCAGCTCCCTATGACGCGGCTTGGGAGAGTTTTCCATGTCATCACTCAGGGGATTTAACTGGCGCTGGGTTCAGGGTTTGCCGAACGCGGCTTATGTGAATTTTAAGGTACGAGAGATGTTTGGTATTTTTCTAGTAAAACAGCAGAGTGACTTTGTGCGTTTGATCTCAGCCATCATATACAGTCATAATGCAGCATAACTAAGGTTTCCCATAATGCTCTGCTGACACATTACACAACTTTAAACTGGGTTAGTCTTTGAGTGCAGGTGCATTGGGCGTAACTGAAACAATAATAACTTCTACTAAAAACATTTTTGTTAATACAAGTATATTGCAAAAAATATTTTATTCACAACTGAAATACCCTCATACGCATTTCGATTTTGACCATTAAGTATTTGTTTTGCTATGAGCGGTCCAGAATTTCTGATGCATCTATAAAACCACAAGACGGTTAAAAACAACCTTACATTTTGTAACAAGTTATATTTACCATCTCCCATATATGGTTCCCAGCTGAAATGTCCCAGACTCCCAGCCCAAAAAGTGTTCAATGTATTGCATGCTCAAAATGTCCCATTTAGAACATCCACATCATTCCTGTGACATTGCAAATGGCACAAGGTTAGACTTTGGGCTTAGGTTATAAAGAGTGTTTAGGTTAACACCTTGGATTCCAGAGAGAGGTAAAGTACACTTTAAAGCACTGCTTTGCTTCCTTCTCTGGACACTGATGCAGGTGTGGGAAATTCTGACCCCAAAATGTTATAGTATCAGTAAAATTACATGTGTGGTACTTCAGCAGCAATATTACATCTCATTTGAGGCAAAGCCCATTGACTAAGCGAGAATAACCACAAATTTTCAAAAGGTGTTTTTCAGGAGCTTTTGAAGTTTGCATTTGCAGCCTATATTTTTATGTCATTCTTATATCAGTGACAGGCAACTATTTAATATCATTTTTTTAACATAAGTTTTTAGAAAATACTGTATGAAGTTTTAATAAATTATTAATACTTATAGATTTAATCCTTGGCTATAAGTGCTCTTACTTTTTATGTAAATATATAAATCCATAGGCACTGGTGAGTTTGCATAGGATCTGTATTGTAAGGGTGAGATCATGATTAAAACTGAACATATTTTCTACAGGTCATTAGTAGGCATTTGTTCCATTAACATCTATAGTTATGTGAGATGCCAGTATGTGGTGCTTTGTACGTCAATCAAGAACCACTAGCAACGTAGAAAACAGGAAAAAAAGCTTGCAATACAGTTAACATAATGTTTGTGGTTGTAATATGTTTGCATGTCAGTTTTGTTAGGGTAAAGTAGTCGCGCTGGAGAGAGAGAATGGTGTCATGGGCATTTCAGGCGTTCTAGATGTATGATCTGGATTTTCTTAACCTAAACTTAGGGCAAGATTTATCAATTTGCGAGCAGACAAGATTCACAAGTTGTGAACCTGTCTGCACTTGATCGGAAATTTGTGGGGCGGATATGTTCCCCATATTTATCATTGCACCACGGAACATGCAATGCCACCCCCTACCCTCACGCAACCAATTGCGTGAGAGAAGGGCTTGTCAATCACCCCGCTCAAATGAATCAGGGGTGATTTATATCCGCCCACTCCAGTTTGGCAGAGAGAGTTTATAAAGCAGCGGTTTAAATCACTGCTTCATAAATATCAGTTGGAGGCTCAACTGAGGCATTTTCCTTGTCATAGTTTTTGCCCTTTGGCTCATCATAAATAATTTATAAAGACTCTAGAGCTCCTGTGAAGTATCCAGTATTCCCTTTTCAACGCTAATACAATTGGTTCTGTTTTATTTTACTTTAATTCCTTAACTGTATTCAAGTTTTTTTTATTCAGGTTACAACTTATTCCTGCAATGGAATTTATAACATTATTGTTTTTTATTGTGCATTCAGAATATTTACATAATTGTCATTTTATTACTAGCGGTTTTAGGCTCTCATCATATTTATTTTCTTATTTAGAAATGCTATTTTATACTTAAACTTCTCATTTGTGGTGATAGTTCCTGTATTAACAATTGAGCAAATGGCTTTTTCATTCTTTTTAATTGTACACTTTATGCATTCTCTCATTGTAGATACCTTCAATATAAAATGTTTTTTTTTTCTCCAGTTATATCTTTGCTGCAAACTCATTTCATGTATCTTCGCATGTTAATGGATTTCAGTAACAATTGTGTACGTACGTTTTCTCAACTAAGGTTCCCTGGTGAAAATAAATATTTATATGGATTTCTTCATATTACTGTGGAATTAACACTCATACTACCTTTGAGCTAACTTCACTAATAGAGTTATTAATAATTAACACAGCACTCGTTAAAATGTGAAAGCAATCAATTGCATTTGTAACAGACTAATAATGTGCTTGTTATTGGAATGCTGACAAATCAAATTTATTTTTCTTTATTTCGATTTCTGGCTCTAACCATGTTCAGTCCATTTACAAAAATTCTGTCTTGAGCAGAAACAGTGCAAAACCCAAACCGATATGAAAACCAAAAATTTTATTCTGTGATTCAGACAGAACACACAATTTAAAAAAAGTTTCCAATTTACTTCTATTATCAAATTTGCTTTGTTCCCATGATATTCTTTGTTGAAGAGACACCTAGGTAGGCATCTGGGGCACTGCATGGCAGGAAATAGTGCTGCCCTCTAGTGTTCTTGAAAATGGATAACATTCTTGCAAAACTGCTGTCATATAGAGCTCCAGAAATGGGCCGGTTCCTAAGCTTACATCCCTGATTTTCAACAAAAGATATCAAGAGAATGAATTGAAATAAATTAGAAAGTTGTTTAAAATCACATTCTCTGTCTGAATATCATGAAAGAAAATGTTTGGGTTTCATATGCATTTAAAGGGACAGTAAACACCTTGAGATTTGTATATAAAATGTTTAGTTATGCATTATGAAACAACTCTGCAGTATATCCTCATTATATATTTTGCCCCTTTTCATGTAGTTTAGCTTTGTACATTGTGTAATTATTTATTGTGAAACCTTGAAATGCACCCTGCTGACTTCTCAAGGCAAACTCTGCTACATAGATGTCCCTAATTGACTTTTTAAGATAACATCAAATAAATGCATTTTATAGTAACTTTATGGCACTGGCTAACCTTGTTGTCTGTGGACTAAAGCCTTGATTGGCTTCTCCAAATTAAGGCAAATGGTGGGTGGAGTTTTGCTATAAAAAGGATATTAATTTATTTAAAAAATATTAAGACTTAGCTTACATGTTATTATATAGCAACAGAACAGAAATGTCTGGTAATTGCAAGTTGTTTACTGAACCTTTAATGGTTAATGCAATGTTGAGGGCTTATTTTGCATAAGCCTTTGGTCCATAGGATTCAAGCTTCAAATAATTGCAGGTTCTAAAATGTTTTGTGGTCATAGCCTTTTTTTAAATGTATTTCCATAATATTAAAGCAGTAGTTATAGTTTGCAGATATATTAGTTTAATGTGGACTATGCATAACATTAACATTAAAGGGACACTGAACCCAATTTTTTTTCTTTTGTGATTCAGATAGAGCATGACATTTTAAGCAACTTTCTCATTTACCCCTATTATCAAATTTTCTTCATTCTCTTGGTATCTTTATTTGAAATGCAAGAATGTAAGTTTAGATGCTGACCCATTTTTGGTGAAAAACCTGGCTTGTTCTTGCTGATTGGTGGATACATTTATCCACCAATAAAAAAGTGCTGTCCAGAGTCTGAACAAAAAAAGAAAAAAAGCTTAGATGCATTCTTTTTCAAATAAAGAAACCAAGAGAACGAAGAAAATGGATAATAGGAGTAAATTAGAAGGTTGCTTAAAATGGTATGCTCTATCTGAATCACAAAAGAAAAAAAATTGGGTTCAGTGTCTCTTTAAAGGAATATTAAAGCAAAAAATTTGCACCCGTGATATTTTTTGTTTAAGAGATACCTAGAAAAAGTGCTGCCATCTGGTACTCTTGCAAATAAATAACATTCTTGTAAAACTGCTGCCATATAGTGCTCCAGAAATGGGATGGCTTTGAAGCATACATCCCTGCTTTTCAACAAAAGATACAAAAAGCACAAAGAGCAAAGTTGTTTAAAATCCCATGCTCTATCTGAATCCTTAAAACAAAATTGGGTTTCATATCCCTTAAAAGGGACACTGAACCCATTTTTTCTCTTTCGTGATTCAGATAGAGCTTACAATTTTAAGCAACTTTCTAATTTACTCCTATTATCAATTTTTCTTCGTTCTCTTGCTATGTTTATTTGAAAAAGAAGGCATCTAAGCTTTTTTCTTTGTTCAGTACTCTGGACAGCAGTTTTTGATTGGTGGATGAATTTATCCACCAATCAGCAAGGACAACCTAGGTTGTTCACCAAAAATGGGTCGGCATCTAAACTTACATTCTTGCATTTCAAATACAAATACCAAGAGAATAAAGAAAATTTGATAATAGGAGTAAATTAGAAAGTTGCTTAAAATTGCATGCTCTATCTGAATCACAAAAGAAAAAAATTGGGTTCAGTGTCCCTTTAATACTAAGTGTTGCCAATTATTTACAAAGGTTTAAATTGACATTGTAATAGAAAATGACATGGTCCAATTTATTAGGGCAGTAATTGTTCCACTACTGCACTCATATAAAAGCAATAACTTTTATTCCAGAGTAAGGGTGGATAACCCAAAATTTTGCTGCTGTTTATTGGATCAAACTCTGCAATAAAAATGATTGCTTTTATATGAGTGCTGTGGAGCTTCATTATTCTGTATGCTTATTGGAGGCTGGCAGTGAGCCTTTGCTCTTACATGCACTACTATTGAGGCATTGCTGATTCCAGGATGGAAATTAAGCAGAATTGTTTCACTACTCACTGTGTAACCCCATAAAAAAGGGGTTAACACATGGTAAGTCTTGTTTTGAAAGCCCAGAGAGCTGCCAAGCAGGAGGCAGCTGGTGAACCAATTAACAGCGACAGTTGCATGAGCACAGCAATCACCTGCTGTGTTCTGCAAAGCTTACATGTCCTGAGCGGTCTTTACCTATTTAACCCATGTGTTTCCACAGTGAGTAGCAGAAAAATCACCTGCTCTAACAAATTAGAGCATGTTATTTTTCTACTGCAATGTTCCATTTAATTAAGTCTTTTACATATATGTGCTTTTCTTGAGCTTTACAGATATTGACATAGTCTGTGCATATACTGTCTGAGGTCTAAATGTAATTAATCCTTGGGATAGCCAGATATACATTTAATTTAATCCCTTTACTATCCTTTAAATAGTAAAATCAAAATTATACTGTCAAGATTCAGCTAGAGAATATAATCTGTAACAACTGTCCAATTGACTTCTATTATCTAATTTGCTTGTTCGCTTAATATCCTTTGTTGAAAAGCATACATGGGATAATCTCAAGAGCAGCAATGCACTACTGGGATTGGTGGCAACGCATATATTCCTCTTGTCATTGACTCACCAGATGCCGGTAGAGCATTGCTGGCCCGGAACTGACTTTTCAGGAGTTAAATGCATAGTTAAATGCAAGATAAAGTGCAATAATAAAATGCTCTAACACATTTGATCATTTTCTTTTTTGCACTGTTAAGTCTTTTAAGAGCTGTGAAAGGGACACTGAACCCAATTTTTTTCTTTCATAATTCAGATAAAGCATGCAATTTTAGGCAACTTTCTAATGAACTCCTATTATCAAATTTTCATCATTCTCTTGGTATCTTTATTTGAAATGCAAGAATGTAAGTTTAGATGCCGGCCCATTTTTTGTGAACAACCTGGGTTGTTCTTGCTGATTGGTGGGTAAATTAATCCACCAATAAAAATCTGCTTTCCAGAGTTCTGAAGCAAAAAAAAAAAAGCTTAGATGCCTTCTTTTTAAATAAAGATAGCAAGAGATAATAGGTGTAAATTACAAAGTTGCTTAAAATTGCATGCTCTATCTGAATCACAAAAGAAAAAATGTGGGTACAGTGTCCCTTGAATCATGCAGCATGAGTGTCTAAAAGCTCAAATAATGTGCAGGCCAGTAACAATTATACTCTAGACTACACCTTTTACAGGTTTACCACATGCATAACAACATTTCCACAGCTGCATGTGACCTAGTGCAGCTAGAGATGTGCAGTGAAAACAGCCTGTTAGACTGGGGCTCATGATTTCACCTTCCCTTTTTACTGACGAACACTAGCAGCAGGTTGCTTTAGTGTACTCTCCATACCTTCAAGCGCCTTCTGTCCAGGACTCCCCTCTGGCGTCTTCATCTGTGCTCTTCCCTCTTGCTGTGCTGCAGGTGCACTATTTGTAACTCAGCTTCTCATTCTTGGCTGTCATTTGAACCAAGGATGTAAAGATTGTTTCCAATGGAACCCTGCAGACCCAGATTCACTACGCTGCCAATCTCATTGCTCATGTGGTGGATCGACTGCTCCGAAAATGGATAGTGTGGCCATGATTCAATATGTGCGATATGTGAGACATTCAGTAACAGCTGAAGCAAGACCTCAATACACTGCTCCCTCTTCAACACAACTATGCATAGTGCTGCTTTCACTGCTGTACAGTACAGGATCAGTAGAAAGTTTTTTTCAGAGATTTCATGAGCTGAAAGTGCTGATACTCTCCTAAACTACCATTCTAGGCATGGACTTATTCAGCATTTGCCAAAATATGTTCATGAATGCAACGGAAGTTAAAATATTTTTAGTCTTAAAGGGACACTCAATGCAAAATAAACTTATGATTCAGATAGAACATGCAATTTTAAGACACTTTCCAATTCACTTTCATTATCAAATTTTGCTCAGTCTTTTTATATACACACTTTCTGCGGAACAAGATCATACTGAGCATGTGCACAAGCTCACAGGGTATACGTATACTAGTCTGTGATTGGCTGATGATGCAGGTGGAAAATGGGAGAGAAAATACATTTTTTAGAAAAAAAATCTACTGCTTATTTTAAATTCACAGTAGGTGTTAAATTATTGTCTTTTTATTATGCACATGTTAATTATGCAATTCTACTGCATTGAGTGGTCCTTTAAATAAAGGTACTTAAAGGGACATAATACTTATATGCTAAATCACTTGATAGTGATGCAGCATAACTGTAAAAAGCTGACATGAAAATATCACCTGAACATCCCTATGTAAAAAAGAAAGATATTTTACCTCATAATTTCCTCAGCTCACTAAAATAAGTGCGGTGTAAACAGTTATACTTCAGCTGCTGTCCAGCTGCAGGTAAAAAAAAAAAAAGTAGGAAGAAATGAACAGTGGCCAATCAGCAACAGCATTGCTAAGGTCATGAACTGTGGTCTTATGAGAATTCATAGTAAACTTCCTTATACTGAATAGGGAAATAATATGAGTGTGCATGAGGCATGCTCCCTTGCAGGTTCCGGGACAGGCATAATGATTTGCTGCTTAAAGTCCTTTACAATGGGGTGTCAATACTTAGGACATTTTGAGGTAAAATATCTTTCTTTTTTAAATAGAGATGTTGAGGTGATAATTTTTTAGTCAGCTTTTTACTGCAATTCAGCATCACTTTCACGTGTTTCAACATTTGGGTATTATGTCCCTTTAAAGGGACATTAAACACTAAACACATGCTAGATAGAATGATGCATTCAAAGAAAAGATTAGTCCATGACTTACATGTAGATTTATTTTTTAAAGTTTCATTAGTTGTTTAAATAGTGAGAAAATAAGTTTAAAGTTTTAGTGTCTATAAAACAATGGGAGCTGCCATGTTGTAACCTGTGTTACCTTCTCTGCTGTGGCCAATTAGAGTCAGTTATAAATAGGTCACTAGAGTGTGCAGCCAATGGCTGTGTGGGATATAACAGTGTTCTGCACTTCCATTTCTAACAGGAACTGAAAAGCTCACAATTTCAGAATGGAATTACAGGCAAAGAGGACAAAATAAATAATGAAAGTATATTGCAGAGTTGTTTTATTATATCATTTATCATTTTATATTACCATCTCAAAGTGTTTAATGTCCCTTTAATAACCAGTTTCAGCACTAGCTGATGTTGGACAGCTCCTTAAAAGTAAAAATAAACCATTATTTGCATTGTCTGTACTGAGGAATCACAGCTTGATTTTACTAAACTGGAGTTTCATATTTTGCTTAACTCTTTCTTTTACTCTTCCTCCTGTAGTATTAAAAGCAAGAAACAAAAAAATATACTGTGAAAACAGAATAAATTGCGAAAACTACCGAAGCCTATTGAGACTATATAGCCATACAAAGTCTAATAATAAGCTAGGTTTCCTATTTTGCTACTTACAGGAAATGGTAAGTTAATTAATATCGCATAGATTTTAGCACACATTTTTTTTCTTGTATTCATTAATTATAAAAAAGGGCTTTATTTTCACTATTATTTTTAATATTTTACTCTCATTGTCTTATTTGTTTTTTTAATTTATAATTTCCTTTATTGAATTTAGTACTTCTGCATGAACAAGAAAACAGCAAACAAAAAAATTCATGTTAACAGCTCAGTGTACCGTATAATCAATGGATAGAATCTGGTCTCAATAGTGTTCCTCGAGTCTGTATGTTGAATCAAAACCAAAATAGGTCAAGATGACCTTCCACTGTACATAATGTTTCTGAGAGGTTGAGATTGATAAAACAGAACGTCCATTGTGAAAATAAAGTCCAGGCTGAATCCGTACATACAAACACAAAGATTTCCGGCACTCCAAATGGTAAAACGAAGTTCCTTTATTAGGCAAAAAAGCATAAAAAATAGAGAAGAGCGGTAGCCCTAATAAACAAGGCGGACAAGGGGAACCAAGACCCCCTAAAGCATCAGGTGCGTTTCATGCCGCTGGGGCACTTGTTTACTTCTAGGAAGCAGGGGGATAGTATATCTCTATATATATAGATATAAGTAGCCAATCATAGCACTTACTGGCTTAATTAGTTTAACCCCTATAGTCCCTTACACAATTTATTTATAGATAATCATAGGTAAGCTGCTTGACAACAGAGAAAATCAGCAGCAGTGGTTGAGTTACAAAATACAGGGCATAATGTTAACAACAACAAAATAATACATTTACACATAGCAAGAGTAATATATCTATAGAAACCTAAAACATAGGTGAATATAACAAATATGAGGTCTAATGCATATATCTGTAAAAATTATGTTTAGTACTAAATAACCCTTAATTTATAAATTGCTGAAGACTCATTAGTTCTTAATAAACATATTGACATCCATTCTAGAGTTTAGACCTGACGGCACCCTAGTTTTGAGGTGGAAGATCCAAAAGACCTCTCTTTCATCCAATTTTGCTTCTCTATTACCCCCTCTAGGGTGCCTAGGTATAAAGTTGATACCCTGCACTGCACTCTAATGAGGTATCTGAATTATGAAGTTATCTAAAATGCTTGGCTATGGGCGTTTTTGATTCTGGTTTCTCAATGGACCTGATATGTTCGAGAAACCTGTCTTTGAGGGATCTTTTTGTGCAGCCTGCAGCCTGAACAGATAAGAAGATACGCTACATGAGTACTGTTACAGTTAATAAAGTAATGAATATCAAATTCTTTATTAAGTACCTCCGACCCAAATTTGTTTCCCTGTGTAATATAAGAGCAAGTTTTGCATCTAGAAGCACTGCATTTAAAACACCCATTCCTTTTTTGTAGTCATGTGTTTGATTGGTCTTTAGGTAACATAGAGGGAGATAATATATTCCTCAGTGTTTTTGCTTTCCTTGAAAAAAATTTGCAACCTCCTTTCACAATTTCATTTAGTTTTTCATCATTTTGTACTATGGGGAGATGTTGCCTAATTAAATTACAAATGTTGTTATATTCTTTACTGTATGATGTTATAAAGGTTGGAGATGTCTGATAATTTATATTTGTATCTTTTTGTATATTTTGTTTATATTTGAGAAGCTCGGTTCTAGGTGTCAGGTCTACCTCATTTTTTGCTTGCGTTAGTACTTCCTTGGGATAACCTCGTTGTTGTAATCTTTCTATAGTGTCAGTGGCACTCTGTTCATAAATATCGGGATTTGAGAAATTGTGTTTAACCCTGATGAGTTGACTCTTAGGAATATATTTTAAAAGGTGAGGTGGATGACAAGAGTTGTAGTTCAAAATATTCTTTCCTGCCGTAGGTTTACGGTATAGTTCCACTTCAATTACACAATTGTGAGGTTTTATAGTTACATCCAAGAAGTTAAATTGCTCCGTATTGTGTTTGATTGTAAAACAAAGGTTCAGATTATTACTTTGTGTATAGAGATGAACATTCTTGATGGACTCATCATTGCCCTCCCAAATGAAGACCAAATCATAGATGTAACGCCCATGATAAATAATATTCTGGACGAAAGGGATTGCTATCTCCAAAAATGTGGAAGAGCTCCCACCAACCAGCGTAGGATGGCACAAATTTGGCGCCCATAGTTGTTCCACATCTTTGGAGATAGAATCAACCCTCAAACAAAAAATAGTTGTGGGTTAGTAGATATTCGTGGCCATTAGTAGAAAGACAATGGTAGCTTCATCGTAATTGGAGCTATTTCTAAGAAAAAATTCTAAAGCTTGTAATCCCTTTTCATGAGGGATGGACGTATATAGAGAAGATAAATCCAAAGATATGAGAGTGTAATTGGAATTCCATGGTATGCTTTAAATTTGTTGTATGAAAGAAGTAGTGTCCTGTATGTAGCTGGGAAGTGTCAAAACAAGAGGCTGCAAAAAGTTTAAACCAATTCTGAGAGAGGTTCATTGAGTGACCCAATGCCAGCCACAATGGGACGGCCTGGAGGATTCAACAGATCCTTGTAGATATTTGGAAAATAGTGAAAAATGGCTACAGCAGGCCAATTAGGTACAAGATATTCTGACATATTTAGTGTGATAATTCCATTGTCTAAACCATATTTCACTTTTTCCAAAAAAATATTTTTATATGTATTTGTAGGCTTAATCTTTATCAGATAGTTGGCGTAAGGCCTCTGATATATAGTCGCATTGATTCAGAATTACCAGATTGCCACCTTTATCAGAGTCACATATTACTATATCCTTGTTAGATGACAATTTATGTAAAGCCTTATTATCTGCTAGGGAAAAATAGTTTTTTTGGATTTTGCTCATTTTTTTAGGTTTCTGATTATCTGATATGATTGACCTATCCTTTAATTTGGAATCCAATTTAATTAGTTGTGTATCAATTGTTTGTTGAAAAATATCTAGACTCTAGATGCAATACTCTAGATTCTAGAGTATTGCATCTGGTTTGTACCGGATAAAAAGTACTCCTCTTTTTTAATTTAGAAAGATCTATGTCTGACGTGGAGGGGCCATGTCTAATAGTGTTAATATTAGTCGCTTGGAGATCCTCTATGTCACGTATACAACAGTTTTCAGCAAACGTTAGTCTGTTTTTATCATTGCCACTAGGGGTAACAGATTGAGAGGAGCTCTGTTCCCCTAGAGACAAATATGTTTCTGTGGTGTTATTAAAGAAGTGTTTCTTTAAAGTGAGCGATCTTATAAATTTATTTAAATCTAGTATAGTTTGGAATAAATTGAAATGACAGGAAGGGGAAAAACGAAGTCCCCTCGACAATACATTAATTTCTCATTACAGTACATAGAACAGTAACCAGTATTAAGAGATAGAAAGTATGTTAAGGACCCGAAAACCCCCTGTCTCCAGATAAACCAGCTTAGTTGAGAATAAGGTGAGAAGATATGAGCTAGTGCCTTTAGAGTTGTTAGTAGGTTCATTAGACCGCCTGTGATCCACTAAATCACGCAACCAAGGCAACAGGCCTAATAGGAGGCAGGGCTGACGTTTGTATAAGGCAATAAAGGCAGCTTCCTTAGGTTGCCTCAGCAGGGGGGTGCAAACTTAGAGCAGCAGTGTCTATTTTTTGTTTTTTTTGTTTACTGATAATACACAGCTATTTTTAATTGAGCACAGCAGTTACAGAGCTGCGTGCTTAAACAGTTTAACTGCGTCTGCACAAGACGCAGGGGCAGACCTACTGCCGGTACCGTGCAAGAGGTGCCACTGCACCGGGGCCCAGGGCTGGGAAGGGGCCAGAATTAGAGCAGCTTAAAGGAGGCTACCTATTAATAAAATTAAAAATGACACCGTTGTGACATGACGCCTTGTTTTTCTGCAGTGTAGTAGTACTTGTGCAAAGTGTGGAAAAATGTCCTGTTGCTGACACAATTCCAACCATACATGAATTCTTTTCCAGCAGGATATTTTTACATGAGTTGCACAAGTACTACTATACTGCAGAAAAACAAGTATCTATGAAGTGGGAGTAAATACATAATATTGTCCTTTATTATATTATCATGTTTCAGTGTTTTTTTGTTTAGCAGCACTGTGTCTTATACTAAGTAGCATGTTCACTGCAGTGTTTTTATGACTGAGGAGTTTGGATTTAACCTACCGGCAAATATATATATATATATATATATATCCAAAAACAGTTGAGCGCCCCTAAGCGCAAAAAGGACTCCACGATTAGTAAAAGGACTTCACTTTATTGAATAGAGGGTAAAAACATGACAGCATAAAAAGCAGCTGTAAGAAGCACTCAATAAAAGAAACAGACACAATGTCAGCGATCAGGACCTCACGCAGACATGTTTCGTGCGGTTGCGCACTTGATCACTGCTTGAGAGTAGTCCTGACTGTCCATTGCTTTATACCACATTGTGTTAAAGAAACAGTTAATCTGTTTATGACATTGTGTCTCAATGCACTGTTCTCATTTTCTCATTTGTTGGAGATGTATGTAAATTCATAGTATATTTTCATTCTGCATATTACCCATTTTCTGTTAATGTATAAGGGATTTAATATATATGAAAGATATGTTAAACAAACTTTCATCAATTAGCTAAGTAATAAATATGATCAATTCATTTCCTTAAAATAAATAAATATATATATATATATATATATATATATATATATATATATATATATATATATATATATATATATATATATATATATATATATATATATATATCATTGATATCTGTAGTTCTAGGTTATTGCTTCATAGAATATAAGTATGGATAAGATATATAATAGGAAAGGAATGTAACGATAGGTGTAAATTAATCAATATTTTTAAAGTTGATCATTATTAATAAATAAGTAACTATAAGACATTTGTTCTGTACAGAACGAATCATTTTTTTTTTTTTTTTTTAAATTGCAAAATAAGTAAATTAAGATTATTTGATATGGTAGTTATTGGATAATTTAGATGCACTGAAAAGAAACATTATAAGGCAATTGAAAAATAAAATATATGTTGTATGCCAGGGATATTTTAGTTTACAAATAGATCCAAATCTCGTCTCATATTTAAACCTAATGGGTTGCAAGTTTTTAGTGTAAATATCCAAAATACTTCACGTTTATTTAATTTGTCTTCTCTATCTCCCCCACGTTTCCATATACGGACATGGTCTATACCCTGAATTTTTAGGAGAGAGGCATCAGAATTATGATGGGTTTTAAAATGTCTGGATACTGCAGTATCCGTATCATCGTCCTCAATTGATCTTAAATGTTGTAGGAATCTGTCTTTTATGCTACGCTTCGTTTTACCTACATATTGGATATTGCAAAGTTCACATTTAAGTAAATACACTACATGTGTTGTAGAACAATTTATGTAGTATTTAATATTGTATTCCTGTTGCGTAGCATTAGAGGTAAAGTTGTTTCCCTCAATTACATGATTACAGGTTTTGCAAATATTTCTTCTGCATTTGTAAAAACATTTTCTTTCCTTTAACCAACATTTATTCTGTTTAATTGGAAGATTAGATGAGGAAAGAAAATTCGATAAAGTTTTGCCTCTCTTAGATATTAAATCTACTCCTTCGCTAGTTATTATTTTTAGAACTGGATCTGAGTGTAATATAGGGATTGTTTCCTTTATAATTTTACTGATGTTTTTAAAATCTGTACTATATGTGGTAATGAATCTAGGTTTATCATTGTCCCTCATGCCAGATTTCTTTGTTTTGTATTTAAGTAAGTCCTCCCTTGTCTTTTGTTGTACACTCTCTCTAGCTTTGTTTAGAGCATTTTCATTATAACCTCTCTGTTTTAGTCTTTTTGTTATGATTGCACATTGTTTAGCATAATCTTCATCGTTAGAGCAATTCCTCCTAGCCCTAATAAATTCACCTTTAGGGATACCTCTCAGAACATGTCTCAGATGGCAGGAATTGTATTGCAATGTAGTGTTTCCAGCTGTTGGCTTTCTATAAAGTGTGGTTACTATTGTTTGTTGTTCTACATCAGCTTGTAATTTAAGATCCAGAAAGTTTATGGAATCTGAGCTGTGTTCTTCCACAAATTTTAGGCCACAATCATTCTGGTTGAGATAGTTACAAAAGCCTTCTATTTGCATTGTATCACCATCAAAAATAAAAAGCAGATCAGCTATATATCTGAAAAAATGAACTATCCTTTCTTTGTAGGGGTTTCTCTCTCCAAAGACTTGGAACAGCTCCCACCAACCCATGTGTGTGTACACACACACACATGAATACATATATCTTAGTTATGGTGTGTGTATCTAAAATCTAAGCCATATGGCCCTACCTACATCCCAGTGCCCATGAGCAGCACATATTGTTCTTTTGAGACATATACACCCCAGTGCCCAATAGCAGCACATATTGCTCTTTTGAGATATATACACCCCAGTGCCCAGCAGCTGCACATATTGTACTTTTGAGACAGTGTGTGTAAATATGTGTTATAATAGTAATAATAAAGCCTCTAGCAAACTAGGAGCCTATACGAATATGTGGAAATAGGGAGTGAGGGTGGAGGAGGGAGAAAGGGAGAGAGAAGGAAGAAGAAAGGGGCAAAAGAGAACGGTATTCATAAGTGAGAGAAAAATCCACTTGAGGCGTTTTGCCCTTTCTGGGTATGGCAGTAGTGGAACCAAGGTTCCCAGATGGTCCAATAGGTCTTCTTTGTTTAGGCTTTGGTAAAAAAACTTTTTTCATTTTTTTTTCTTCTTGATAGAGTCAATGATCTTGGATATATCAGGGGGAGTAGGCTGCTTCCAGTTCTTTGTTATACAAATTTTCATAGCAGCGACGATAAAGATTGTAAGACGTGAGAGTGGTTTCGACATGTTAGGGGTAAATATGTTAAATAAGGGAATTTCTGGTTTAAATTGGAGGTTGATACCCAGCTTCTCACAAAGATGAAACACCTGTCTCCAGCAGGATGGCAATTCAGGACAGTCAGAACCTCTCTCCCCACACTGAGGCCAGCATAGAGGAGAGTTGGTAGAATAGAATCTAGAAAGTCTGAGAGGGGTATAATGTCACCTCAACAAGATCCTTCATGTATAATTCCAAAGAGTAGGCACAGTGTAAGTTTTTTTGTGTGAGGGTAATGGCTTTATTGATATCTTTAACTAGGATAGACAGATCTCGTTCCCAGGCTGTGATTTGCCGATCTATCTCTGGTCCCATGGACGATATCACACCATAATGCCAGGAGAGAGCCTTGGGTAATCTGGTCTCCAATCTCCAGGCCTTCTCCTAGGTGGTCAATGTTCTCAATCCCATTTTGGGAAATCCCCAAGATAAGAGTAAACTGTACAGTCTGGTATATTCGAATGGGAACCAGTTGGGTATGGGAGAAGTTGCTGGGTGGAGTTGGCCTGGTGGTAGTAGCGAATCCGGAGAATATAGTTGGAATACCACAACCATATCTCAGGACCTCCAGTGGGAGCTATGAGTATCAGGTAGGCCTAGGAGGAGCCTGAAATTGAATGTATGGGGGAGGGGTGTGGAGCAATCTCCAGATTATGTCTGAGTGACCTCCAGGACTCGAGATTTTCAAAAAGAATCTCATTACAAATACTCAGTCTCTCCTGAATTAACCCAAGTGAGGATATGGGTCAAATGGGTAGCCTCATAGTACTCCAGTATGTTCTGCATAGAGACTCCTCCCTGTCCATATCTTCTTTGAAGAATCTTTCTACAATTATCAGTTTTCCGGTCATTTTCAAAGATGCTATTCTGCCTGGCCAAGAGACCTCCTTAAAGGTCCAGGAGTTCAGTAGAGTGCCTATCTCCTGGAGCAATAGATTGTAGTTTTTTCTTTAACTAACTTAAGGTCAGGATCTACTTGTATCCCCAAATGTCTCACTGTGTCAGTGGACCAGTGAAAGTTATAGGAAGATTGCAAGATTTCAAGCTCAAACTTGGGGATATGAGGAAGCAAGGCCTCTGTTTTATAATAGCTTAGATTATCGAATTGTTTAACTAGTTTAAATACAGCAGGTATAGAACCAATTGGATTGTCCAGGAACAAGGTGATATCATCCTCAAAGAGAGCGATTTTCCCCCTTTTTTGCTCACAAGTAGCCTTTGAACTTGATTAGACAACCAGATAGCTTGGGCCAGTGATTCTATGGCTAAGGTAAAGATCAGAGATGAGAGAGGGCTCCCTTGGTGCATACCATTAGATATCTGGAATTCAGGGGAGGAGAACCCCAGTCCTTTCACCCTGGCAAAAGGATCAGAGTAAAGGGCCTGTATTGCCATGACTAGCTCGGATGGGAATCCAAACTGCCTAAGGACCTCCCAGAGTTAATTCCATCTGACCCTGTTAAATGCTTTTTTAGCATCCAGAGACAGGGCCAGGGTGGGAAGCTTAAGTCTGCGGGCCTCAGCCAGGATATTAAGGGCTCTTCTCGTATTGTCTGGCCCCTCCCTCCCAAGAGTGAACCCAACTTGGTCAGGGTAGAGTAACGATGGCAGTAAGAGACGAAGAGGATTAGCCCAAAGTTTTGTGTATAGTTTAACGTCCACGTTTATTAAGGATATGGGACGGTAGCTCTAACAGAGAGTGGGGTCCTTACCTGGCTTGAAGATTGTGAGTATGGTGGCTTGGAGGAATTCTTTTCTAAATGATCCCAATTCTCTTGCCTCTGCAAATAGTTGCAGCAAAACAGGGCTGAGGAGGGTGCAGAAAGTTTTCAAAAAGAGTGTTGTAAACCCATCTGGGCCAGGAGCCTTTTAATTCTGCATAAGTTTAATTACCTCATTTAACTCCTCTTGTGTGAAGGGGGCCAATAGCTTCTCTTTAGAAGTATAATCTAGAGAGGGGAGATTATGTTTCTCTAGGAAGGAGGTAATGGACTGTAGTGGGGAGATATGGCCAGTTTCAGAGGAATTCAGATTGTAGAGCTAAGAAACGTAGATTGCAAACACTTCTCCTATGTCTTTTGGAGATGTGAAGGTTTTGCCATCTGATTTAATGGCTTATATTCTAGAGGCGGCAGTTCGACCTCTAAATTTTTGGCTAAGCTTGTTGAGGCTCTATTCCCTTGGTAATACAGAAAAAGTTTAAATCGGGCATGGGCCTCTTGAACCCTCTCAAGTTCTTTATCTTTGATAAGGGCCTTCAACTTTCCAATCTCTTCTGCCAACTGGTGGAAGGGATTGTTTTTATTTAGTGATTCTTTTGCTCTCAAGTTGGAGATCAGAAGACCAAATGGAGTGTTTCCCTGCGTCTGCAGGTGGGCTTGTCTCTGAAAATATACCCTGTGAAGAAATGCTTTGAGAGTAGCCCAACAAATCTGATGAGAGATTACTGGATCAACATTGAGTGATAGGAACTCAGAGATGGAGGTCAGCAGAAGGGGTTTGAACTCAGGGTCTGACCACAAATAGCTAGGTAATTTCCAGGAGGGATAGGAGGATCTTTCAGTATCCGTGAAGAGTGTGAAGACCACAACATCATGGTCTGATCATGAACATAAGCGGATCTGGGAGTTACTGGTATTTGTAATAATAATCAACTTGTAATAAGTAGGTAAGGGGGGGAAGTTATCACAGTGGTATATACCAGCACAACTACTGACCTACTTGACTAAATGGTATGGTGAAGTGTGTATTACTTTAAATAAGAAAGATAGGTGGTATGGTAACCCACCAAAGGAGGAGGCACAACTAAATTATAGGTGAAGCTGCCCTCCTCAGTCCCCGTTATGGGGATAAAATCTTGTGTAATTAAGGGAGGTACAAAGGTGTCAGATATAGGAAAGAATGTGCTAACACCTCTAGGGGGTTTATATGGTCTAAACCAGGGGTGGGATAGAGGTAGATCGCGGTCTACCAGTGGACCTCGAGTGAATTTTGAGGTGACCGCCTGGAAGATTTCAAAAGTCTGCATAATAAGAGAAAGATTTCTCACACATCTAGATTCTGAGTGAAGATCCTCGCCACCGTAGATTTACGAGAAATGTTTCTCTTATGTAGACTTTTGAAATCGGCTATGAGTCTATAATGGCGGTATGTGTACTTCAACATGTGCGACGCGGCTGTAGCTGAACTCGTTGCTCCAGCTTTGGTTACTGCCTGTCCCAAACTCTCCTACTTTTTGTCTCAAGAGCGGTCAGTCCATAGTACAGACTCTTCATGCGCCAGACTGAGATGCTGCTCGGTATTCCTGGGTTTCGCAGTTCCAGGTCCTGCTCTGTCTGATATTCTGCTGCTAATTTCTAGTTCTGTCCTCCGTTACTTGTCACCAGGCTCTGCTGGGTGAATGGTCTGGTGTTGCTTTTTTTCCCAGGGTCTGTTACTCCCCCTCAGGTTCTTTTACTTACTTTGTACCAGGCTTTGATGCTGCTCTCCGATATTTTATCTGACACACTAATATTAGCTATACTTTGTGCTAGTTTCTGTAGCTTTCTGTCCCCAGAATTTGTTGTCACCAAATTTTGCAGATCAGTGCTGTTGCTGATATACCAGTCTCTGGTTGCTGTGTAGGCAGTACAGAGCCTGCCGCTTTCACTGTCCCAACTATTCGCAGTAGTCTTCAGCTAGTAGCGGACAGATGGAGAGCAGTCAACAGGACCTGCACGCTAATCAACATGACATGGCATACAGCCAATAAAATTACTTTGTAGAATGAGTCTGTCTATGATTGGCTGTGAATAGTACATTGTCATAGTTGTACCTGAGCTGTGGGTTTCCCATGTGTTCCAGGTTTGACTACTCGCTAGCCCTAGACTCGAGCCATCTTGATTGTGAGACTACTTATTCATACACAGGCATGGTACACAGATAAGGTTGCTTGATGGTCCCAGCGTGACGTAAAGAGAGAGCTCTCGCAGTAAGTAAAGAGCGCGGCTGATTTATAAAGCTGTATTATTTGTGGCAAAAATACAATTTTCAGCCAGCAGGTCCTATTTGTGGCAAAAATACAGTTTTTTGTTTTTTTTGTTAGGTGACCACATCACTTGGAATAAAATTAGAGGTAGCCCTTGCCTTACAAAAGTCTGTCCACCCCTGGTCTAAACTATATTAAGTATACTCTAGTTAGGATAAGGGCAAGGAGTTGGGGCTAATCTAGACACTCAGGCCTCTAGTTATCAAGGTCTGTCGGACCTGATCCGACAGTGCGGATCAGGTCCGACAGACCTCGCTGAAAACAGCGAGCAATACGCTCGCCATATTCAGCATTGCACCTGCAGCTCACAAGAGCTGCTGGTGCAACACCACCCCCTGCAGACTTGCAGCCAATAGGCCGCCAGCAGGGGGGTGTCAATCAACCCGATCGCACTCGATCGGTTTGATTTCTGGCGATGTCTGTCCGCCTGCTCAGAGCAGGCGGACAGGTTATGGAGCAGCGGTCTTTGTGACCGTTGCTTCATAACTGCTGTTTCTGGCGAGCCTGCAGGGTCGCCAGAAACACGGGGCATCAAGCTCCGTTCGGAGCTTGATACATATGCCCCTTTATATAGAAAATGCAAATGTGTTGGAATGCCCAGATGATGGCCAATATAAAACATCCCTTTAGCTAGGTTGGCAGTCTAGTACTAGTCAATATTAATCTCAGGATAAATAGGAAAAACGTACATTGCTATACCACCTTGAATTTAAGAACAGTGTTACAGTAGGTAGATTTTTGATTGTGCATATTGAAATAAACAATATACTCTTTATTTTATGTAATGTCTACAGACCAAACAGGGTTGACACTGAATTCTGGGACTCACTAGCAGTCAAGTTATTGGTACATAGAGGAGAAAATTTGATAATAGGTGGCGACTTCAATTTGGCTTTTTCTCCAAATTTGGACAGATTAAATAGTAAACTTGAGAACGAAAGAGATAGGAAAACACATATTTTACAAAAAGTTTGTAATAAAACCGGTACACAAGATATTTGGAGGCTTAAAAATCCAGACACTAAAGCATTTACATGTATTTCTAAATCTCACCAAACCTTTTCTCGAATTGATTTGTTCTTAATTGCTGATATAATGACAGGAAAAAAAGTAAAAGCAAGTATACATGATATAATTGTATCTGATCATGCCATAATTTCATTAGATATAGAGCTAAAATCCTATTGAAGACCCCCGACTAATGATTTATTCTTTCCAAAATATTTAGCACAAAATAGTTCTTTTCAAAATTGGCTTAAAAACAGATGGCAAGAGTATACAAATTTTAATTATTCATATAAACATAAACATGAAGTCTTTTGGGAATGCGGAAAGGCAGTATTACGGGGTGAGATAAAGGCCTACCTTTGTAAGATTTAAAAAAAAAAAATAGCAGGAAGAACAGCTTTCCAATTCTGTTAAGAATAATTTTAACACATACCTATCACAGCCAAATAAAACCTATTGGGAGAATTATATAAACTTAAAGACACAGACGGCTAGATTATGAGTTGTGCGTTAGGGTTAAAAAGCAGCATTGAGAGGTCCCAACTTAATGCCCGCTGGTATTACGAGTCTTGAAATGACAGGCTCACCGCTCACTTTTTTGGTCAGACTCGAAAATACCACAAAAATCCACTTACGTCAAATCCACTTACGTTAAGAGTTTTAAGGTCTAAAACCGTAGTATAAAACTCTTAACTAAAGTGCTAAAAAGTACACTAACACCCATAAACTACCTATTAACCCCTAAACCGAGGCCCCCCCACATCGCGAACACTAAAAAAATATCTTTAACCCCTAGTCTACCGAACCGGCCATCGCCGCCACTATAAAAAATATTTTAACCCCTAAACCGCCGCCCTACCGCATTGCAAACACTAGTTAAATTTTATTAACCCCTAATCTGCCGCCCCTAACATCGCTGACACCTACCTACATTTATTAACCCCAATCTGCCGCCCCCAACGTCGCCGCAACTATATTAAATGTATTAACCCCTAAATCTAAGTCTAACCCTAACCTTAACACCCCCTAACTTAAATATAATTTAAATAAATCTAAATAAAATTACTACAATTCACTAAATTATTCCTATTTAAAACTAAATACTTACATATAAAATAAACCATAAGATAGCTACAATATAACTAATAGTTACATTGTACCTAGCTTAAGGTTTATTTTTTTTTTATAGGCAACTTTGTATTTATTTTAACTAGGTAGAATAGTTATTAAATAGTTATTAACTATTTAATAGCTACCTATTTAAAATAAATTCAAATGTACCTGTAAAATAAATCCTAACCTAAGTTACAATTACACCTAACACTAAAACTATAATTAAATTAATTACCTAAACTAAATACAATTTAAAAAAATTATCTAAAGTACGAAAGAACCCCCCCGCTAAATTACAGAAAATAATAAAATAATTACAAGTTTTTTAAACTAATTAACCTAATCTAATCCCCCTAATAAAATAAAAAAGCCCCCCAAAATAATAAAAAGCCCTACCCTATACTAAATTACAAATAGCCCTTAAAAGGGCCTTTTGCGGGGCATTGCCCCAAAGTAATCAGCTCTTTTACCTGTAAAAAAAAGTACAATACCCCCCCAACATTAAAACCCACCACTCACACACCCAACCCTACTCTAAAACCCACCCAATACCCCATTAATAAAACCTAACACTAACCCCTTGAAGATCACCCTACCTTGAGAAGT
Source organism: Bombina bombina (assembly GCF_027579735.1). Classification (NCBI taxonomy): domain Eukaryota; kingdom Metazoa; phylum Chordata; class Amphibia; order Anura; family Bombinatoridae; genus Bombina; species Bombina bombina. Next base: position 470,626,089 of record NC_069501.1, read on the forward strand.
CTTCACCCAGCCTTGCCAAAGTCCTCAACAAAGCCGGGCGAAGTGGTCCTCCAGACGGGCAGAAGTCTTCATCCAGGCGGCATCTTCTATCTTCATCCATCCGGCGCAGAGCGGGTCCATCTTCAAGACATCCGACTCGGAGCATCCTCTTCTGGAGACGACTAAAACAGAATGAAGGTACCTTTAAGTGACCTCATCCAAGATGGCGTCCCTTAGATTCCGATTGGCTGATAGAAATCGGAATTAAGGTAGAAAAAATCCTATTGGCTGATGCAATCAGCCAATAGGATTGAAGTTCAATCCTATTGGCTGATCCAATCAGCCAATAGAATTGAGCTGGCATTCTATTGGCTGATTGGATCAGCCAATAGAATGCGAGCTCAATCCTATTGGCTGATTACATCAGCCAATAGGATTTTTTCTACCTTAATTCGATAGGAATCATTGGGGCTGCGTTAGGAGCTTTACGCTGCTTTTTTGCAGGTGTTAGGCTTTTTTTCAGCCGGCTCTCCCCCTTTGATTCCTATGGGGAAATCGTGCACAAGCACGTTTTGCCAGCTCACCGCTACTGCAAGCAGCGCTGGTATTGAGGTGAGATGTGGAGCTAAATTTTGCTCTACGCTCACTTTTTTGTGGCTAACGCCGGGTTTGTAAAAAGCCGTAATACCAGCGCTGTCTGTAGGTCAGCGGTGCGGGAAAACTTCACACCATTACAGACAAAACTTGTAATCTAGGCAAGAGATATTTATTCCTAAAACAAAAGATGACACAAGAAGATGTCCGTATTAGAGCACTTTATGGGGATTTTAGAGGAAGGTCTGCCAAATATTTTGCTCATATAACAAAAACCACAACAAAGAACAATATAGCGGCAATTAAACAAGGATTATTCTGATATACTAACAATAATGAGATTCATAAGACCTTCGTAGAATTTTTAAAAAATCTGTATACAGCAGGCATAGTTAAAGGGACAGTTCACCCAAAAATGTTCTCCCCTTTAAATTATTCCCAATGATCCTTTTAACCTGCTAGAGTGTATTCAATTGGTTACAATTAGCTCCTTTACTCCTATTTCAGCATTTGAAATAGCTGATTTAGCCTGTGGTATCGCCACCTATACTGAACAAATTAATACTGGAGTATAGGCTATTGAATAGCCTAAGTATACACAGCCAGCTGAAGAGATTACACTCTCAGTGGGATGCAGGATAGTTAAGTAATAAAATGATAATTTTCCATTGTTCTCTCTATGTATTGAGCTTTGGTGTTCCAGCCAAATAAAAGATAAGGAATCAAGTCTGTTTACACAAACTTAGAACATAATGAGATCTGATATCACCTTTAAGTTCAACCCATTGTAATAGGCTGTGGTTTCAAAGCACAATATTAGCTACTTCATATACACAAATAAGCATGAAAATGGAATTTCTCTAATATTTTATACTCTGCAGTTGGTATAACAAGTCATTTAAAATACATTAATGGAAACACAATTTTACAGTGTACTGTCCCTTTAATCAAGAGGCAAAAAATAAATTCTGGGATAAAGTTAACCTACCACGATTATCACAAGAAACAAATGAGATTATAAACAGTCCAATTACATTAAAAGAAATTGAGGAGGGAATAAAAGCCCTTAAATTTAAACACCGGGCCCTGATAGATTACCCTCAGAATTCTATCAAATATTGGTAGAACAAATTTCCCACGGTCCTACATGGTTTATATAACAATTATTTTCAACAATATAATAATTGCTTGACTGGTTTTGCCGCATCCAACATTTTACTTATCCTCAAGAAAGACAAAGATCCAGAAAATCCTGCTTCATATCGTCCAATATCCTTACTCAATACAGATTATAAATTATTGACTTCCATAATTGCTAATCGTTTAAAACCATATATTCCTGATATTATTCATGAAAATCAAACTGGTTTTATGTCAGGGAGAAATCCTGTCAAAAACATACAAAAAACTATCACCTAGATTACGAGTTTTGGGTTAGAGGCTATGCGGTGCTAACGAGCAGTTTACACTCACTGCTCACTTACCTGCAGCGCTGGTATTATGAGTTTTCAGAAACCCGTCGTTAAAAGGCAAGAAGTGAGTGTTGATCAAAATTTTGCTCATTACCGCACTCCAATACCAGCGCTGCTTAAGTCAGCGGTGAGCTTGTTTAACGTGCATGATTTCCACATAGTAATCAACGGGGAGAGCCGGCTGAAAAAAAGCAGCGCAAAACTCCTTAACGCAGCCCCATTAATTCCTATGGGGAAATAACATTTATGTTTACACCTAACACCCTAACATGAACCCTGAGTCTAAATACCCCACCCCTAATCTTACACCTATTAACCCCTAATCTGCCACCCCAATCGCCGAAACCTACATTATACTTATTAACACCTAATCGGCCGCTCCGGACACTGCCGCCACCTACATTATACTTATGAACCCCTAATCTGCTGCCCCAACATCGCCGCCACCTACATTATATTTATTAACCCGTAATCTGCCACCCCAATGTCGCCGCAACCTACCTACACTTATTAACCCCTAATCTGCCGCCCCCAACGTCGTCGCCACTATAATAAACATAAACCGCTGCATTCCCGCCTCACAAACATTAGTTAAATATTATTAACCCCTAATCTGCCGTCCCTAACATTGCCGCCACCTACCTACATTTATTAACCCCTAATCTGCCGCCCCCTATGTCGCCACCACAATATTAAAGTTATTAACCCCTAAACCTCAGTCTAACCCTAAACCTAACACCCACTAACTTAAATATAATTAAAATAAACTAAAGATTCCTATAATTAACTAAATTATTCCTATTTAAAACTAAATACTTACCTATAAAATAAAACCTAAGCTAGCTACAATATAACTAATAGTTACATTGTATCTAGTTTGGGATTTGTTTTTATTTTACAGGCAAGTTTGTATTTATTTTAACTAGGTAGAATAGTTATTAAATAGTTATTAACTATTTAATAACTACCTAGCTAAAATAAATACAAATTTACCTGTAAAATAAAACCTAACCTAAGTTACACTAACACCTAACACTAGACTATAATTAAATAAATCTAAATTAAATACAAATACCTAAATTAAATTAAATTAGCTAAAGTACAAAAAAAACAAACACTAAATTACAGAAAATAATAAATTACAGAAATTTAAACTAATTAAACCTAATCTAATAGCCCTATTAAAATAAAAAAGCCCCCCAAAATAAAAAAAAACCCTAGCCTAAACTAAACTACCAATAGCCCTTAAAAGGGCCTTTTGCGGGGCATTGCCCCAAAGTAATCAGTTCTTTTACCTGTAAAAAAAAATACAAACAACCCCCCCAACAGTAAAACCCACCACCCACACAACCAACCTCCCCAAATAAAATACTATCTGAAAAAGCCGAAGCTCCCCTTTGCCCTAAAAAGGGCATTTGAATGGGCATTGCCCTTAAAAGGGCAGTTAGCTCTTTTGCCGCCCAAACCCTAATATAAAAAATAAAACCCACCCAATACACCCTTAAAAAACAGTAAACCCCTGAAGATTGACTTATCGGGAGACGTCTTCATCCAAGCCGGGTGAAGTGGTCCTCCATACTGGCAGAAGTCTTCATCCAAGTCGGGCAGAAGTGGTCCTCCAGACGGGCAGAAGTCTTAATCCAGATGGCATCTTCTATCTTCATCCATCCGGCGCAGAGCGGGTCCATCTTCAAGACATCCGACTCAGAGCATCCTCTTCTGGAGACGACTAAAACAGAATGAAGGTACCTTTAAGTGACCTCATCCAAGATGGCATCCCTTAGATTCCGATTGGCTGATAGAATTCTATCAGCCAATCGGAATTAAGGTAGAAAAAATCCTATTGGCTGATGCAATCAGCCAATAGGATTGAAGTTCAATCCTATTGGCTGATCCAATCAGCCAATAGGATTGAGCTTGCATTATATTGGCTGATTGTATAAAACTGAAGGCATGCTAATATTATCACCAGGGGTTAGACGTCATCACTAACAGGGGTTAGAGGTCACCATTACCTGAGGTCAGAGGGTATACAGCCTTCTTACTCCTGCTTAACCCACACACCATTCCTTTTCCACAATGAATCTAACAGGTATATAACCCTGGGAGAGAAAAGCCAGCTGCTTCTGAAAATAATTAAGGTAGAAAAAATCCTATTGGCTGATGCAATCAGCCAATAGGATTGACGTTCAATCCTATTGGCTAAACCAATCAGCCAATAGGATTGAGCAAGCATTCTGTTGGCTGATTTGAACAGCCAATAGAATGCGCTCTCAATCCTTGATTGAACTCGATTTTTTTCTACCTTAATTCCGATTGGGAATCTAAGGGACGCCATCTTGGATGACGTCACTTAAAGGTAGTTTCATTCTGTTTTAGTCGTCGCCAGAAGAGGATGCTCCGCGTCGGATGTCTTGAAGTTGGACCTGCTCCGCGCCAGATGGATGAAGATAGAAGATGCCGTCTGGATAAAGACTTCTGCCCGTCTGGAGGACCACTTCGCCCGGCTTGGATGAAGACTTCTTCCGGCTTCGTTGAGGACTTCGGCCCGGCTTGGATGAACATGTCTCCCGGTAAGTCGATCTTCAGGGGGTTAGTGTTAGGTTTTGTTAAGGGTGTATTGGGTGGGTTTTATTTTTTAGATTAGGGTTTGGGCGGCAAAAGAGCTAACTGTCCTTTTAAGGGCAATGCCCATCCAAATGCCCTTTTCAGGGCAATGGGGAGATTACGTTTTTTTAGATAGTATTTTATTTGGGGGGTCGGTTGTGTGGCTGATAGGTGGGTTTTACTGTTGGGGGGGTTGTTTGTATTTGTTTTACAGGTAAAAGAGCTTTGGGGCAAAGCCCCGCAAAAGGCCCTTTTAAGGGCTATTGGTAGTTTAGTTTAGGCTAGGGTTTTTTTTTTATTTTGGGGGGCTTTTTTATTTTAATAGGGCTATTACATTAGGTGTAATTAGTTTAAATTTCTGTAATTTCTTTATTATTTTCTGTAATTTAGTGTTTGTTTTTTCGTACTTTAGCTAATTTAATTTAATTTAGGTAATTGTATTTAATTTAGTTAATTTATTTAATTATAGTGTAGTGTTAGGTGTTAGTGTAACTTAGGTTAGGTTTTATTTTACAGGTAAATTTGTATTTATTTTAGCTAGGTAGTTATTAAATAGTTAATAACTATTTAATAACTATTCTACCTAGTTAAAATAAATACAAACTTGGCAGATTAGGGGTTAATAAATATAATGTAGGTGTCGGCGATGTTGGGGGCAGCAGATTAGGGGTTCATAACTATAATGTAGGTGGCGGCGGTGTCCGGAGCGGCAGATTAGGGGTTAAATATTTTATTATAGTGTTTGCGATGCGGGACGGCCTCGGTTTAGGGGTTAATAGGTAGTTTATGGGTGTTAGTGTACTTTTTAGCGCTTTAGTTATGAGTTTTATGCTACGGCGTTGTCCCATAAAACTCATAACTACTGACTTTTAAATGCGTTAGGACTCTTGACGGGATAGGGTGTACCGCTCACTTTTTGGCCTCCCAGGACAGACTCATAATACCGGCGCTATGGAAGTCCCATAGAAAAAAGACTTTACGAAGTTTACGTAAGTTGTTTTGTGGTAAGGCCAAAAAAGTGTGCGGTGCCCCTAAACCTGTAATACCAGCGGGCGTAAAAAAGCAGCGTTAGGACCTCTTAACGTTGCTTTTTTACCCTAACGCACAACTCGTAATCTAGCCGTATGTTAATACAGGTAGCCCTCAGTTTACGCCGAGGTTAGGTTCCAGAAGGAATGGTTGTAAATTGAAACCGTTTTAAATTGAAACCCAGTTTATAATGTAAGTCAATGGGAAGTGAGGGAGTTCCAGGCCCCTCTCAAAATTTTCATAAGTTACACCTAATACATTATTTTTAAAGCATTGAAATGAAGACTTTAAATGCTAAACAACATTATAAACCTAATGAAATAATCACACAACACAGAATATATAATTAAACTAAGTTAAATGAACAAAAACATTTGCTAAACAGCATTATAAACCTAATAAAATAATTATACAACACAGACTTCACTTGCATTTTTCTACAGTTCGTTCTATGCATTCCAATCTGGACTGATTTATAGATAGATTTATATAGATTATATAGATTTATAGATAGATTTATATTATAGATTTATAGATAGCTCAGGTCTGGTTAAACTGATTAATTTCAGCTTGCTTGACTTTGCTGCAACACAAGCGGACAGCTCTACCTACTGGCTATTTTAATAAATGCACTGATTCTCAATGCTTTTCAATAGCAGTCACATGACTGGAGAAAAAGGTTGTAATTCTGAAACTGTGTAAATTGAACCGTTGTAAAACGAGAGCCACCTGTAATAGAATATATTCGAGACAAGGTTAAAAACAAGATCCAGAGCAGAATGTTGGATGCAGCAATTTTATCAGTTGATGCTGAAAAAGCTTTAGATTTTATCAGTTGGGACCACCTACTTACAACATTGATTAAATTTGGGTTTAAAGATAATATCATAAATCTAATAAGAGTTCTATACAACAATCCAATGTCAGCTGTTATAGTCAACGGGACCACATCAGAAAGCTTTAAATTACAAAGAGGCACTCAGCAGGGATGTCCCTTATCCCCGATACTTTTCAATTTATCAATAGAACCCTTTGCAATCCTTTTACGATCTTGTCTACCTGGTATCTGTATCGGGGGCCAAAAAATGGTGCTTTCACTATATGCTGATGATCTATTGCTCTATTTAAGTGATATAGAAAAAATATTGCCACTATTGTTAAATGAGATATATTTATTTGGTGTTATAGCAGGTTACTCTATCAATTATGGAAAGTCAGAATTGCTTTGGTTGAATAAACCTGCCGATTTTAAAGGTCAGCTCCCCTTTAAAGAAACTTATCAAATTAAATATTTGGGAATTATATTATCTAAAATTCTGAATGAATGTTATGAATTAAATTACCCCAAAGTTTTTATAGAATGCAAAAGGAAACTTATAACTTGGAATAATTTACCTATCCCTCTGACGGCTCGAGTAATGTTGATCAAAACTATTCTTTTTCCTAAAATATTATACTTACTTCAAAACATTCCGCTTCTATTATATAAAAGTGATATTATATGCTTTAAGAAATATTGTTCTAAATTTATTTGGAACGGGAAAAGGTCAAGAATTGTCTTAGATAAATTACAACGTAATAAAGTAACTGCAGGATTGGCCTTCCCAGATATTGAAGCCTATAATTTAGCAATTTTAGCAAAATACGCAATAGACTGGTTAACAATCCAAGAACATGTCACATTCTACCATGTTGAAGCTAATTTAATTCCTCCATTTAATCTGGAAACATTATTACATTGTCCTATAAATAGACTCCCAAAAAGAATTTCAAACATGACAATTTTTAAAAATATAATAAGGACTTCCAGTGGACGGCGTAAGGAAATGGCAGCAGAAGTTTTCAGCTATGAAGAAATCTGGGTTTTTTTTGCCCATTGAACCTAGCCATCCTCTCCTTCCTTGGCATTTCAGATGCCCGGACACTTTAATGGATTCAGGAGTACATCTTCCCTGAGCCCTGGAAGGCAAAGAACGTGAATGTTTCAGACAGACACTGTGTGTAAAAACGGTGCAATTCATTTTGGAATGATGGGAGACTGCACAAACATGATTGCTAAAGATTTGGCCGAATTGTTCATGCCGCTCCTAGATGGCTTGGAAGCCTCTTGTTTAGCCCTTTGTGAGGAGATTCGAGCAACTAGACAGCGTACTCATTCTTGGATTAACATCTGTGATTCCTATAAAGACGGCCACATGGAAACTGATCAGACATCATCTCTTGACTCACTGGCTGAGGATGGCCTAGATATTCGACCACAGAGCAATTACTGTAATAGCCATGCAATCGCTGTGGAGACGGAGATCTTATGTCATACACCTATTCTTGCACCGGCTTACATGCAAACTGCCTCCAAGGCCTCAATCTCACACCACAAATTGGATAAACCACAAGAATTTCAAACACACTTGGCTCAAGAACCTGGTGATGAATCACTCGAGCGAGAACACGCTATTAGCAAAAGTGAAGAGTTCCCTCATCCTATCCCGGTAGTAGAATGGGACACAGTTGTTTTTGTATGTATGGCGCAGTTAGAGGAGCAGCTAATTTTTCCCTTATTACAGCTTGATTTTGAACGCCTTTGCTGGAAGAGATACTCAAGGGTTTGTTAATTTACTCTAGCTAATGTGCCAATAACACTATCTTTGAATAAAGCAAGACCCTGAATAAAACAAGACCCTTTATATTAAGTTAATACGGCATGCACATTATAACACCTGCTAACATTATATTTAAAGATTTGGATTTGTCCTGCTTATTCTTTTATTACAAAAGTATGTGACTTTTAGAATATTTTTTTTCTCTGTCTTTGTGACAGATCTATATAGCTTCTGCTCACATGTAAATTTTAAGTTTCCTCCTGCTCGTTTTGTGAAGAATTACCCAGGAGTCTGTTCATTGTCAGTTTTAGCCCTGTTGGCCATTATTGTTTGGATTTCAAATTTGTTTAATTTTCACATTTTATGTTAGAGATGGTACACCTTAAATAAGTCTATGTCAAGCAATATGTTAATTAGCTATAACACCTGGGTAAAAGTAATTTTTAAAAGCAAGGATCTACCATAAAAAGTAGCCCAGAGCAGTGTTGGAATGGTTGTATTTATATTTTTTTTTATTCTAGTGACAGTTATTGCATAATCTCTTAGACTTCATAGCTACAGTGAAGCTCTGTTTGAATGGGGATGAGTATTATCCTGCTGAACTTGGCACTATTTTTATTTTTTTTCATTTTTTTTCATTTGCCCCTCTAGCACCTGAGACCATAGGTTAAGTCTATTTCCTATTATATACTTAAAATCATAGTTAACTTGGGTGCTGACCATAAGTGTTCCTCTACTGGGGTTCCATATATAACACTGAGAGTATTTACAATGTTCTGCTCATGTGCAAAAAGATTTATAATTTGTATTTCAATTTTTTTTTATTCTCATATATTCACATGTCCATTTTACACATGCAAACTGATTGATGAAAATCTACCATACAGATATTCAATTATATAGATGCCTGGCTCTAAATTTTCTCAGAACTAGCTTATTCGCCTTATTTTTTTTTTTTAAGTTCTGCATCGTGCCTTATTTTCTGATAACTACATATAGTTAACATTCTTCTAGATATCATGAGTCAATTGATTTGTATTATGTACATGATGAGATAAGGTTGCTCATTACATAACTACCTGCCAGTCTTATGTAGCAACAGTAAATTCTGCATTCAAGTCTTACGACCCTAAAATTTGATGACCAAGGATTGGGAATTTAGCAACTTAACTTCACATATATCCTATGATTAAAGCATAGCCTAACTGAGCCCCATTTGTGTAAACTGTCATCAACATTTGAACATGTTACTGTTATTTTGTTTGTTTTGTTTTATTTTGTGTGTTTGTAGTTTAATGTTTAAAAAATGAGACACATTGGTTCTGTCCCCCGGACCTAGAAATTACTTACTATACCTAATCCCATTGTTGTATATGTAGGCAGAATTTCTCTATGTGGATACAGACTTAATTTCAGAAAAAATAATGTAGAATACATCTTGTATGGGTATCTTTTCATGGGTGAAATGTGTGTATCTTTATGTAATTTAATTGTTTTACTCTGCTCCTGTGATTTGCGAAACACATCGTTGTATTATAGACCTTCCTTTGGGAACCAATTGTATACTGTATTTATTTTCTGTCTCTCAATAAAAAAGAATTAAAAAAATATATATAATATAATAAAAGCTTGGCATCTGCTTTGCCTCCGGGTCCTTTTTGTACAGAATTACTTAACATTACTGGTAACCCTGAATTCTACCTAGGATATTCACAATCGGTTTTTCACCATTGGAAAAATAAAGGTTGAGATATATTCAACAACTATTATCAGAAGACTTGACAGTTAATTCGTTCATAAATATGGCCAGAAATTATGATTTGCCCAAAAATGACCTTTTTTTCTTTTTTTTCAGGTTTGTCATTATATTAACAACTTACAAACAAAATACAAACCTAATTGGTCACTAGGGATTTTAGATAGTATAATGAAAGTATACAAAAGTTGTAAGACATCAATTTCATTAGTTTATAATATGATTAACTCTTTTCAGAGTGAAGAATCACATTTGAAACTAATTAGGAAAATATACATAACTAATGCCAATTTAAATAGATGGTACGGAACCAAACAAACATGTCCTAAGTGTAGCGCAGAATATGCAGATATTATGCATTATTTCTGGTTCTGTCCGAAGATTGCTCAGCTATGGACTCAAATCAATTACTGGTTAAAGACCACAATCTCTGGAAGCTTTGTGTTTGCTTTTTGTTGGCTTGTTTTTGTGTTAAGAGAAGAGCTGGTCTATTACCGGGAAAACCCTCCTAAGCTGGCCGGGCTCCTGGAACTCCCAGTCGGCCGCCTCACATCGGACACCCGCCCAACCCCTCTCAGGCTGGCCGGGCTACTGGAACTCCCGGTCGGCCACAGGATAGCAGGACACCCGCTAACTTTACCCCTGGTCGCTCCAGCAGCCCTTTGCCCCAGAGCTCCGCTCTTTTGGGGATTGGTAGCCCCTAGGGAGGACAAGAGCTGGGGGAATTATCGGAGGGGAGCTCCTTTGGGAACTGGGGTTTTGGACACCCCTAACCACATAACTTCAATGGACTGTAACTCCGGTCCCCAGTAACAAATTATGCTGATTTTTGGACTGTGGCATCTGAGGACCGAGAGCTTTAAAATGACACCCTGCTGCTCCACCGGGATCACCCCGAAACTGCCACAACTGTTTCTTGGGACTGTGGCTGCTATGGAGGTGCCGGTCCGTCTGGAGGGAGGGGCGGGAATGGTGGGAAAATTTGGGGATTGTCCAGAGTCTTATCAAGATGAGCTGTGTGTATAAAAGGAGTGTGTGTTTTCAATACAATCAGTTCTTGTTTCACCTGAATGCTAGTCTGTCTAGTTATTTGGATGGGCTCCAGCTAAAATCCCTGTCCTCGGCTACATAGCAGCCTGTCCCAGGCAGAGTAAGGACCCTCAGGCAGAGCTACCCAGTTGGGGTAGCTGGAGTCTGCCACAGGTTGGGACCCTGAATACTGGTGCTGTTTTGCATCAGGGGTGGCTACCGGCTGTGGTCACTAGCCAGCTACATAGCTGCAGTCAGCAGGGAGGAAGCAGGACTCGTTTGGTGGAGCTACCCAGCCGGGGTATACATCACATTAGTTGGCAGCGGTGGGATGCTTCCGTCTACCTGGAACGTCCAAACCACCAACTGAAGATCTTATCGGATGGAGCAGTACCACGGGCTCCGGAAGGAAGAATTGAGAACCTTGCTGCAGGCTAGAGGAAAAGTCGCTGGCAACAAGACAAAGGCAGTGCTCCTAGCCGAACTGATGGAGGACGATTGGGCTAGCGAGCAGGCTGGTGGGTTGGACAGCGACCAAAGCGGGGGACGGCCCAGTACAGCCTCCGCTCAGGCAGATACAGTGGCGACTGGCTCTCTATGGATCTAACCCCCCCCGAGGAGATCATTACTCGGGTAGTGACTGAAGCCACCAAGGTACATATGTTGGAGCTTCAGAGGTCTATTGGGGTGTCATGCCGGATCCCCTGGACCCCCCTTCCCAGCCCAAGAAACTACCTCACGGGGCTTTCCGAGCCTTCCAGGATGATGAGAGCGAGGATATCGACCGCTACCTACAGCTGTTCGAGACCCAGTGCCGGATGCATGAGGTCACTGATGCCGATAGGATTGCTATCCTAATTGGGAAACTGTCTGGTAGGGCCCTGGAGGCTTTCCACACTGTCCCCTCCAGAGATCAAGACAACTATGACCGGGTGAAGGAGCGCATCCTTGCCCGATATGGACTCACACTGGAGGCTCATCGGCTAAGATTCAGGGGGCTACAAAGGCAAGAGGAGCAGCCTTATACCGATTTTGCCCACTGCTTAGCTCAGTCCTTGAACTCCTGGGTTACTGGGTGCCACATCACCACCCTCAACAAAGCTGTTCAACTCATCCTCCTGGAGCGGATCTACAACCGCACTCCAGCGGAGATAAGGGACTGGGTAAAGGACAAGGGACCCAGAACAGCTGACCAAGCCGCTGCCCTGGCCAATCAGTATGTGGATGCCTGGTGCCAGGTGGCTACAGACCTCTGGCCAGCAACCAGCTCCGCTCCAGCCCCAGCTCGACTCCCAACAGCTTTTCGGCAGCACCAGATCCAGTCACCTCCTGTCTACCCGGCCGGAGGCAGCAATCCCTGGGGGTGTTATGGGTGTGGACACCCTGGCCATATTATACAGAACTGCCCAAAAAGACAAAGAAACCCCACAGCCCAGCTGCCAAGGAACCTCGCCCCAATTCTTTGGGGAACTCCTCAAGCCTGCACCTATCGGGCCGCTGCCAATTGTACCTATACAGCGAGCTCCGACCCTTATGCTGACTGGCCAGAAGAAGAAGTGGGTGTCTTACACCACGTCAACTCAGTGGACCAAGACAACCGACAACAACATCGGCAAGATATATGGGATAACGGGCAGGCGGCTCACCTTGTTCCCCTCTCGGATCGCACTGGGCGGACCCTTGCTGTAGGGGTAGTGGGAGATGCTGTTCTGATTGTCCCTACAGCCTGGGTCTCCCCAATGTAGAAGTGGGGGTTATGCAACACATCCCTGCCAAGGTCCTGCTGGGAAATGACCTCGGCCACCTTGTCTCCGCCTTTGTGGGGGATAACTCTCCGGACACCTGCCCAGTAACTACCTGCCAGCAGGCCAGATGTTAAGCCACCTCACCAACTCTGGTAACCCAGGTAAGACCCACTGCCCCGAATCCTGCCTTACCCCGACTGCCCATCCCTACTAAGCCCGAACATGCCGACACCCCCTCCTGGGCAAATCCTTCCGACTTTGCCAAAGAGACCTTGAGTGACCCGACCCTGCGTAGGTGTTGATGCCCAGGGCCCCGGAGCCGAACGGTTCCAGTGGGAGGAAAAGCTCCTGTACCGGATCTCCAAGAGGAGAAAAGGACCGGTGCCCAAATGCCAGCTGGTCGTACCGAAGAAGTTTCGGTCCAACCTGCTGAAAATAGGGCATGCCATTCCCTTAGCCGGCCACTTAGGAAAGCAAAGGACCCACCCCCTCTTGACTCAAACCTTCTTCTGGCCAGGCATTACAGCCGATAATAAGGAATACTGTAAATCCTGTGAGGTTTGCCAGAAGGTAGGAAAGACAGGAGACCATACAAAAGCCCCCCTCCATCCTCTGCCCATTATTGATGAACCCTTTAGCCGAGTGGCAGTAAACATCATGGGGCCATTAGCTCGGCCCAGCACCTCAGGGAAGAAATACATTCTTACAGTAGTAGACTATGCAACCCGATACCCAGAGGCAATCCCCTTGGCCAATATCCAGGCGGAGACCATAGCAGATGTGATGCTCCAGATATTCACCAGGGTAGGCTTCCCTCTGGAAGTAGTTTCCAATCAGGGAACACAGTTCACTGCAGAAATCACTCAACAACTCTGGAAGTTGTGCGGAATTAAACCCCTGCAAAGCGCCCCTTACCATCCCCAGATGAATGGGCTGTGTGAGAGGTTTAACGGGACCCTAAATTAACTGCTTCGGATGTTCTTGGCCACTCACAAGGACTGGGAAAGATTCCTGTCGCACCTCCTCTTTGCATATCGAGAGGTGCCTCAGGAATACACAGGCTTCTCCCCCTTTGAACTACTATATGGTCGAAAGGTTAGGGGCCCACTAGATTTGGTACAAGCCCACTGGGAGGGAGCCACAGGGGGGAGGAAGAGCTCTCTGTCATGGGGTACGTACTCCAGCTCAGGGACCTGCTGCAGGACCTGGCTGCCCAGGTCCGCGAGAACCTTCAAGCCTCTCAACACAAACAGAAGAGATGGTACGTTCGCAATGCCCGTACCCGAACCTTGATAGTGGGACAGAAGGTCCTCGTCCTGAAGCCTGTCAAAACAGACAAGCTACAGGCCTCTTGGCAAGGACCTTACTGGGTTGTGGAACAACTGAACACTACATACCTGGTAGCAAAGTGTTCAGATGAAAGGATCCATTGGACCTTTTATGTGAACATGTTAAAGGCATACATAGAAAGACCCAGGGATGTGGCCGCTATCTGTGCGCCGGCAGTGGAGGACTCTGAAAGTCTTCCAATGCCGGAGCTTCCCGGACCTACTGATGCCCCCCTGGGGGTGGATTAGATATCACTAGACGATAGGTTAGAACCCGGACAGAAAAGACAGGTCCGGTGACTCCTGGAACAGAGAAGTGACATGTTCTCTACTGTCCCTAGGTTTACCACCAAAGCCATCCACCGGGTGGAGACCCCAGGACAGACTCCCGTGCGACAGGCTGCCTACAGTGTCCCAGAGGCCGTCAGGGAAAGTATGCACCGGGAGCTCCAGGGAATGTTGGACCTGAACCGTCTAACAGTCCCTGGGCCTCCCCGGTAGTGTTAGTACCAAAAAAGGACAGAACTACACAGTTCTGCATTGACTACCATAGACTCAATGACAGAACCACCACTGATGCCTATCCCATGCCCCGAGTAGATGACCTGTTAGATTGAATCGCCCGGGGGCCACTTCCTTACCACCCTCGACCGATGCAAGGGTTTTTGGCAAATCCCCCTCTACCCTGAATCCGTCCCCACGTCCGCCTTCATCACTCCTTAAGGTTTATACCAGTTTAAGGTCATGCCGTTTGGAATGAAGAACGCCCCAGCCACTTTCCAAAGAATGGTAGACCGCCTGTTAGATGGCCTCCAGGACTATGCCTGTGCATGCCTGGATGACGTCGCCATCTATAGCGAGACCTGGGAAGACCATCTGGTCCACCTAGGCGTCGAATTAGATTGTCTTCAAGCCGCCGGCCTAACCTTGAAGCCAGATAAGTGTACCATTGGGCACTCTGAGGTTCAGTACTTGGGCCACAGAGTCGACTGCGGTAAGCAGCAACCCGAACCGGCCAAGGTCGAGGCAGTGGCTAACTGGCACATCCCCAGGACCAAAACCCAAGTCCTTGCCTTTCTGGGTACTGAAGGCTACTACCGGAGGTTTGTCCCTAATTACAGCACTCTCGCCAAACCCCTGACTGACCTGACCCGTAAACGACTTCCCCGACAGGTCCTGTGGTCCCCCGAGTGTGAAAAAGCCTTCCAGAGTCTTAAGTCTGCCTTAATCTCTACTCCAGTACTGACCGCTCCTAACCCAGCCACATGCTTTTCTGTCCACACAGATGCCTCTATGTTTGGGTTGGGGGCCATACTAAGCCAGACAGACGAGGAAGGACAGGACCACCCCGTTGCCTACATCAGTCGAAAACTGCTACCCTGGGAAGTAGGCTACGCGGGGGTCGAGAAAGAGTGTCTGGCGCTGGTATGGGCTTTGAAGAAGTTGCAGCCCTACCTATATGGAAGACCCTTCACCGTCCTCACCGATCATAATCCCCTTGTATAGCTCAACCGAGTTTCCGGGGACAACGGGAGACTGTTGAGGTGGAGTCTAGCCCTGCAGCTATTTAACTTTGACATTCAGTAGCAACCGGGAAAGAGCAATGGGAATGCTGATGGACTTTCCCGGCGACCTGAAGTGGCATAACCTCCTCGGACATCCTCAGGCCGACCCGTGTGTGGATCTAGCTGGATCTGCCGAACTGGAAGGGGGGAGTTGTCACGGATACTGGGCTGCAAGGGTTAAACTCCTACCCCCTACAACCTCATCCCTGTTGTTTCTCAGTGGTTTTGGGCTCCTCAGAGCAACCACAATCTCTGGAAGCTTTTTGTTTGCTTTTTGTTGGCTTGTTTTTGTGTTAAGAGAAGAGCTGGTCTATGACCGGGAAAACCCTCCTAGGCTGGCCGCGCTCCTGGAACTCCCGGTCGGCCGCCTCACAACGGAAACCCGCCTAACCCCTCTCAGGCTGGCCGGGCTCCTGGAACTCCCGGTTGGCCACAGGACAGCAGGACACCCGCTAAATTTACCCCTGGTCGCTCCGCTCTTTTGGGGGTTGGTAGCCCCTAGAGAGGACAAGAGCTGGGGGAATTATCGGAGGGGAGCTCCTTTGGGAATCGGGGGTTTTGGACACCCCTAACCACATAACTTCAACGGACTATAACTCCGGTCCCCAGTAATGAATTATGCTGATTTTTGGACTGTAGCATCTGGGGACCGAGGGCTTTAAAATGACACCCTGGATTACCCCGAAACTTTCACAACTGTGTCCTGGGACTGTGGCTGCTATGGAGGTGCTGGTCCGTCTGGAGGGGCGGGAATGGCGGGAAAATTGTGGGATTGTCCAGGGTCTTATCAAGATGAGCTGTGTGTATTAAAGGAGTGTGTGTTTTCCATAAAATCAGTTCTTGTTTCACCTGAATGCTAGTCTGTCTAGTTATTTGGGTGGGATCCAGCTAAAATCACTTTCCTGGACTACATAGCAGCCTGTCCCAGGCAGAGGAAGGACCCTCAGGCAGAGCTACACAGTTGGGGTAGCGGGAGTCTGCCACAGGGTGGGACCCTGAATACTGGTGCTGTCGGGCATCAGGGGTGGCTACTGGCTGTGGTGGTCACTAGCCAGCTACATAGCTGCTGTCAGCAGGGAGGAAGCAGGACTCGTTTGGCGGAGCTACCCAGCCGGGGTATCCATCACAGCAGCCTTAGGATTCTTTTTACTGGATTAAGACGTAATACAAGAGCTGCAGGAATGGAAGGTTTCTCTTTAGATTAGATTCAAGAATAACGACATTAGTCTTCAAGAACTGTGTCAGCTTAGAAGATTACTGTTGCATAATTTCCATTTTTAAGTGATATGGTAAGAAACAATCAGCCCAAGGGGTATCAGGACCTTCAGATAGGAGGTGTGTTAAATATAATATGTGGTGGGCTTTAGGGGTTAAACAGTCCTATTGAATGGTATAAGGAGAATGGTGGGGCAGTAAGCGTTATATAGGGCGACCAGTTCATAGGGCTTCAAGGGTGCAGTGTGGGTATTCGTAGAGACTAAAGGAAGGAGCACAGTGCTGTGTAACTAAACGCTAGTGAGTGGTTTAGTAAGATGTTACCCTGCAATATGGGGGTATAGGCCTTTGTGTACATCCAAGTCTTCAGCCCAGTAACTGAATTTATTTTCCCCCTAGTATCAAATATTTACTCCTCACATTACCTAGTTTTAAGATGTCTTTGGGTTGAGCTAATGGGCTGCTGAAAAGGACCTGTTAAAAGTCGTGGCCTTTATGTCGGACGCTAAAAGAATAGCCCGCCGTGTCGGAGCAAGGCCTTGGCCTCCGTGGCCCTCATTGTCTTATTTTATTTTTATTTTATTTTTTCAATTTTTTTTTCATTTTGTTTTGTTTTCTGCATTATATTTTTTTTTTGTTATTTGGCTTTTATATCTATCTGCTACCATCCCAATTTGCTTTTACTTGCTCCACTGACCTTTCTCTGCTCTGTGGCTGGAAGTCCACAATTTTATCTTCTACTCTCGACCTTTGTTACATTACTCATTAACTCAGACAACCACAGACATTTTCTTTGTCTCTCATTATTCACACGTCTCCTACTTTTATCATATTTATTTAACTAACGGCTAGATTACGAGTCTTGCGTTAGCCTTAAAAAGCAGCGTTGAGAGGTCCCAACTCTGCTTTTTAACGCCCGCTGGTATTACGAGTCAGGCAGGTACAGGTGTACCGCTCACTTTTCTTCCGCGACTCGAGCTTACCCCAAATCCCCTTACGTAAATTGCGTATCCTATCTTTTTAATGGGATTTGCCTAACGCCGGTATTACGAGTCTTGGGAGAAGTGAGCGGTAGACCCTCTCCTGTCAAGACTCCTACCGCATTTAAAAGTCAGTAGTTAAGAGTTTTATGGGCTAACGCCGTAATATTAAACTCTTAACTAAAGTGCTACAAAGTACACTAACACCCATAAACTACCTATTAACCCCTAAACCGAGGCCCTCCCCCCACATCGCAAACACTTAAATAAAGTTTTTAACCCCTAATCTGCCGACCGGACATCGCCGCCACTGTAATAAATATATTAACCCCTAAATTGCCGCACTCCCGCCTCGGAAACAGTAGTTAAATTTTATTAACCCCTAATCTGCCGTCCCTAACATTGCTGACACCTATCGACTTTTATTAACCCCTAATCTGCCGCCCCCAACGTCGCCGCTACTATATTAAATTTATTAACCCCTAAACCTAAGTCTAACCCCCCTAACTTAAATATAATTTAAATAAAACAAAATAAAATTACTACAATTAATAAATTATTCCTATTTAAAACTAAATACTTACCTATAAAATAAACTCTAAGCTAGCTACAATATAACTTATAGTTACATTGTAGCTAGCTTAGGATTTATATTTATTTTACAGGCAACTTTGTATTTATTTTAACTAGGTAGAATAGCTATTAAATAGTTATTAACTATTTAATAGCTACCTAGTTAAAATA
Source organism: Bombina bombina (assembly GCF_027579735.1). Classification (NCBI taxonomy): domain Eukaryota; kingdom Metazoa; phylum Chordata; class Amphibia; order Anura; family Bombinatoridae; genus Bombina; species Bombina bombina. The sequence goes on from NC_069501.1 coordinate 470,644,732, forward strand.
AGTTCAAATTTACCTGTAAAATAAATCCTAACCTAAATTACAATTACACCTAACACTACACTATCATTAAATTAAATACTAATAAACTAACTACAATTAACTACAATTAAATAAACTAAAGTATGAAAAACAACAAACACTAAATTACAGAAAATAAAAAAAATAATTACATTTTTTTTAAACTAATTACACCTAATCTAATTCCCATAATAAAATAAAAAAGCCCCCCAAAATAATAAAATTCCCTACCCTATACTAAATTACAAATAGCCCTTAAAAGGGCCTTTTGCGGGGTATTCCCCAAAGTAATCAGCTCTTTTACCTGTAAAAAAAAGAAATACAATACCCCCCAACATTAAAAACCCACACACCCAACCCTACTCTAAAACCCACCCAATCCCCCCTTAAAAAAAACTAACACTACCCCCTTGAAGATCACCCTACCTTGAGACGTCTTCACCCAGCCGGGCACAAGTGGTCATCCAGAGGGGCAGAAGTCTTCATCCGATCCGGCCAGAAGAGGTCCTCCAAGCGGCAGAAGTCTTCATCCAGACGGCATCTTCTATCTTCATCCATCCGGAGCGGAGCGGGTCCATCTTCAATCCAGCCGATGCAGAGTTAAAATAAATACAAAGTTGCCTGTAAAATAAATATAAATCCTAAAATAGCTACAATGTAACTATAACTTATATTGTAGCTAGCTTAGGGTTTATTTTATAGGTAAGTATTTAGTTTTAAATAGGAATAATTTTTTTAATTGTAGTTATTTTATTTAGATTTATTTAAATTATATTTAAATTAGGGGGGTGTTAGAGTTAGGGTTAGATTTAGGTTTAGGGGTTAATAACTTTATTATAGTGGCGGCGAAGTTGGCGGCGGCAGATTAGGGGTTAATAAGTGTAGGTAGGTTGCGGCGACGTTGGGGGGCAGATTAGGGGTTAATAAATATAATGTAGGGTTTGGCGATGTTGGCGGCGGCAGATTAGGGGTTAATAAGTGTAGGTAGGTTGCGGTGATGTTGGGGGGCAGATTAGGGGTTAATAAATATAATGTAGGGTTCGGCAATGTTGGGGGCAGCAGATTAGGGGTTCATAGGGATAACGTAGGTGGCGGCGGTGTCCGGAGCGGCAGAGTAGGGGTTAATAATTATAATGTAGGTGTCGGCGATGTCGGGGCAGCAGATTAGGGGTTAATAAGTGTCAGATTAGGGGTGTTTAGACTCGGGGTTCATGTTAGGGTGTTAGGTGTAGGCATAAAATTCCTTTCCCCATAGGAATCAATGGGGCTGCGTTAGGAGCTGAACGCGGCTTTTTTGCAGGTTTTTTTTCAGCTGGCTCAGCCCCATTGTTTCCTATGGGGAAATCATGCACGAGCACGTTTAGCCAGCTTACCACTACCGTAAGCAACGCTCGTATTGAGGTGAGATGTGGAGCTAAATTTTGCTCTACGCTCACCTTTTTGCGGCTAACGGCAGGTTTAAATATACCTGTAATACCAGCGTTGTCTTAAGGGAGCGTTAAAAAAAAAAAGGCTTGTTAGCCACGCACCCCTGTTACCGCAAAACTCGCAATCTCGGTGTATGTTTTTATTTTATTTCATACCTATCCTGATTTAGTTAAATAAAGTATTTTTTATTATTATTGGTTAGCTTACTATTTCATATGTATTTCCTTTTTTATTCACAATCCTTAGTCTTTAACTAAAAAGTCCATTCAGTATACATTTCAAAATTTGGGGAGGGTCTTATGAATCAACTTATCAAACAATTAACAATCAAATGATGGATATTATGCCCAGCACTAAAGAAAGAGATAATTATACAATTCAAATAAGATTATTTCTAAAAAAAAGGGGAAAAAAACAAAAACATAGTCCATGTAGACACAGTTTCTACACCACAGTCTTCCAACTCTTGCACTAAAAAATTACTCTGATTACTCCTAACATTCTATCTGTGTTTAGGATTCTAAAAATTACCATTCTCCCAAACCTACAAAATATAAATTAATAAACATCTAAGGCATGAGCCTAGTATCTGACTCTTACATATGGATTATTTTGGTAATTCCTTTTTTAAATACAGCATTCTCATTCCTCCCAATGGTTCTTCTTAAAAATAGTTGCTAAATATATTGATTATTATATCCATAATCCTTTGTCTAAATAACAGGTAGATTACGACTTATGCGCGCTAGAGGGTTTTTAACGAATGCAGCAAAAGTTGCGTTATTTCACCATCTATAGCGCAGCCATTACAAGTTTTGAAACAGCCAGCTTGTGCGTGCGATATGGTGGTTTTAGCTCTATATCGCACAAAATACAAGCGCTGTTTTAACGTGCTCGTGCATACTTTCCCCATAGACATCAATAAGGGGAGAGCGGGTTAGAAAAAAACACCTGCGATTGTGGAATGATAGCTCCGTAACGCAGCCCCATTGATGTCTATGGGGGGAAAAAAAGTTACGTTTAAACACCCTAACATAAACCCCACGTCTAAGCACCCCTAATCTGCCGCCCCCGACATCGCCGACACCAAAATAAATGTATTAACCCCTATTCCGCCGCTCCCGATATCACCACCACTATACTAAAGTTATTAACCCCTATTCCCCTCCAACCCAACCTCGCCCACACTATAATAAACCTATTAACCCCTGTTTTCAGTAGCTCTCATCCTATTGGCTAATTTGAACAGACAATAGGATTTCAGTAGCTCTCATCCTATTGGCTGATTTGAATTTCCAAAATCAAATCAGCCAATAGGAATGCAAGGGACACGATTTTGAATCGCATACCTTGCATTGAAGATTCATTATACGGCGGCGACTGCACGAAGAGGATGCTCTGCGCCGGATGTCTTCAGGATAGACCCGCTCAACGTCGCCAGGATGAAGATAGAAGACGCCGCTGGGATGATGATAGAAGATATCACCAGGATGAAGATGGAGCCCCCTGGATGAAGATGGAGCCGCCGGGATGAAGATCCTTCAAGCGGAACTTCAGCAACTTTCAGTACCTAAAGAGGGGTTAGTGTTAGGTTTTTTTAAGGTTTTTTGGGTGGGTTTTTTTTTTTAGTTTAGGGTTTGGGCTTTTCTTAAAAGAGCTAAATGCCCTTTTCAGGGCAATGCAAAAGAGCTAAATGCCCTTTTAAGGGCAATGCCCATACAAATGCCCTTTTCAGGGCAATGGGTAGCTTAGGATTTTGTTAGAGTTAGGTTTTTTTTATTTTGGGGGGTTGGTTGGGTGGTGGATTGCACTGTTGGGGGGTCTTTATATTTTTTTACAGGTAAAAGAGCTGTTTAACTTAGGGCAATGCCCTACAAAAGGCCCTTTTAAGGGCTATTGTTAGTTTATTGTAGGCTAGGGTTTTTATTTTTGGTGTGCTTTTTTATTTTTATAGGGCTATTAGATTAGGTGTAATTCTTTTTTATTTTTGATAATTTTGTTTGTTATTTTTCATAATTTAGTGTTTTTATTTTTTGTAATTTAGTATTTTTTATTTTTTGTAATTAGATACTTTTTTGTAATTTTTATAGTAGTGTTAGGATTTTTTTAATGTGTAATTTAGTTTTCTTTAATTGGTAGTTAGTTTAATTTTAGTTTAACCCCTTAATGACCACAGCACTTTTCCATTTTCTGTCCATTTGGGACCAAGGCTATTTTTACATTTTTGCGGTGTTTGTGTTTAGCTGTAATTTTCCTCTTACTCATTTACTGTACCCACATATATTATATACCGTTTTTCTCGCCATTAAATGGACTTTCCAAAGATACCATTATTTTCATCATATCTTATAATTTACTTTAAAAAAAATTATAAAATATGAGAAAAAAATGGAAAAAAACACACTTTTTCTAACTTTGACCCCCAAAATCTATTATACATCTGCAACCACCAAAAAACACCCATGCTAAATAGTTTCTAAATTTTGTCCTGAGTTTAGAAATACCCAATGTTTACATGTTCTTTGCTTTTTTTGTAAGTTATAGGGCCATAAATACAAGTAGCACTTTGCTATTTCCAAACCATTTTTTTTTCAAGATTAGCGCTAGTTACATTAGAACACTAATATCTTTCAGGAATCCCTGAATATCTATTGACATGTATATATTTTTTTTAGTAAACATCCCAAAGTATTGATCTAGGCCAATTTTGGTATATTTCATGCCACCATTTCACCGCCAAATGCGATCAAATACAAAAAATCGTTCTCTTTTTCACAAATTTTTTCACAAACTTTTGGTTTCTCACTGAAATTATTTACAAACAGCTTGTGCAATTATGGCATAAATGATTGTAAATTTTTCTTTGGGATCCCCTTTGTTCAGAAATAGCAGACATATATGGCTTTGGTGTTGCTTTTTGGTAATTAGAAGGATGCTAAATGCCACTGTGCACCACACGTGTATTATGCCCAGCAGTAAAGGGGTTAATTAGGGAGCATGTAGGGAGCTTTTTGGGGTAATTTTAGCTTTAGTGTAGTGTAGTAGACAACCCCAAGTAATGATCTAGGCCCATTTTGGTATATTTCATGCCACCATTTCACCGCCAATTGCGATCAAATTAAAAAAAAAGTTAAATTTTTCACAATTTTAGGTTTCTCACTGAAATCATTTACAAACAGCTTGTGCAATTATGGCACAAATTGTTCTAAATGCTTCTCTGGGATCCCCTTTGTTCAGAAATAGCAGACATATATGGCTTTGGCGTTGCTTTTTGGTACTTAGAAGGCCGCTAAATGCCGCTGCGCATCACACGTGTATTATAGCTAGCAGTGAAGGGGTTAATTAGGAAGTTTGTAGGGAGCTTGCAGGGTTAATTTTAGCTTTAGTGTAGAGATCAGCCTCCCACCTGACACATCAGACCCCCTGATCCCTCCCAAACAGCTCCCTTCCCTCCCCCACCCCACAATTGTCCCCGCCATCTTAAGTACTGGCAGCAACTCTGCCAGTACTAAAATAAAATATATATTTAGGCTTTTTTTTTTTTTTTTTTTTAAAGCATATTTACATATGCTGCTGTGTAGGAGCCCCCCTTAGCCCCCAACCTGGCTGATCCCCCACCAAACAGCTGTCTAACCCTCCCCCTCTGCCTTAATGGCCGCCATCTTGGGTACTGGCAGCTGTCTGCCAGTACCCAGTTTATAAAAAAAAACAGTTGCTTTTTCATTTTTTCCCCATTTTCTGTAGTGTAGCTCCCCTACCCACCAAAGAACAAACCCCCACCCCCTCCTAGATACCTTTGACTGTTGTTTTTTTTTTTTAATAAAAAGCTTTACACTGAAACTTTTCTGTAGTGTAGCGGTTCCCACCCGCTCCCGCCCCGTGCACGCGCCCGCCCGCCTCCCGGCGTGCACGCGCGCGCGCCTGTGCGCGCCCCCATCGCCCCCGCCCCCAATCCCGCCCCCCTCTACATTACCCGGCCCATCGATGGCCGCCCACCCGCCTCCCAAGTCAGCTCCCACCCACCAACGTTACCTGCCACCGATGTCCGGTGCAGAGAGGGCCACAGAGTGGCTCTCTCTGCACCGGATGGCCATTTAAGGTTATTGCAGGATGCCTCCATATCGAGGCATCACTGCAATAACCGAAAAGCAGCTGGAAGCGAGCAGGCACGTGCAGGGTACGTCCTCAGGCATTAACTGCCTTTTTTCTGAGGACGTACCCTGCACGTCCTCGGTCGTTAAGGGGTTAATAGTTATATTAGTTTAATTGTTAGTTTAAACTTAGTTTTTTTTAATTTGACAGGTAAGTTTTAATTTAATATAGGGAAATTGTAATTTTAATATAAAGTTAGGGGGGCGTTAGGTTTAGGGGTTACTAGTTTAAATTAGTTTATTGTGATGTGGGGGGCTTTTGGTTTAGGGGTTAATAGTTTATTTTAGTATATTTCATTGTGGGGGCTTGCGGTTTAGGGGTTAATAGGTTTATTATAGTGGCGGCGGTGTAGGGGTTAATAACTTTAGTATAGTGGGGGCGATGTGGGCGGACGGCAGATTAGGGGTTAATAATATTTAAATAGTATTTGCGATGTGTGAGGGCGGCGGTTTAGGGGTTAATAACTTTATTATAGTGGTGACGATGTCGGGGAGCCGCGGAATAGGGGTTAATAATTTTTATTAGTGGCGGCAATGTTGGGAGCGGCAGATTAGGGGTTAATAACTTTAATTTAGTGTTTGCGATGCGGGAGGACCTCGGTTTAGGGGTTAATATGTAGTTTATGGGTGTTAGTGTACTTTGTAACATTTTAGTTATGAGTTTTATGTAACAGTTTTATTGCGTAAAACTCATAACTACTGCTCTCAGATGGCGGTATGAATCTTGTCGTTATAGGGTGTAATGCAAGCTTTTTAGCCTCAACGCAAAACTCGTAATGGCTGCGCTATGGAAGTCCCATGAAAAAACGTAATTTTTACGAGTGCGGGACTGACCTTGCGTTACATGCTAAAAGGCTTGCGGCACAGCTATACCGACAAGACTTGTAATGTCTGCGTTGCTGTTTTAACGCTGAAATTTCCATTTTTTCAGCGTTAAAAGACGAACGCACAATTCGTAATCTACCTGAGAGAAATAATTTAATTGCTGAATGGCCATGTACATACCTCCCTAATAAAACTGTTGTTATTCCTGATATAGATAAACATATATTAAAATGTATTGGAGCATAGAATATTATCACAAGGTAAACTTTGAAACTCTTTTGGTCCAATTTCCCAAAATAAAAAAAAACTCTATCAGTAGAGGTAAGCACCTCCAATTCATCCCTTGACCCATTCATCTTGAGGGACTGGATTAAATAATCATTTGCTATTTAGAAAAAATGCCAGTATTACCCACTCTTCCAAAAGAAGATGAAAATCCTCTGCAGGATTGATTAAAGGGACGCTGAACCCAATTTTTTCCTTTAAGATTCAAATAGAGCATGACATTTTAAGCAACTTTCTAAGTTACTCCTATTATCAATTTTTCCTAGTTCTCTTGCTATCTTTATTTGGTTGATAACCTGGGTTATGCTGCTTATTGGTGGGTAAACGTAAGCCTCTAATAAGCAAGCACTATCCATGGTGCTGAACCTAAAATGGGCTGACTGCTAAGATTTACATTCCTGCTTTTAAAATAAAGATAGCAAGAGAACGAAGAAAAATTGATAATAGTGTAAATTAGAAAGTTGCTTAAAACTTCATGCTCTATCTGAACCATGAAAGAAAAAATTTGGACTCAGTGTCCCTTTAAAAGCTTTTAGATTATACCACCAATGAATTGCGCCCTAAAGCTGATGGTCTGCTCTTTGGCGATCAGGACCTTTAAGATTTAAGTAACTAAACAGTTTAAATTCCTTTAACAAAGTAAAATCAACCACCAAGAAATTAGTTTATCCCCAAGCATGTGTTTTTGAAAATTTAAAATTGTGTCCAATATTACCAAATATATGATTGCTTAATTCACAACATTTCTATTCAATCAGAATATATTTCATCTGTCTAATGGTGCTTGTTCTTTATTATATTTGAGAGACTGTAAATTCGGCTTCTACATCTCTGATATCTTTTAGAAATGTTTGTTTAAATTGTCATATATGACTGTTCTTCATTTGGCAACCAGACGCGGAAAGTCTTCCTAAAGATGCTTTTCTTCAGAATCGGCCCATCACTGGCCCTTACTCCTATTATCAAATTTTCTTCGTTCTCTTGGTATCTTTATTTGAAAAAGCAGGAATGTAAGTATAGGAGCCAGCCCATTTTTGGTTCAGCACCTGGTTAGCACTTGATGATTGGTGGCTAAATTAATCCAACAATCAGCAAGCACAACTCAGGGTGCTGAACCAAAAATGGGCCGACTCCTAAACTTACATTCCTGCTTTTTCAAATAAAGATACCAAGAGAACAAATAAAAATGACAATAGAAGTAAATGAGAAAGTTGCTTAAAATTGCATGCTCTATCTGAATCATGAAAGAACAAATATGGGTTTCATATCCCTTTAATTCTAAACATTCAATACCATTGCAAGATATCCTAACACAACTGAATGATCATCGAATATTACTTTTCGTCAATTATATTTCAAACTCACCTCCATATCTCTCACAAAAATGAATGTTTTTTCCCTCCCTCTTTTCTACCATCTTTACATTTCTTACTGTCTTTTGTTAATATTAGTTATTTATTTGTATCCTATTGGTATAATTCTTATTATTGTTATTTTTACTATTATTATTGTTGTTATATTTTTTGCCCTTAAGCTGCTAATTCTTTCTCTTCTGGATTCATCTTCAATCAAGTACCCCAACTTCCAAACATTGTACTGGTCCTTCATATTTTACTAAAGAACTTTAAGGTGCACCTTTATTTTTTCATTTGTTTATTTTTCAAGTCTCTTCTGAGACGGCTATTAGGATATGTTATGTCCCTGGCTTTCCTTGTATTTCTAAACTTTTTAACATTCTTTCCCTTTGGTTATATTTAATTTCAAGAGGAATCTTTAAAAATGACCGGACTCTGTTTTGTTCAATATAGTTTAGATAATGTTGTTTGGTAAATTTCTTTCCCTGTGTCTTTGTTCACAAACTCCATCCAATTAATTCCCTTACTTGACATAATGGCGCCCATTTAACAAGCTCCGTAGTGAGCTTGTGGGCCCGTGTTAACAGCAGTTATGAAGCAGCGGTCACAAAGACCGCTGCTCCATAACCTGTCCGCCTGCTCTGAGCATTCAGACAGACATCGCCAGAAATCAACCTGATCGAGTATGATCGGGTTGATTGACACCTCCCTGCTGGCGGCCCATTGGCTGCGTGTCTGCAGGGGGCGGCTTTGCACCAGCTCTTGTGAGCTGCTGGTGCAATGCTGAATACGGAGAGCGTATCGGACCTGATCCGCACTGTCGGATCAGGTCCGACAGACATTTGTTAAATATGCCTCAATGGCACTGTTAAATTGACATGCACATCGCAATGTGGTGGTCTTGTAAAAATGTACGTCACCACAAATGTGACAGCACCCTTTGTATTTACTGATGAACTTGCAAATGGGAAGATTACTCATACTTAGTATTATCTTTTATTACAGGTAATGTATCATTGAACTGTGGAAATGTACCTAGGTTGTGGCCCCAAGAAAAAGTGAAAATAAAAATGTGTGTTTTGGGGAGTTCTGGTGGTAGATAAACAAGGTGGCCACAACTCAAAAGAGCTATCTGGAGGGTGAGAACAGCAGACAGAGGATACCCTGCAACCTTACCTAAATCACAGGACATTTTCTAGATAATATATTATCTATGTGTAGCCATATATTTATACACAACCCTCAAGGGTTCTAAACTATTGATCTGAGGCCCTTAAAGCTTCTAAATACTGATCTGTGTCCCCCATTTGTTAGGGTCCCTAATTTACATAATGAAGGTTTGGGGCAGAATAGATAAAGCAATGGTGGCTTAATGAACAAGAGTTTTCTGTTAGGATTAGATTTATGCTGTTCTGAGTTATAGTTTTATAGAGAGATCTGATTGTGTATAAAAGAGTTCCATGCATAAGAAGCAGCCCAATAGAATGTGAGGGATAAAGTGTATAACGACAGAGATAAAACATCTCAGTAGTGTACTAGTGCAATTGGAACATAAGGCAGAAATGTAAGGAAGCATCCATGCTGAGTACCTTGAATGTGAGAACAAGTAATTTAAAGTAAATACAGAGATCTAGGGGCCGAATTATCAAGAGCCGAAACGGACCCTGATGCCCCTGTTTCCGCGCGAGCCTTCAGGCTTGCCGGAAACAGCAGTTATGAAGCAGCAGTCTTAAGACCGCTGGTCCATAACTGTTCCGCTGCCTCTGAGGCTGCGGTCTGCAATCCGCACTATCCTATACGATCGGGCTGATTGACACCCCCTGCTAGCGGCTGATCCACTGAGTGGATCATGTCGGACAGACCGATGATAAATTGGCCCCATGGTCTGAGAAAGGGGATTAAGTCCCCGAAACGTTACATATTAAAATTTCTTTCACTTTTTAAAATCCAGTGAGTGCGGCGGGGGCCCTATTTTATGGTCTGAATATTGGATGGACTGAACCCTGGTTGCTGCAGTTTACTTAAGCCTGGACGTTTACCAGGCGAAATGCGTAGAGTGATTTATGTCTACTCCCGGCTACCATAGATGATCTGTGGCTGTAACTTAGCTCCGCTCCGCTCCACTTCACCAACTGATTGCGGTTATCTAGATTGAGCGTGTTTTACATCTAAATGCAGGAGGAGAGCGTGTGAAGGCTGCCTACGAGAGGGACCGTTAGAGTGAACTATTGGCTTGTTTTTGCATGTTATCTTGTATGTGTAATTTGTATGCACCTTTTAACCCTGTGTCATTAAATCCTTGTGAATCGGAGATGCGCCATCTTCTTTTTGTCTTTCTAATTTTAGAGATCATTGTGAGCCAGTGCATTGATTTGCAAAGAATAGCTTTAAGAAGGAGGATTTGCAGAATAAATATCATGTAGTTGTCTGGTGATAATAAGATAGTGGGCAGTATTATTGCGGAGTAAAATTACGTAATGCTTTGCAGCCAAGTAGCTTATGTTACACAAATTCAGAACTTTTAGCTATAAGGCACAAACACAAGCACCTATGATACATGAGCTATAAGTCTTTTCGTTTTTGGTGATTTCTGTATGTGTATATATATATATATATATTACAAACTAATGTGCACTTAAACAAGTTTTAGAAAGGTGTGGTAATCCCTCCCCCAGGTAAACACCAATGAACAATCAGTACATTAATTAATCAGGCTGTATGCAATCCGTGCAACAAATAGCATCATTGTATCTAACATATAGGGAAATATACAAAAATTGTTCAATGCATATGTCATAACATAAACGGTACTATATATCTGTCAAAAATAGTGAAACAAATGTAATGCCAGTTTGTTCACCACCTCATAGGTGATGTGAAAAAGTTCCAGAATTAAAAAACAAATCAGCATGGAATAATCCAACAACACAAATAAAAGCAAAACACCTCCAAGCACCGCCATCCAGACTGAATGCAAACGCTGCGCAAGAATCCATGCAGCAGCCTAAGTACTCTCAACAACAGCCATATATGTTATATACTATATGTGTTCTCACCACAATCAAAAACACAAGTTTCCATTAGCGAATATCCATACTAGGCCAGCTTAATACTTAGAAGTATAATACTTACTATTAACCACTAAAGCATAGCTCCATAGTTACCAACCAAACCAGTGGGCGTGGGGTAATAGCATCATAAAAGGGGAGTCACAATTCAAGTTTCTTAATCCTTATGTAATGCCAGAACCACCCTCACAGCGCTATGAAACTTGTCAAGACAACTCTTTCAAATCAATCTACTACTCCTATGTCAAGGTATTTGAAATATTATTAAATAATATATAGAAGTATATTTATCTTTATTTAATAAATCTGTGGATGTGCACATGGTCTGTAGACAAAGGTTTGTTTCTGGGAGATCTCACACACTCAATATGCTAAATTATGCAATTGTATAATTTAGCAAGACACTGAAATATAACACAGTTTCTTTAACCCTCTGCATGATTGCCTGGGAACAAATGTTAAATGACAACATGCTGATACTTAGAGCAGGTTACATTCCCATATATTGGTTTCCTTCAAGGAAGATGCCGATCCGTCTGAGGAGATGTGAAAAATACAGGCATTTTTCAAAAGGGACGGGTAATTAGCACAGATTTATTTGAGTGGCTCATGCTGTGCGAGTACTAACCCTGGGAAATACCAGATGTGGTGATTAAGATAACACAGAGAAAACACAGACAAATGCTAAGGTGTGACTCTGAACATACAGCACACAGTGAAGGCACATGGCTTACATTATGATTTCAAAACAACTGTATATGGACATGAGATGTGTGTGTATATATATATATATATATATATATATATATATATATATATATATATATGTATATATGTGTATATTTTGAAAGCATGAATATCTTAGCCTCTGTGTGTTTAAGAACATGAATAGATGTTTATGGACCTGAAGAGAAGTGATCATTAACATTTATTTTTATTTCAGATCTACATAAACAGGATTTATGTATTCAGGAAGAAACACACAGAAATGTCACATACTATATCTGGGTGAATGCAGAATATCAGGAGTTTTAAATACTACCAATCTGGAGATATAAAAATAAGCTGTTATTTGCAAAGAAATGCCAGAATACTGATAAAATTATAATGCATTTTAAGCTAATAACTAGCAGTATTAAATTACCTTAATATAATAAAATGTTAATAATATAACCTATTTGGTATCAGAATAATCAGAAAAAATAACCTAATATTAACCATCTGTAATTGGGGTTATATATATTTAATGCAGAGAGTGTAATCTGATTAAATAACCACTTTATGAAAATAATTAAGTTGTTTAAAAAAAAAGTTCAGAAACGCTGTATTGTATTGCTATGTTGTACTGTATGCTGCCACCCGGTGTTGCCACGAGAGAACTACAGCCAGAAAGATTTTTGGCTGTTGGAAATGGGATATCCAGTTATCCAATAGAGGGACAAGGTTTCGAAGGGCCACCCATATTTCACACCAATGATTAAACTATATAGTGGATGCAGAAGGAAGAAGAGGGACACTGGCTGCAAAGTTTGGTAACTGACTGAAACTGTTTTGCGTGGGACACAGTCAAACTATAAAAACAAAGTGGGCCATACCTCTCCTATTCCATTGCAATTACACTTATTTTATATGAGGTGTGAAAAATCTTGAAGTTGGATCTCATTTTGGTAACGTATATATATATATAGAGTATAAGAAAAGGGCTGCTAATTACCTGTGATATTTTAAAGTCACTGCAGTTTAAAGATACAGTTTTCTGGGTTTTGTAAGATAAGTCATATGCATAGCCTTTACAGTTAATAGATTTAAAGAGCAGATTATACTTTTAAACTGTGTGCCATTGTCCTAGATAGCTCTTAGCCTACCTATTTGTATGCAAGTTCTGATATTGTCAGTTAATTTTGTATTAGGATAAATTGCAGTTAAATAGCAGAATATATATATTATCCTATTGTTTAAGAATACTGTTTAAAATTGTATTGCTTGGATGTTAAAAGACTTGTATATAAGGCTGGTTTCTTAAGATAAGCGTGTATGAATTTTGCATAGCATATTTAAATAGTTTTCAAGCGCATATACATTTATTTCATATTTCTTTTATTGCAAATATATTTCAATATGTTTATGGATATTAACTAAATAAAAGAATTCAGATATTTATATTAATTGTATGGTCTAGTAGGTGCATGTTGGTTAAGGGTTTCTATCTTTAAGGAAAATTGTTATTTGTATTGCGTTTTAACCCTGCCATAAACTGATATATTATTTGGATAGCACTGCTAAGATTTTCATAAATATACTGACATAAAAATTGGAGGCACTTTTCTGAGATTTAATAATATCCATCATAATTGATATAATATATTTGTAAGTAAATAGAAATTATTATAAAAGAAAAAAAAATAAAAAAAAAATCATATTTCGATATTAATATTTTGAAGATATAATTTTTTTTGAAAAGTTGAAATATTAATTTTCATATTTCGAGATTGACATTAATATCTTGAAATATTATTAAAGATTAATTTTGAAAAAATTAATAAAAATATTAATTTTTCATATTTCAAAATTAATCAAAAATATTGGTTTTTCATATTTTCAAAGTTAATCAAAAATATTAATTTCTCATAGTTCGGAATATCAATTTTTCATATTTCAAAATTAATAATATTTTTTTTTTAAATATAAAATTGTTCTCTCTTTTTATTGGCAAAAATTGTATTAGCATTTTAGTTAAATAAATACTAAACCAATATAATAATGTCTGTAGCCAGAAGTGACTCATTTAATTCTATACATAGCAATGAAATTGGTCCCATAACCATACCTATTACTAAAGGTCAGGTCCTTAAGAAAGATATCTTAAGTTACCTTAAAGGGAAGTTTAATATTGCGGGTGAATTAAATGATTTTATGGATACGCTTGAAACTAGGGCTAAAAATATTACCGTTAATAATAATATGTGGAATGAAGAGAATGAATTCTTCCAGGAATTATTAATGATTAATCAATGCAAAGCTCCCATAAAGCGAGACGAACTAATACTAAAATCCTGGCCCCTTTTAATATGCATAATTGACGAAATGTCGTTTTGTGTCACAGACAAACGATTGCAAATACAGGAGCTAGAAAATAGTATTCGTTCCTCGCGCAGACGCGAAGAGGGTTTAAAAATAGCCAAAAATAAAATGGATGAATTTGCCCAAAACCTAACAGCCTTAGATAAGCATAATACAGACTTAATCGCACAGATACAAGATTTAAATAAACAGCTTGCGCAAAGCCAGAGAGAATTAAGCAATTTAAAAAGGTCATATCGCCTTAATGAAAACCCCTATATTAGCAATGAGAATAATACAGAGAATGCTAACTCCTTTAGCGAACGCGTCAGGGACGAGGTACGAAAATATATAGAACAACATAGACAAATGACCCCTAACAGGTCAGAAGTAGATTTCCCAAATAGACAATCCCCTCAGGATGTAAATCCAGAGGACAGCTGTAGCGCAGCTGATGCGGGGGAGGGAAACTCTAACAGAGAATCCCAAAATAAGTCTGATAAAGTCTATGATTCCCATAAAATAATCACCTTCGTACAACGCGCAGTACCTATATTCTCCAATAAGGGAACAACATCTGTAATTGATCATTTACAGGCTTTTGAAAATGCGTTAGCTATAATGAATGTTACAAGTGAGAAATTGAAAATTGAATTTCTGCCTTGGGTATTTGACAGTAAGCACCACAAATTCTTTGCTTCACTAAAGGATATGAATATTCATTCCTGGAATGGGGTAAAACGACAATGCAGAAAAGAATTCGGGCAATATCGCACTAAAACTGCTGCGAAAATAGCGGTATATGGTTTAAAGTGTCGTGCGAATCAGAGTCCAATCGAATTCCTTTCTGTATTGAAAAATGCGTACAGTATGGCTGAAGATAATCCCAAATTTGATGGCTCAGAATTTGTAAATTTATTTTTTTAAGCACTGCCTACACCCATCAAAATCAACTTAGCTAGAGATTTTGATGAGGACTGCTCATTGGAATGGCTGATCAAAGAGAGTACGAAGTTATACTCTATTCAGCAGTCCAGTGAGCAGGGGGTTAAAAAGGAGTCAAAACCCAAAATTGTGGCAGAAACTAGGGTGTCACCTAGCCCCCTCAATTTGGAGTCTAACAAGAGGACTTATGCAGAGGTGGCCAGTCAAAACAGGCCATCTCCACAGAGGTTTAATTCTGCCCCTCCCCCTACACAGGTTGAGGCGCAGGGAGACTATAACCAAAGTGGGGGACATAATCAGGTGAATAATTACTCACAAAGAGAATACTCGCCAAATAATTGGTATCCGCGCAAGGGTAGATACAATAGGCGGCGAAGATATTCTCAGGGTAACCAGACACCCCAGGTATATAATGCTCCCCAAAGTACTAATGCTGAACAAGCTGAACCCCAGGGGCAACCACGCCAGAATAGAAATAACGGCCCTGATTCTGAGGGAACCCAGTGGTCCAGGAATCAGTACAATGGGGCACCAGGAGATAGGCCCAGGGGTAGAGGTAACTTGTACAATCAGGTAGATATGCTGTTTACCCAGATAAATCGGTTGAGCGAACAAATCGCTAATATGAGTAAAAAATCTACGGCTCAGCAACCGAACAATACTTTTTTAGGGGTACAGCCAGTGGTCAGCAGTGGACCACAGGCACAGTCATAAATACTGCAGTATCACCTGAAGGGGAGGGGAGAGATATACAAAATGTAATAATAAATATAAATGATACTAATCATGTTATCTCCCCACAGACCGGAAACAGACGATTTAGCCATGATGACAAGCAACCTCATCCGGGAAAAGTTAACAAATCTCTTCCCTTGCAGCTCTCTCCTAACCTTATCTCCACAGATGCAGTACAAAAGAATCCAGCCGACCCTGTCATAGAGGAAACAGGTAGGTATGAAGGTTCCTCTGCATCGAATGACACGGCAAATTCAGGTAACACGTGGCGAAGCCCACAGATGTGTGAGAATTCCAATTTTATGTGTGAAATGGTAGAAACTGCAGGAAGATATTATGTATTACTTGAGCTGCAAGATTCAGTCTCCAACCCTATCAGGGGATTAATTGACACTGGGTCACAGGCAACTATCTTATCCCACAGGTACTACACACAGCTAAATGAGCTAACACCCCACAAACCTAAAATAAGAGTATTTGACGGTTCTCTAATAGGTGTTGGGGGTGACTCCCTAAAAGTTTACGGTACTGCATGGTTAAAATTTAAATTGGGGAACAGGGTCATAAGACACCCTGTCATTATAGTGGATCTGCCAACTGATCGTTTAATTATTGGTAGTGATCTCCTGAAACGATTAAGCACCATAATTGATTGCATAAATAATGTAATTTGGTCACAAGTTAAACGGCCTATCAATTATGAAAAATCTGGTATATCTCACGCCCGACATAGCTGTCACGTGGTAGAAGAGAAACCAGATGCTGTGGAGATTCATTTCAGGAATAACTCTGTACCTGAAATCACTATTCTACAAATAGATAATCAGACTCCTTTTAGTGGCTCTGATGGTAATACTTTTAAAATTTCGCCTGGAAAGATAGCGAATATTTCCCTAGATGGCGATGTATTAACCATATCACTCCACAAGGGGGATCATAAAATCCCTAAGGGGGGAGGCCACACTCAATACCTCACAGGGATTGAGAGAGTTAAAGAGGATCTATTTATCCCTATACAAGTACATGACCTTGGTAAAACCAAGTATGCTAAAATAAACTTAAAACAGGAAGCTAGCTATATAAGCGAAGGTTTATTAGCGCAGATAGCTGAACCTAAAGTGATTAAATATCTTTCTCCCCAAGACCACTGTGTCAACGGCCTGGATGACAGGTCTGAAAGCTATAACATCACAGCTAAGTGCTTATTATCTATCTCTATAGGTAATAAGTCAGTGAAGCACCTGTTTTTAGTTTTAAATATTCCCCATAATCAAATATACATTGGCAATGATATCTTACATAGATATGCCATACAAATAGATTTGATTAATTCTTGCCTCTGGAGCAGGTTAAAGGGGGACCCTGAAGTATTTCAGGATGAAAATGCAGCCCTGAAATCAAACCAGTAATTGCCATATGCCGTGAATATGCAGGTATCTAGCGATGTTATAATTCCTGCTGGGGTTGATAAATTTCTTTTACCCTTACAGGTAAAGAGAGGTCAGAAATTAAAAACTTCTGAAACACTAATTTGCCTCTCCCATAGAATACAAAATCTGGATGTCACAGTAACCTACACTCCTATGGTGAATATTGGAACTGTTCCAATACATATTGTTGTGCATAACATGACCCCACAGGATATAACATTATCCAAGGGAACTACCATAGGATATGCACTGGAATCAAGTTATTACACTTTTGGATTCCAGAATAATGTAATTGGGCTAATACCTGAAGGATACCTAACTGAAGAACAATTAATAGAACAATCCTTTGCATCCATGCCAGAGGGTCTATTTAATATTCAGTCTATTTATCCCTTCAGCTCAGAGGAAGGCATCTGTAAAATTGAAGAAGCCTCTCTAGTGTTTGATCAGCCAATCAAACAGCAAGATTACCCCAATACCCAGAGTCATGGGAGCAATGTAAATTATAATCAAGGGGATCTCACCTCTAGGTTGGAAGAAGCCTATGAAATAGGACAGCCTGAAATCTTTCCAGGATTTCAACAAATAGTCGAAGAGCAAATATCCTTAGCTAATGGCTGTTCCAGCGATGACGAACGCCAACAACTGTGAGAACTCCTAATGGAATACAAGGATATTTTCGCTAAGGATTCTTATGACTGTGGTACTACAGACTTGCACATTGCAAGAATACAAACAGATCCCGATGCGCCACCTGTATTTGTCAAACAATACAGACTTCCCTTAGCCTCATATGATTCTCTTGCAGAGATCATAAGAAATTTGGAAGAAAGAGGTATTATCAGACAGGTGCACAGCTCTTATAATAATCCTATTCTAGGTGTCCTTAAGCCCAATGGACAATGGCGTTTGTGTGCTGACTTAAGACAGCTAAACAAACGAGTATACATGTCTGGCTGGCCTGTACCATACATTGACCAGTGCCTAGCACAAATGCAGGGATCCAAAATATTCACTGCCATTGATTGTGCACAGGGATATTGGACCATAAAGGTACACGAAGAGGACCAATATAAGCTAGCATTCTTCTTCCAAAAGGTTCAGTATGCATTCCAGAGACTTCCATTTGGATACATAAATTCTGGACATGAATTTGCTGTATTCATGCATAAGGCTATGCCTGACGCACTGGAAAGGGGGACCTTATCTTATGTTGATGATGTTTTAATCAAAAGCACAGACTTTGAAAAACACATCGCAGAGCTTAAACACGTCCTCAGCCAACTTAAAAGGGCAGGTGTCAAATTATCCCTGCAAAAAGCTCAATGGTGCCGCACTCGTGTAAACTTCTTGGGACATGAAGTTACCTCTGAAGGATTAAATCCCCAAAAGAAAAAGGTGGAAGCTATAGTGAATTCTAAAAACCCAACTAACTTAAAGGAATTGAGATCATTCCTGGGTATGACAAATTATTCTCGCAAATTCATTGATAATTATGCGGAATTAGCTAAACCACTACTACTTCTTCTAAAGAAAGATGTGAAATGGCACTGGAGTGAGTCTCAAGAGACAGCCATCAGAGAGCTGAAGAGAAAACTCACTCAAGCACCTTGCTTAGCGTACCCTGAAGGTGGTAAACCTTTCTTCTTAGAGACAGGTTACACAGATATAAGCATGAGTGCTGTGTTATACCAAAAGCATGATAATTTGAACAAAGCCATTGCTTATGCGAGCAAAAATCTATCCCCAGTAGAAATAAAATTTAGCGATTGCGAAAAAGCCCTCTTATCTACTGTATGGGCTCTACAAAATTTCCGCAGCTATATACAGGGCGAGAAAATTATTGTAGAAACGGCCCACCAGCCTTTGCTATATTTGCAAAGTGAGAGAATAAGAGATGGGAATTTGTCTAATAGCCGCATAACAGCGTGGACTCTTTCCTTACAAGGCTGGCCATTAGAAATTCGCTACAAGCAGAATAAAAAGAATCCAGTCGCACAAGGGCTTGCTGAGCTCCACGACTGTACTGCTAGAGATCCTGGGGAAGAATTATCAGAAGATGATTTTCTGGAAGAACAATCACTTTCCCCATATAAAATGTACAATGAGGAAAATTGCCAAACATTACCTTGGGTGTATGTTGATGGTTGTTCTTACCATGCCACTATTGATAATGAGCGCAGATTAATCGCTGGCATTGGTATAACTGGGGCAAATGGATTCCCAAATATATGTATAGGTTTCAACATTGGACCAAGATCCAGTCAAGTTGCAGAACTCACTGCTGTTTTCAAAACCATTGAAATGGCTATTGAACATGGTATTCATGAATTTGTGATCATAACTGACTCAAATTATGTGCGTGACAGTTTTGTTGAATACCTGCCAACTTGGAAAAGAAATGGCATGCAGAAAAGCAATAACAAACCAGTCAAGCATGGCAAGTTGTTCTGCGAGATTGATAATCTGGTGGTATCCAATGATTTAACCATACACTGGAAAAAGACCAAGGGTCATTCCAGAATTCTAGGTCCGGATAAGGAAGGCAATGATCTTGCGAATTCATTAGCCAAACAAGGAGCCATAACTGGAGAACTCCTTAATATCGACCACTTAATGGGTGCAATTTTGGTAGAAGCCATTACCAGAAACCGGGCAAAACAACAGAGTGAGCCTAACCTGGTACAATGGAGTCAAGATTCTCCTAGTGAGGACCTGATCACTAGTCAAAAAGAAGACCCCATTGTAGGCATCTTCTATAAACACATAGAAGATCCTGAAAGCAACCCCATCTCAAAAGATGATTGCATTGGCAAAGAAGATCTTAGAATCTTAATAAAATCTAAATCACAATTCAAGTTACAGGATGGTTTGTTAATTAGAACCTCCAAAACTGGCATCCAGCAGTGGGTAGTACCGACCAAGTTCAGGGGTCTAATGCTTCAACATGCCCATGATGCTCCCACATCTGGTCATCGTGGTGCCAAACTCACGTATGAAATATTGCGTGATTACGCTTTTTGGCCACACATGTTGAAAGATGTTCAAAACTACTGTCAAGGGTGTTTAATCTGCCCACAGTTCCAACCCACTGCACCAACGCATAGAGCGCCATTGCAGAAAAGGGGGATGGTAATGCCATGGTCAGATATACAAATTGATTTTATTGGTCCGGTAACAAGGTCATCAAGAGGTAACAAGTACATGTTAACAGTGACATGCCTGTTCACTAAATGGGTAGAGTGCATTAGTGCACCTAACAATAGTGCTGAAACATGTGCAGCATTGCTCATCAACCATGTATTTTCCAGATTTGGTTTGCCCCAAAGAATCGAATCAGATTGGGGGACCCACTTCACTAGCGAAGTGATGACCAAAATGTGGAAAATACTAGGGGTTAAAAGAAAGCTCCATATTGCTTATAGAGCTGCCTCAAGTGGTGGTGTAGAGCGTTACAACCAGTCCATTGTTAAAATCCTCAAAAAGTTTGTGAGTGAAACAGGTAAAGACTGGGATGTAAAACTACCTCTAGTCTTAATGGCATTAAGAGCAACTCCAAGTAGTGCTACCAAAATGTCACCTTTTGAGCTGATGACTGGTAGAAGAATGGTTCTACCTCAACATCTGCTATACTGTACATCAGACCAAAACTTAATAAACGCTGCCAATACACATCAATATGTGGAAAACCTAAGAAAGCACCTGCAATATGCCTTTGCATTTGCTCAAAGGAATTTAGAAAGAGCCGCAACTGCCACTAAAACCTATTATGATCTCAAAACATCCAAAAAGGAATATGAAATAAATTATAAAGTTTATCTTTATAACTTTGGAAGAGATCAGGTTAGGGAGAAGAAATTTCTTCCCTCATGGAAAGGTCCTTTCGTCATTACTGACAAAATATCTCCAGTGGCCTATAAAATACGGATCCCCAAAAATGAAAGTTTCATAGATAAATGGGTCCATATCAATCAATTGCGAGCGTGTCATCCCAGATCCCAACTACAAGTCATAGAGGGAGAATGAAGTGTCATATCCCCAAATGAACTAAAGACATACTGTAGTTTAAAGATGCCTAACTGATAAACATGAAGGTTCAAAATTGACAGACTATCTACATAGAAGACTGTCCATGATGTGTACGGTCAACATCCTCACCAAATACCATTAACTTTGATCCAATTCAAATACATGTGTCCTACATATTTTTGAATTAGAAAGGGGGATTTATGTCAAGGTATTTGAAATATTATTAAATAATATATAGAAGTATATTTATCTTTATTTAATAAATCTGTGGATGTGCACATGGTCTGTAGACAAAGGTTTGTTTCTGGGAGATCTCACACACTCAATATGCTAAATTATGCAATTGTATAATTTAGCAAGACACTGAAATATAACACAGTTTCTTTAACCCTCTGCATGATTGCCTGGGAACAAATGTTAAATGACAACATGCTGATACTTAGAGCAGGATACATTCCCATATATTGGTTTCCTCCAAGGAAGATGCCGATCCGTCTGAGGAGATGTGAAAAATACAGGCATTTTTCAAAAGGGACGGGTAATTAGCACAGATTTATTTGAGTGGCTCATGCTGTGCGAGTACTAACCCTGGGAAATACCAGATGTGGTGATTAAGATAGCACAGAGAAAACACAGACAAATGCTAAGGTGTGACTCTGAACATACAGCACACAGTGAAGGCACATGGCTTACATTATGATTTCAAAACAACTGTATATGTTTTAATGGACATGAGATGTGTGTGTGTATATATATATATATATATATATATATATATATATATATATATATATATGTATATATGTGTATATTTTGAAAACATGAATATCTTAGCCTCTGTGTGTTTAAGAACATGAATAGATGTTTATGGACCTGAAGAGAAGTGATCATTAACATTTATTTTTATTTCAGATCTACATAAACAGGATTTATGTATTCAGGAAGAAACACACAGAAATGTCACATACTATATCTGGGTGAATGCAGAATATCAGGAGTTTTAAATACTACCAATCTGGAGATATAAAAATAAGCTGTTATTTGCAAAGAAATGCCAGAATACTG
This sequence comes from Bombina bombina, assembly GCF_027579735.1. Lineage (NCBI taxonomy): Eukaryota > Metazoa > Chordata > Amphibia > Anura > Bombinatoridae > Bombina > Bombina bombina. Next base: position 470,667,126 of record NC_069501.1, read on the forward strand.
ATAAAATTATAATGCATTTTAAGCTAATAACTAGCAGTATTAAATTACCTTAATATAATAAAATGTTAATAATATAACCTATTTGGTATCAGAATAATCAGAAAAAATAACCTAATATTAACCATCTGTAATTGGGGTTATATATATTTAATGCAGAGAGTGTAATCTGATTAAATAACCACTTTATGAAAATAATTAAGTTGTTTAAAAAAAAAGTTCAGAAACGCTGTATTGTATTGCTATGTTGTACTGTATGCTGCCACCCGGTGTTGCCACGAGAGAACTACAGCCAGAAAGATTTTTGGCTGTTGGAAATGGGATATCCAGTTATCCAATAGAGGGACAAGGTTTCGAAGGGCCACCCATATTTCACACCAATGATTAAACTATATAGTGGATGCAGAAGGAAGAAGAGGGACACTGGCTGCAAAGTTTGGTAACTGACTGAAACTGTTTTGCGTGGGACACAGTCAAACTATAAAAACAAAGTGGGCCATACCTCTCCTATTCCATTGCAATTACACTTATTTTATATGAGGTGTGAAAAATCTTGAAGTTGGATCTCATTTTGGTAACGTATATATATATATAGAGTATAAGAAAAGGGCTGCTAATTACCTGTGATATTTTAAAGTCACTGCAGTTTAAAGATACAGTTTTCTGGGTTTTGTAAGATAAGTCATATGCATAGCCTTTACAGTTAATAGATTTAAAGAGCAGATTATACTTTTAAACTGTGTGCCATTGTCCTAGATAGCTCTTAGCCTACCTATTTGTATGCAAGTTCTGATATTGTCAGTTAATTTTGTATTAGGATAAATTGCAGTTAAATAGCAGAATATATATATTATCCTATTGTTTAAGAATACTGTTTAAAATTGTATTGCTTGGATGTTAAAAGACTTGTATATAAGGCTGGTTTCTTAAGATAAGCGTGTATGAATTTTGCATAGCATATTTAAATAGTTTTCAAGCGCATATACATTTATTTCATATTTCTTTTATTGCAAATATATTTCAATATGTTTATGGATATTAACTAAATAAAAGAATTCAGATATTTATATTAATTGTATGGTCTAGTAGGTGCATGTTGGTTAAGGGTTTCTATCTTTAAGGAAAATTGTTATTTGTATTGCGTTTTAACCCTGCCATAAACTGATATATTATTTGGATAGCACTGCTAAGATTTTCATAAATATACTGACACCATATATACTCCATATGTATTATAACTGTGGAATAACACCCTTATGTATCACACACACACACACACATATATATATATATATATATATATATATATATATATTTATATATGTTTCAGTTGTCTTTGTCTTGATTGTGATTTAAACATGTAATATTCTATACTGTTAATAACTTGTTCTATGGCTAGTTACCATCTCAGGAGAAGCCTCTTTTTGCCCTGTATGTGCTTTTTACAAAAAAAAAAGAACTTTCCTGCAGTATATTAATCTGGTCTTGACTAAAAAGTACAGTCCAGCCTGAAATACCAGACAATCCTTTTGTAAACAAGAGACATGACAAACCCCAGATGTACTTTTCTGCCTAGTGCGGGCCTCATGCATCCAGATCCCTCTAGGCACATTGGGCAACAGGTCCAGTTCTGGTTTACCGCCATCACCCTATGGGCTCTATTTAAGAAGCAGCGGATGCTGCCTCCGACCCACTCCACTTCAGTTCTGGCTGAAGCGGAAGTTAAGAAGCAGCGGTCCTAAGACCGCTGCTCCTTAACTCGTCGGACAGCAATCTGCCCAATCGAATACGATCAGGCTGATTGACACTCCCTGCTAGCGTTCGATAGGCCGCGGATCTGCAGGGGGTGGTATTGCACCAGCAGTTCACAAAAACTGCTAGTGCAATGATAAATGCCGACAGCGTACTCGGTATTTATCGATGTGCGGCGGACATAATCCGCTATATCGGATCATGTCCATCCGCACATTAATAAATGGACCCCATAGGCTCTAATATTGAAAGGTTCTCCAGCTTCTAGCTGAGACTTGCATTGATAGCCCTGCTATAACAATGAATAATCTACAATCTAAAGGTATGGAGGCTACATATGGGGGCAACAGTCTGGATGCTTCCATCTCTAACCCGGGAGCTAAGTTTCCATTGTCCCTGACCTACGTTACAGTGCTTGCAGCGAATACTCAGTTGGAGGTGGAAATTCTTCTACCCTTCATTATAGAGCCAGAAGTAGAGGCTACTTTTGGGTCGCATTGCCACCTGCCAGATTTAGAGTGTTATAAATAAGGGAGGGACAGCCATGGGCAACCGCAGAAATTTTTCCAGAGGGGGGCCAAAAAAAGAAACTGCCCTAAGCATAATGCTATTGGTGGCAACATGTGAAGTAGACAGAGTTGCTTGTTGTACACATGAGCTGCACATAAGGTAGCTCATTGTTGTCAAAAGAGTGACTTAAGTGAGTGTTGATGCTTAGATATAAGATAGGGCTTAAGAAATTAATTTTGAAAACTAGGGCTGCAATATGATGAGTTTATATATATAAGATAGAAAGTTTGGCACTCTCTTGCAAGCACACAGCTAGATACTGAGTTTAGACAAATGATGATAGGCCCAGGGCCCTGGGTCTCTAGCCTACAACCACATAATACATGCTTTTAATCAGACACAATAAGATACATACAGTAGATATATATAAGTAATATATATATATATAATATAGTTTAGTTCACATATATGCTATTCCATCCCTTTCCATGCCTGTAACCCCAGTTGTGCAAAATATACGTTCAAATGAGACACCAGCTCAGCAGTATGCTCTAATGAGTGATCAGGTCAGATACATGGCCGCACATCCTAAATTAAATATATGCGTGGTCTTAGCAGCCCCCTTTACCACTGCTATATGCCCAGGCTGCCACTTTATGCCAGCTCTGTGCCCAATGAGATCTGAGATCAGATACATTGTCTCTGTGCACCCATCATGCCACCTATCTACCAAAAATTTAGTTCAGATCAGAGGCATAAGCCCTGAATATTCTTCATGCCCGATATATGCCCAAATTATATTTTACATCATGTACACAGCCCCTGTAGCCCCCAGCATCCTCTTACTCTACTCAGTAGTCTTAGGCACACAGGTAGATGTACTGGCTCCTTTAAAAAAATCCCAATCTAAACGCCGGAACCCAGTTCTACAATATATGCTTCTTACAACACCCACAATGCACACGTTTGCTCACACATACACACACAGGAACAAACACACACCTTCTCACACAAACACACAAGAACAAAAACACACCTTCTCACACACACAAACACACTTTTTCTGACTCACACACACATACACACTCTTTTCTGACACACAAATGAACAAACTCACACTCTGATACACACACACAAATGAACAAACTCACACTCTGACACACACACACACACACACACAAACAAATGAGCAAACTTACACTCTGAGAAACACACACACACAAATGAACAAACTCACACTGTGATACACACGCACACACAAATGAACAAACTCACACTCTGACACACACACATGAACAAACTCACACTCTGACACACACACACAAATGAACAAACTCACACTCTGATACACACACACATGAACAAACTCACACTCTGACACACACACACAAAGGAACAAACTCACACTCTGATACACACACACACACAAATGAACAAACTCACACTCTGACACACACACACATGAACAAACTCACACTCTGATACACACACACATGAACAAACTCACACTCTGACACACACACAAATGAACAAACTCACACTCTGATACACACACACATGAACAAACTCACACTCTAACACACACACACACACACACACACACAAATGAACAAACTCACACACTGATACAAACACACATGAACAAACTCACACTCTGACACACACACACAAATGAACAAACTCACACTCTGATACAAACACACTCTTTTTGACACACACAAACTCACACTCTTTATGACACACACACACAAACAAACACACTCTTTCTGACACACACACAAATTCACACTCTTGCTCACACACATATTGTCACGCCGCGCCGGTCTAGCTGTTGCTAGGGACGCAATGCCTGCTGTTCTGCTCGTTGCCTAGGGTAGAGTTGGCTCCTGTGTGCATGCAGCAGTGATGTCATAGCAGCACGCTCCTTTCATTCTGAAGCCGGTCAGAATCTCTTGTGGCGCGAATCCTGCGCCTATGTAAGTTGCTCACTTTCTACCTATCACTGCCAAAGTATAGGTGTTACTTAGTGTGCTCCTGGGTGTGATTGTTACTGTATTCTAGATTGCCATAACGTTATTAAACTCTGCCTGTCTGACTAATCTGCTTGCTTAACCCCTAAAGTACTGGATTGCCATACTGTTAATGAACTCTGGCTGTCTGACCACTCTGCCTGTTTAACCCTTTGGATTGCTATACTGTTACTGAACTCTGCCGGCCTGACCATTCTATTGGTTTATCCCTGAACTGTAATTATCGGATTCCCCTTGTTGCCGATTCCTGCCTATTTCCGGTCCTACTATTGGTTTACCCTTGAACTGCCATACCGCTGAATTTCCTACCTGTTGCCGCCAGGACTACCCTGCCTATTGATAGGATAACAAGACTACTGGCCAAGTTTGGTCTGATAGTGGGATATCCCACGAGCATTACATTATACTTGGGCCATGGACCCAAATGAGGTAGCAAGAGCAGTTTATCTTCAAGGACAGATGTTGGGAACCCATACCGTACAGTTGCAGAGTGTGGATTCCAAATTAGAGGCTATAACCACCCAACTCTCCTCACTAGTTGCAGCAAAGGATACCGCTCCTGTTGTTGTACCGCCAGTCTCTGCTCCTAGTACTGCAACTTCTTCCCCTGCTTCTGGATGTATACCCTGGATACTATTACCTACTGATTGTAGGGGTTTTCTTAACCAGTGCAGGTTGCACTTTCGCAATGATCCTCACACCTTCCAGTCTCATCAGTCAAGGGTCACCTTTATCCTTTCCTTACTGAAAGACAAGGCCCTAGCCTAGGTCTCCCATCTTTTGGAACAGAACACTCCACTCCTGAACGATGCTGATGCTTTCATTTCTGCATTATCTTCTGTGTTTGGGACTTCTGGCCGTACTTCTGCTGCAGAGTACTCTCTCCTGGATCTCCGCCAGAGCAATAGAACTGTGGCACAATATGCCATTGAGTTTCGCACCTTGGCACTTGAGACCAGTTGGGATGGCAGTGCTCTCAAGGCAGCCTTTAGGAGGTCTGCATGAACGCATTAAAGATGAACTTACTTATCGTGATGTTCCTTCTTCCTTGGATGACTTTATAACACTTTGTATGAGTCTAGCCTCTCGCTTCCAGGAGAGACAAGCTGAGAGAGACAGAACTCAGAGAATCCTTCCCTCCCGTCCTTCTATTCGTCCGGTCTCTGCACTATCCTATACCCCTTCAACACCTCCAGTTACCCCAGTAGAAGAACCCATGGATCTCTCCTCCTTCAAACCCACAGAGTCTGAAAGACAGAGAAGAAGGAGATTGAGACTATGCTTTTATTGTGGGTCTAACTCCAACCAACTAAAGAATTGTGACATTCGGCCAGGAAAAGCCAATGCTTAAAGGATAACACTGGGGTACCTCTGAGCATGATCACTACTAAATCCCCTCACTCCTCTCGGATCTTGGTTCCCCGTTCCCTTATCTTTCTTCAGAATTCTTTCCACACTCAAGCCTTCATTGATTCAGGGGCAGCTGGAAACTATCTGGATCACCGTTTAATGATTCAGGCTAAGTTGTCTCTTCTGCAGAAAAGACATTGTCTCAAAATAACTATTCTGGATGGCACTCCCCTTGGTTCAGGGTTAATACATTTCTAGACAGTGCCCCTGACCCTGACTGTGGGAGTCCTTCATATCGAACAGATGCAGTTTGAGGTCATTCATTCCCCAGCACAGCCTGTCATCCTTGGTCTTCCTTGGTTTCGTATACACAATCCACAATTCGACTGGGCTGAGGGGCAATTGGCCTCCTGCGGTACCTCCTGCTTCCACTCCTGCCTTGCTTAGGTTACTCCTCTGCTCCGCATCCCCATAGCCAGTCTACAGACCCCTTCAAGCCTTCCCTCAGTATATGCGGATTTCACAGATGTGTTTGAAAAGAAAGCAGCCGATGTGCTGCCACCCCACCGTCCTTACGACTGCAAAATTGACGTCTTTCCCGGAGCCCTTCTTCCTAAAGGAAGGACTTATCCTCTCTCCAAAGCTGAAACCAAGTCGATGGAGGAGTACATCCAAGAGAACCTAGCTAAAGGTTTCATTCGCCCTTCCTCCTCTCCTGCTGGGGCTGGCTTCTTTTTCGTCAGTAAGAAGGATGGTGGGCTCAGACCCTGTATTGACTACAGGGCCTTAAACAACATCCCTATCAATAATCGCTATCCCATATCTTTGATCCCTGAACTGTATGATTCACTTTAGAATGCTCGCTACTTCACCAAGCTGGACCTACGTGGGGCATATAATCTGATTCATATCTTCCCAGGGAACAAATGGAAGACCGCCTTCAACACAAGATCAGGGCATTATGAATACCTCGTAATGCCTTTTGGGCTGTGTAATGCCCCTGCAGTCTTCCAGGCATTTGTCAACAATGTCTTCCATGACCTCCTCAATCGCACTGTCATCGTCTATCAGGATGATATCCTTATTTTCTCCTCCACCCTGGGGGAGCATCATAAACACGTGAGACAGGTACTTCTACTTCTTAGAGACAATTCTCTGGTAGCCAAACTAGAAAAATGTGAGTTTGATCAAGTTCAGATCCAGTTCCTTGGTTATGTCATCTCGAAGGAGGGTTTTGCCATGGATCCTGCTAAGCTCACCGCAGTTCTGGAATGGCCTTTACTCAATTCATTAAAGGAACTACATAGATTCTTAGGGTTCTCCAATTATTACTGCAAGTTTATAAATAACTTATCCCAAACAGTCGCTCCACTCACTGAATTGACAAAATGGAACAAAGACTGCAAAAATTGGCCTCCTGAAGCCATAAATGCCCTCTCTCTTCTGAAAAAGGCCTTTTGTTCTGCTCCTGTGCTCCGCCATCCTGATCCTGACCTACAGTTCACTTTAGAGGTTGATGCCTCAGAGATAGGGGCTGGAGCAGTTCTAACTCAAAGTGATCCTTTAACCTCCAAGTTGCACCCTGTAGTCGTTTTCTCTAAACGCTTTACTCCTGCAGAGAGGAATTGCGACGTAGGTAATCGTGAACTCTTAGCCATTAAGATGGCCTTGACTGAATGGTGTCATTGGCTAGAAGGCCCCGCCCATTCAGATTCTCACTGACCACAAGAATCTGACTTACCTAGAGACTGCTCATCGACTTAATCCCAAACTCAATCCCCCGTGGCTCCAAATATTCTTTTTGTACCTCTAAACCTATGCACTCCTGTGCTTTCCTGGGCTCATGATAGTAAACTTTCAGGACATCCAGGTTTGATAAGGACTTTTAAGCCTCTTTCCCAACATGTAGGTGGCCTACTATGAAGTCTGACGCTCAGGATTATGTGAATGCCTGCAAGACTTGTGCTGCCAACAAAACTCCTAGGTTTACAAAGTCCTGAAAAGACTGTCTCCTGTTGCCTACAAATTGGCCTTACCCAAAACCCTGCGCATACACCCAGTCTTCCACATCTCACTACTTAATACCGCTGGATTCCCTACCTGTTGCTGCCAAAGACTACCCTGCCTATTGTGAGTACCGCTTACCTCATTTTGCAAACTTTCTCTGCTATGGGATATTCCCTATTATTCCAGCTTGACGCCGGGATAAGAAGACTACTGGCCAAGTTTGGTCTGATAGTGGGATATCCCACGAGCATTACACATATACACACTCAGGAACAAACACATACTCTTGCTTACACTCACACACACAGAAACAAGCACAAACTCTTGCTCATACATAAACAGCAACAAACACACAAACTTATTTACTCACACACACACATACACAAACAGGAACAAACACACACACTTGCTTACACACACAGGAATTGACTAACAGCACAAGTCCAGGAAATTAGAAAACCTTCCTCATGAAAAGACTACACATATAGCACTCTAGGTTATACACTAATTGACAGCTAAATTAGCTGATATGATATAAACAGCTTACATGTAAATTAAACTTGTGGGCAAGAAAAAGGTTAAAACTTAACATTTATTAAGTTACAAATAAAATAGGAAGTACAATAAAAACAGACTTAGGAACCTTGAGTAGTGTACTGAGTATACATATGGAGTGAAATATATGTGGTCCACTGATCGGTTAGAAACGATCTTAAGTAAATTAACAAGTTTTATAGTTAGTTGTATTCCCTCTGGGTAAATGATAGCAATACCAGGTTAAACTGGGTGTCTGACTGAAGCAGCATTTATGTAACAGTTCATGTATAACATGATATAAGCTATTTGCAACTAAGGATAGTAAGCAAACACAACAATGTTGCATGTATCTATCAAATCATATGAAGTGTTTTAACTATACCATAAATAGAGCAAAACTCTCATGGAATGTCTGTTACGTTTATACTGCCACTTGATATTTATTGGGTTTAGCAAAAATATGTCCTAATTAAGTAGCGAAATCAACCCTTGTAGTTTCCCAATGACTGAATATACAAGAGGTGTGCGAGTTTAAATATTAACCAACTATGAGATAAAGTAGGTTTGCCACCCCTAGTTAAGATTTAATCGCTAAGCTCCATCGTGCTTGGTAGGGTTAACGCATAAAATCCCAATAATAGTTGCTTTAGTATGCTAGGTATGTTACAGAGTCTAAACCAGTAAGCCCAGAGTACACAACCAGTGTATATTAACTAAGTCATTGCACAACCATGTAGTTAGATTTAAAGTCACTTCTCCATGAAAATATACTACAGTAATCAAGGATAGCCTAAGGCTAACTAAAAACACAGGAGCTCCAAGGACTCCTTACCATATTCCTAGCGTCCCTAACACTCTTGCACACACATACATATAAAACCCACTTTAACATAAATATAGAAACATTGACACTCACATGACAGTTGTTGACATTCTACCCCCTACAGCACAACTCCAGGAGCTGGACTTCATTAACTGGCTCCCACACCCATTCTGCACCTCCATTCCCTCAGCAGCATTTAGAAACTGTTTTTGTATCTCATCGGAACAGGAACTATAGACTAAGGGAAGAAGCAGACTGTGCTGAAACAGCATTGGAAATGATACTAAAGCAGCTGTGCCACAATCGGTACAGCTGCAATGCGAGGTAAAAAAAAAAATATATAAACAGTTTGGCAGTCACTAGGACCTCTGTACCTGCACCACCAGTGGCCCTAATAATATAATACATAGTGATCTGGAGCAAATGCTGTATGCTTGCAAAATCCAGGGGGCGCAAGTGCCCCCTCTTGCCCCCCCCCCTTCAGACGCCTAGGGACAGCATAACAGGGCTCCCAAAGTATGGAAACCCATAAAATGGAAGACAGTTGAGAGCTGTGTAGTCATAATCATTAATAAAATGATTTCTTAGACTGTAATTGAGCTCATCAGTTGGCAACAAAGGTCAGTTCCAGATAAGATCTATCTAAAAAAATAATGTATAATAAAGACACAAGGTGGTTGTTTTTAACATATTCATTCACAATACAATTGCAAAAACTAACATTAGTAGTCAAAGTTCCAAACAAAGGTAAATGTGTTTTTTATTATTGCATTATTACTTGCTTATAGCTATGTGCTTACCCCTGCAATGTAGATAAAGGGACATAAAAAACATTTTTTTTTCTTTCATGATTGAGACAGAGCATACAATTTTCCAGTGTACTACTGTTATCAATTTGCTTCATGCTCGTGATATCCTTTATTGAAGGAGCAGCAATACACTAGTACTGGTAGCTAGCAGAATACATTGGTAAGCTAATGACAAGAGGCATATATTTGCACCAATCTGAGCCCACCTAGGTATTTTTTTCAACACAGGATACCAAGAGAGTAAAGCAAATTAGATAATAGAGGTAATTTGGAAAGTTGTTTAAAATCACGGCAGCTCCACGGCAGCAAAGCACTTTTGGGATCCAGCTGAACACAACTGGAAAGCCAATTACAAGAGGCATATATGTGTAGCCTCAAATGACCAACTAGCTCTCAGTCACATATTGCTGCTCCTGAGCATATCTAGGTATAATTTTTAACAATGGATACCAAAAGAATTAAGTACATTTGATAATATAAGTAAATACAAAAGTATTTTAAAACTGTATCCTCATTCTGAGCCATGAAAGCTTAATTTTAACTTTCATGTTCCTTAATCAGTTTTAATCTGTTTCACCCCTTGCAATTTATTTGACATATTTTAAAGATGCTCTTTAAGTTCCCTTTAAGTTAGGGTTAAACAGTGAACGTCTTGTATCTTATCCTTATTGAGTGTTGACTTAGAATTCTGAATAGCCATGTCCTGCTTCACAAAATGTGACCCATGCTTTACAGCAATAACTCCTATACAATTATAAACTAGTTTCATTTAAGGGGTGTTCTATGGAATCAAGCACAAAAAGGGACATGAATGTGGGTGGGAGTGACATCTCTGCTTAACCATGAGAGGAACACAGCTGGGGATGTCCTCGTGCAGTGGCTGTCAAAGCTGCATGTGACAGCCCAATTCCTAGCATTACAATTTGTCAAAAGCCAGCTGCAAATTGCAGTTTCTCTAGATGGGGTGAGATATAAGTGAGGGAGGAAGGAAGAATACGAGCAGAAAATAGACAGAGCTGTAGGATTGGTGAGATAGCTGTTGAGGAGGCAAGAGACAGCTCAGTTTTTAGTCTGGTATTGATGTCACATATACGGCGTTGTATATTTTACTCCCATAAACTAACATGGAACCGCGTCGCAAGTCGGTATCACATATTCAGTGCAAGGACTTACGCGGTCCATTCTCACCTCGCCACACATAGGTAGACGCAGCAAGCCTTGCGCTGAATATGTGAGCACTGTAACTCCCTGAAAGTTCTAACACCTAATCCATGCGCAATATCTACCTGTCAACCCCATTCCCCACCGCAATAACTAATCAAATATATTAACCCCTAGTCCGCCAACCCCCACATCGCAAACTACCTAATACATTTATTAACCCCTAATCCGCCATTCACCCACATCGCAAATCTACCTAATAAATGTATTAACCGCTAATCCACCATCCCCCCACATCGCAAAGTTACTAATTAACCTATTAACCCCTAAACCGCCATCCCCCCACAACGCATTAAACCTAATGAAGCTATTAACCCCTAAACTATCATTCCTCTACAACGCAATAAACCTAATGAACCTATTAACCCCTAAACCGCCATCCCCCCACAACGCAATAAACTTAATTATAACCTCTAAACCGCCAACCCCCAACAACGCAAATAACTAATTTAATTACTAAGCCCCCTAACCTAACACCCCCTAAATTAACCCCAATTACATTAAATAAAAAAATACTAAGTTACAATTAAAATAAAAAACCTAACATTACTTAAAAAAACAAAACCTAAGATTAAATTAAATTAATCTAAAATTTCAAAAGATACTAAACTACCAATATCCCTTAGAAGGGCCTTTTGTAGGGCATTGCCCTAAGTTAAACAGCTCTTTTACATAAAAAAAAAAATACTAAGTCCCCCCTAACAGTAAACCCACCAAACCCCCAAAATAAAAAAAAAATAATACTAAAAAACCTAAACTACCCATTGCCCCTAAAGGGGCATTTGTATGGGCATTGCCTTTAAAAGGGCAATCAGCTCTTTTACAGTAAAAAAAAACCCTAATCTAAAAAAAAAAGCCACCCCAAAAAATAAAAATAAAGCCTACGTCTAAGCCCCAAATAGGTACTCATCGTTCCTGAAGTCTGGCGGAGAAGGTCTTCTTCCAGGCAGTGATGATCTTCTTTCAGACAGCGACCTCTTCTATCTTCATCCAGGACCCAGGCGACGCGGAGCGGAACAGGACCGGCGACCGCTGAGCCATCCAGCTGATGTGAACAGCCAATAGGATTTCAGTAGCTCACATCCTATTGGCTGATTTGAAAATTTTAGCCAATAGGAATGCAAGGTACCCCAAATATAAAACGGGTACCTTGCATTCAATCTTCAGCGGTGATCGTACGAAGAGGATCTCCACGCTGGATGGCTCCGCAGTCGCTGGTCCTGTTCCACGGTCATTTCCGCTCCGCATCACCTTGGTCCTGGATGAAGATAGAAGAGGTCTGGAAGAAGATCATCACCACCTGGAAGAAGACCTTCTCCGCCACACTTCAGGAACGTGAGTACCTATTTGGGGCTTAGACTTAGGCTTTTTATTTTAGATTAGGGTTTTTTGGGGCTGTAAAAGAGCTGATTGCCCTTTTAAGGGCAATGCCCATACAAAGCCCCTTTAGGGGCAATGGGTAGTTAAGGTTTTTTTAGTGTTAGGTTTTTTATTTTGGGGGGTTTGGTGGGTGGGGGGTTTTACTGTTACGGGGGACTTGGTATTTTTGTTATGTAAAAGAGCTGTTTAACTTAGGGCAATGCCCTACAAAAGGCCCTTTTAAGGGCTATTGGTAGTTTAGTTTAGATTAGGGGGTGTTTTTATTTTAGGGGCTTTTTTTTATTTTCATAGGGGTATTAGATTAGGTTTAATTTTTTAATTTTTGATCATTTTGTTTATTGTTTTTAGACTTTTTTATTTTTTAAAATTTAGATTAATTTAAATTAATCTTAGGTTGTTTTTTTAAAAGTAATGTTAGTTTTTTTATTTTAATTGTAACTTAGTATTTTTTTATTTAATGTAACTGGGGTTAATTTAGGGGGTGTTAGATTAGGGGCTTAGTAATTAAATTAGTTATTTGCGTTGTGGGGGGTTTGGCGGTTTAGGAGTTAATAGGTTAATTAGGTTTAGTGCCATGTGGGGGGATGGCGGATTAGGGGTTAATACATTTATTAGTTAGATTGCCATGTGGGTGAATGGCAGATTAGGGGTTAATAGTTTAATTAGGTATATTGTGTTGTGGGGAATTAGCGGTTTAGGGGTTAATACTTTTATTATTAGTTGTGATGTGGGGTGATGGCGAATATAGGGGTTTAGACGTGTCGAGTTTATTTTTGGGAGGCGGGTTAGACTTTTACGGGAGATTTAACTTTTTTATGGGAGATTTAACATAATGCTGAAAAGCTGACCCCTGAGACATTGGGCTCCATTTATTAAGCAGCGAATGTTGCTTCAGAGGCCCATAGTTTCAAGCTCGCTTGAAACGGAAGTTAAAGGGACAGTTTACTCAAAAATGTTCTCTTCTTTAATTTGTTCCCAATGATTAACTTTACCTGTTGGAGTGTATTACATTTTCCATTGTTCTCTCCAAGTATTGGTAATTGGTTTATGGACAGATATAAAATAAATAAGCATTTATATACACACAATGTGATAAAGCAATGAGATCTGATTATACCTAAAAGCTCAACCCATTTTATTAGGTTGTGGCCTCAAAACACAAAATCAGCTAATTCATTTACACAAATAAGCCTTAAAAAGCAAATCTCATACATTTTATACTCTGCAACTGGTAAAAAAAGTAATTGGAAACACATTAAGGGAAAAACTATTTTACAGTATACTGCCCCTTTAAGAAGCTGCGGTCATAAGACCGCTGCTCCTTAACCTCTCCGCCACCTTTCATCCAATACAATCGGGATTATTGCCAGCCCCTGCTAGCGGCCAGAAATGCTTGTGCAATGATAAATGCGGACAGCGTATGTTGTCTGCATTTAGTGATATTGAGCGGACATGATTCGCTATAGCAATTTCGGGGTAATCAGGGGTTTGATGGGTTATTTGGGGGTAATTACATTTGGAGGTTTGTGAAGAATGGGCGTATGTGATTGAGCGGAAGGAATCATGTTAGGGTGTCTGCAGGTGGTTGCATGAGAGAACATTGGGTGTTGTAGGTGTACTGTGGGGATCAAGTTGTGCATAGGGTACTGGGACAGGGACACCGACCAGTTAGGGTTAAAGGGACAGTGAACACCTTGTAAATAAAATACATCTCTGATGTGCTACTAATAACATATCAGCCAAGTCTTAATGTTTTTAAAACAAATTAGCACCCTTTTTGCTGCAATAGTTTTTCAACTCCACCCACCATTTGCCTTATTTGGATCAACCAATCGGCTTTAGTCCACAGACAACAAGGCTACGTCACTGTCATAATGTTAGTATAAATGCATTGTTTTACAGATGTCAGGGGTCAAGTCGAGCGGGAACGCATAAGAACGGAGTTCCTGCACTATTTTTGCAGGAGGAACTAAGTTTCCTCTGGACAGAGAACAGAAATCCTTCAGTAAACACTGCTGCTGCTGGCGGGAGGAGCTGGGTACAGTCTGGTTAAAGGGACAGTGAGAGCCTCTAGTAATGGACAGTAACACTTCTTACAATACACTAAATACAAGCCTGTCAGTGGTCCTGCTGTGTGATCACCCCGCACTGTTTAACACATGGGGGCCTATTTATCAAAGGTCTTGCGGACCTTATCCGACAGTGCAGATCAGGTCCGCAAGACCTCGCTGAATGCGGAGAGCAATACGCTCTCCGTATTCAACATTGCACCAGCAGCTCACAAGAGCTGCTGGTGCAATGCCGCCCTCTGCAGACTCGTGGCCAATCGGCCACCAGCAGGGGGGTGTCAATCAACCCGATCATACTCGATCGGGTTGATTTCCGGCAAATCCTGTCCGCCTCATCAGAGCAGGCGGACAGGGTTATGGAGCAGCGGTCTTTGTGACCGCTGCTTCATAACTGCTGTTTATGGTGAGTCTGAAGACTCGTCAGAAACAAGGGCCCACAAGCTCCGTTCGGAGCTTGATAAATGGGCCCCATGGTGTTTACATTTCTGTGTGGCTTGCTCTGGGGTTATTTAGTTCCCCTCAGCAGAAATAGGACTATTGCACCTTAAAGAGACAGTTAACTCAAAAAATGTATTGTTTTAAAAGATAGATAATCCCTCTATTATCCATTCCCCAGTTTTGCACAGCCAACATGGTTATATTAATATACTTTTAACCTCTGTGATTACCTTTTATCTAAGCCTCTTTTGACAGCCCACTGATCACATTACTTTTTATTATTTATTGACTTGCATTTTAGCTGTGTTGTGCAGAACCCACAGGCGTGAGCAAATTGTTATCTATATGGCCCACATGAACTAGCAGTATCCTGTTGTGAAAAGCAAATAAAAAGCTTGTGATTAATATGCTTTCTGTAGTGGCTTAGAAACAGGCAGAAATTTAGAGGTTTAAATGTTATAAAGTATATTAATATAACAATGTTGGTTGTGCAAAGCTGTGGAATGGGTAGTAAAGGCATTATCTATCTTTTTAAACATGAACAATTTTAGTGTTGACTGTCCCTTTAAGTGGGTGAGACTCTGTGACAGAGGAGGATTCTCAGGCCCAAAGGCAACAATGCAACTCTTCATTGGATATATTAATTGTGAGAGGGGGTGGAAAACTTGGTGAGTTCCCACACTTTTTTTTGTAGGACTTGACCCCTGGCAGTTGTTATTAGTTAGGGAAATATATGAGCCATGAGAAGTCAGCAGAGTACATTTAAATTTCTGAATATGAAAAAATCCTCAATTTTTGGAGCTAAATTACATGAAAAGGGGCAGAATAAATAATGAAAGTATATTGCAAAGTAGTTTCATTATGTATAACTAAACATTTTATATAATACATGTCAAGGTGATTACTGCCCCTTAAATAGTGAGTGGTTCTTATGCAATAGAATTGTAGTGGTTACAGCTAGCTGTGTGCTAGGCCTGGACACCAGTTACAGAATATTCAGTGGAACGGAGGATGTGATTTTCTTTTATTTGTGGTAGAGGTTAATTGTGCTTTAAGATGTTGCTCAAAAATATTTCTGTGGTAGTATTTAACCCCTTAACTGCTGATTATTTTTTACCCCTGTGCTAAGCAGTTTTGAAGTTTTTATATGCTGCTCACATTTAAGCCCCACTGTTGGGCATTTTTCACTGCGAAACCCACATCTATGTTGGTTTTTTTTTTCAAAAAGACATTATGGGGTATATTTAACAGCGGACATGATTCACTGTAGCTGTCGGCATATAACATTGCACAGGCATTTCTAGTGAAATGCTTGTGCAATGCTGCCCCCTGCTCACTGGCGTACAATTGGCCGCTAGCAGGTGCCGTCAAGCATCCTGATCGGATCGGTAAGATTTCAGTCTTACGACCACTTCTTCTTTTTTTTTCTATTTCTTTATTTGATAACACTCAATTAGAGATACAATTATGACAGTAATGAGTTAAATAACTTGTACATCTAGACCCAAGCAAGAAAGTAAGAAGATGCTTAATGATTAAAATTGTACAAGCATTAGTAGCCTATCTCATTCTTGAGCTTTTTCATATTTTATATATATATAAAATAATCAAACAAAAACAAACAATAACTGGGGTAGGAGGGGTAGGAGTGAGAGGAAGGTAGGAGGAGGGGCAGTATCTGTCTCAAACCTGGTTCATCTGCAGGTAATGCAAGGTCCATAAAGATTGCTGTCTTGCCTTCAGTATTAGAGAGATATTGCCCAAGGGGTCCATCTCAGGCTAGTTCTAGTGTAAGGTTAAGACTACGGATTTAATAGTTCTGGCACCTTAATTACTTATGGATATAAGGTGTTGGCATGGCTGTCGAAGTTATTGAAGCTTGTATTGGCATGAGACCGTCCTGGAAGGGGAATGATAGGTACCCTCAATGACTGGAGTCTATCAAGTTTGAGTAGTCTGTATTACAACATTTGAAGTTCAAACTAGGGTAGGGGGGGTTAACCACTGCTTCTTAACTTCCGTTTCAGGCAGACCTGAAACGATGGGGTTCCGAAGCAGCATCCGCTGCTTAATAAATGGACCCCTATATCATTATTTTATGTATATGTAATGACATAGGAGAACTATACAACAAAATGTGTGAAAAAATTATATTTTTATTATAATCTTAATAAACACGGTGGTAAACAATTGTTTGTGGGGTTTTTTTCAAAAACGCTATAGTTAAAAGAAGAAGGGGTTCTTCTCATATAAATAAGGGCCTTTGGGGAGGCGGGGCATAGCCGTGCAGGGAAATGCCTGCACTACAGTGAAGCTCTGTAGCCTTTTCTTCTCAACCGGCCCCATACAGCAATAAAAGTTGGTGAATACACTCACCAAACTGACCATCCAACATCGGAGTAAGTTGGCAAGAAACCCACTATGGCAAATCGCAGATCGCCACTAATTACAACACAAAAAACTGCTGTGAAAGAAGAAGTCCAGTCGCCATCTTTGAAATCGGCCTACACCCTAGCAGTTTTCAAAACCCTGCTAAACCGGTGGATCAACGTACTCCAATGTCCTACATCTTTTCCAGTCCTGGCCAGGAGAATATCGCTGAACACACTGAAACAGCAACAACCAGGGAGAGAACCGCTTCGCGCTACACTATGATTCCTTATGCGCACATGTTAAACACTAATAGAAGGCCTCACAGTTACAAATATGTGCATCAAATCGTAATTGCAACAATCACATAAGTGATAAGATACTGACAGGCTGTGATCCTCAGCACCATTAATTTACTCTCTATATAGAGCTACCCAGAACCTGATCCCTGGTGCATATCACTCATTCTGAGATATTTTCCCCTTGAAGAAGGCCTTCCCCTTATTACTACGGAGTGGCACACTCACAAACATCTAAGCTTGTGTAACATGCATGATATCTTAGATCAAGCAACCTATTACCTATGAAATGGATAAATAACTCAGGCAAAAAGACATTACATAGAGTGTGATAACCTTATCTCTACCACCTTTCTTGGGGGAATACCAGCTACAAGGGAATCGAGAAAAAACATTTGAAATTACCTATGTGGTTAACTTAAAGCACACACAAGCGAATAACTTGAGCAAACACAAAGGCAATACATTAAACTAGCAAGTATAACTAACTGGCTTTTTCTCTGCATATGGCAGCAAGGAAATCTAATAGATCGTCTAAAAAACTGACAACTTCAAGCACCCCACCAGTAAGCTCTTTTTTTATCTACAAGAACTGGACCCACAACCGGCACTAGAACTTACTAAACAACCTGACAAAATGGCAGCACAAGCCTCTGCAGTACTCCCCCAATCCTCTCTTGACCAACTATTTCAAATCCGGAGCACAATAGCTGTCCTCCCATCAAAATCAGATATTGCTGACCTAAAAACCTTCATAAAATCTGAAGTATCCTCTATATGGAAAGATATAAATGAACTAGGATCAAGAATTGAATGTTTGGAAGAGGGCCAAGAAAATCTGGTATCATTAGTCAGCAATAACACCTAACACCTTAATTGTCAAGATTCTATTATCCATGAGTTACAACTGAAAGTTGAAGATCTTGATAACAGGAGTAGGCACAACAATTTAAGGATAAGTGGAGTCCCTGAAGAAATCACCCAAGAAATTCTAATTGCATACCTCCTCCAACTTTTTAAACAACTGGACCCCTCACTGGAACTGTCAGAATCTTCATTAGAAAGAGCTCACAGAGCTTTGCGACCAAGGTCAAACCCAGCAAGCCCTCCACGGGATATAATCATGAAATTTGCCTTCTTTCAACACAAGGAAGCTATTTGGAAACAAGCAAGAACCCAGGACTCCATATCCTTCCAAGGACAAAACCTCCAAATCTTCCAAGATTTATGCCCAACTACAATGGAAAAAAGACGCTCTCCCAAATTCATAACCTCCAAACTACAAGAGAACAAAATTAGATATCATTGGGGATTCCCATTTACTCTTTTAATTCAAAAAGATGGCAAAACCCTGGTTTACAAAGACATTGAAGACCGACCTTGAGACCCTGTCTAAAAGCCTCAACATAACTTTTCCACAACCACAGCAACAGAGACAAGATACTCATAATACAACTCAAGAACTTCACCCAAAACAGCAAAGCTCACATTGAAACCTAGTTTCTAAAAAAAGAGCTAAAACCCCTCCTATCAAATGAAAAGACATTATTCTTATCCTGAGAAGAACATTTACTTAGAAGACAGCAAACCCAGCATAAGAAGGTTGTATATTCAATATGTATGCAGAAATCTGCAAATATTTACACAGAGTTATACCATAACTTAAAAGTATGCATGTTCAATATAGTTATATGTTAGAGGCACAGTTTATGGCCTAAAGTTATGATTAAAAGACAATCGCCTAGATTTAGAGTTCTGCGGCCAAAGGGGTGCGTTAGCTACACGTGTATTTTTCCCCCCGCACCTTTTAAATACCGCTGGTATTTAGAGTTCACAGAAGGGCTGCGTTAGGCTCCAAAAAGGGAGCGTAGAGCATAATTTACCGCCACTGCAACTCTAAATACCAGCGGTGCTTACGGACGCGGCCAATTTAAAAAACCTGCTCGTGCACGATTCCCCCATAAGAAACAATGGGGCAGTTTGGGCTGAAAAAAAACCTAACACCTGCAAAAAAGCAGCGTTCAGCTCCTAACGCAGCCCCATTGTTTCCTATGGGAAAACACTTCCTATGTCTGCACCTAACACCCTAACATGTACCCCGAGTCTAAACACCCCTAACCTTACACTTATTAACCCCTAATCTGCCGCCCCCGCTATCGCTGACCCCTGCATATTATTTTTAACCCCTAATCTGCCACTCTGTACACCGCCGCAACCTACTTTATCCCTATGTACCCCTAATCAGCTGCCCCTAACCCCCGCCGACCCCTATATTATATTTATTACCCCCTAATCTGCCCCCCCCAACGTCGCCGCTACCTACCTACAATTATTAACCCCTAATCTGCCGACCGGACCTCACCGTTACTCTAATAAATGTATTAACCCCTAAAGCTAAGTCTAACCCTAACACTAACACCCCCCTAAGTTAAATATAATTTAAATCTAACGAAATAAAATAAATCTTATTAAATAAATTATTCCTATTTAAAGCTAAATACTTACCTGTAAAATAAACCCTAATATAGCTACAATATAACTAATAATTATATTGTAGCTATTTTAGGATTAATATTTATTTTACAGGCAACTTTGTATTTATTTTAACCAGGTACAATAGCTATTAAATAGTTAATAACTATTTAATAGCTACCTAGATAAAATAATTACAAAATTACCTGTAAAATAAATCCTAACCTAAGTTACAATTAAATCTAACACTACACTATCAATACATAAATTAAATAAACTACCTACAATTACCTACAATTATATCAACTAAACTAAATTACAAAAACAAACAAACACTAAATTACAAAAACAAACAAACACTAAATTACAAAAATAAAAAAAGATTACAAGAATTTTAAACTAATTACACCTACTCTAAGCCCCCTAAAAAAATAACAAAGCCCCCCAAAATAAAAAAATGCCCTACCCTATTCTAAAATAAAAATTGTAAAGCTCTTTTACCTTACCAGCCCTTAAAAGGGCCTTTTGCGGGGCATGCCCCAAAGAATTCTGCTCTTTTGCCTGTAAAAAAAAACATACAATACCCCCCCAACATTACAACTCACATACCCCTAATCTAACCCAAACCCCCCTTAAATAAACCTAACACTAAGCCCCTGAAGATCTTCCTACCTTGTCTTCACCACGCCGGGTATTACCGATCCGTCCAGAAGAGGGTCCGAAGTCTTCCTCCTATCCGGCAAGAAGAGCTCCTCCAGAGGGTCCAAAGTCTTCATCCTATCCGGGCAGAAGAGGACATCCGGACCGGCAGATATCTTCATCCAAGTGGCATCTTCTATCTTCTTCCATCCGGCGCGGAGCGGGACCATCTTCAAGCAGCTGACGCGGAGTCATTCTTCTTCACCGACGGACTAACGACGAATGAAAGTTCCTTTAAGGGACGTCATCCAAGATGGCGTCCCTCGAATTCCGATTGGCTGATAGGATTCTATCAGGCAATCGGAATTAAGGTAGGAAAAATCTGATTGGCTGATTGAATCAGCCAATCAGATTCAAGTTCAATCGGATTGGCTGATCCAATCAGCCAATCAGATTGAGCTTGCATTCTATTGGCTGTTCCGATCAGCCAATAGAATGCAAGCTCAATCTGATTGGCTGATCCAATCAGCCAATCGGATTGAACTTGAATCTGATTGGCTGATTCAATCAGCCAATCAGATTTTTCCTAGCTTAATTCCGATTGGCTGATAGAATCCTATCAGCCAATCGGAATTTGAGGGACGCCATCTTGGATGACGTCCCTTAAAGGAACCTTCATTCGTCATTAGTCCGTCGGTGAAGAAGGATGGCTCCGCGTCGGCTGCTTGAAGATAGTCCCGCTCCGCGCCGGATGGAAGAAGATAGAAGATGCCGCTTGGATGAAGATGTCTGCCGGTCCGGATGTCCTCTTCTGCCCGGATAGGATGAAGACTTTGGACCCTCTGGAGGAGCTCTTCTTGCCGGATAGGAGGAAGACTTCGGACCCTCTTCTGGACGGATCGGTGATACCCGGTGTGGTGAAGACAAGGTAGGAAGATCTTCAGGGGCTTAGTGTTAGGTTTATTTAAGGGGGGTTTGGGTTAGATTAGGGTTATGTGGGTGGTGGGTTGTAATGTTGGGGGGGTATTGTATGGTTTTTTTACAGGCAAAAGAGCAGAATTCTTTGGGGCATGCCCCGCAAAAGGCCCTTTTAAGGGCTGGTAAGGTAAAAGAGCTTTACAATTTTTATTTTAGAATAGGGTAGGGCATTTTTTTATTTTGGGGGGCTTTGTTATTTTTTTAGGGGGCTTAGAGTAGGTGTAATTAGTTTAAAATTCTTGTAATCTTTTTTTATTTTTTGTAATTTAGTGTTTGTTTTTTTTTGTAATGTAGTGTTTGGTTTTTTTTGTAATTTAATTTAGTTGATATAATTGTAGGTAATTGTAGGTAGTTTATTTAATTTATTTATTGATAGTGTAGTGTTAGGTTTAATTGTAAGTTAGGTTAGGATTTATTTTACAGGTAATTTTGTATTTATTTTATCTAGGTAGCTATTAAATAGTTATTAACTAT
This sequence comes from Bombina bombina, assembly GCF_027579735.1. Classification (NCBI taxonomy): domain Eukaryota; kingdom Metazoa; phylum Chordata; class Amphibia; order Anura; family Bombinatoridae; genus Bombina; species Bombina bombina. The sequence continues at coordinate 470,689,281 of NC_069501.1, forward strand.
TTAATAGCTATTGTACCTGCTTAAAATAAATACAAAGTTGCCTGTAAAATAAATATTAATCCTAAAATAGCTACAATATAATAATATATATTGTAGCTATATTAGGGTTTATTTTACAGGTAAGTATTTAGCTTTAAATAGGAATAATTTATTTAATAAGATTTATTTTATTTCGTTAGATTTAAATTATATTTAACTTAGGGGGGTGTTAGTGTTAGGGTTAAACTTTAGGGGTTAATACATTTATTAGAGTAGCGGTGAGGTCCGGTCGGCAGATTAGGAGTTAATACTTGAAGTTAGGTGTCGGCGATGTTAGGGAGGGCAGATTAGGGGTTAATACTATTTATTATAGGGTTTTTGATGCGGGAGTGAGGCGGATTAGGGTTAATAACTTTATTATAGTAGTGGTGAGGTCCGGTCGGCAGATTAGGGGTTAATAATTGTAGGTAGGTAGCGGCGACGTTGGGGGGGGGGCAGATTAGGGGTTAATAAATATTATGTAGGGGTCGGCGATGTTAGGGGCAGCAGATTAGGGGTTCATAGGGATAATGTAGGTGGTGACGGTGTGCGGTCGGCAGATTAGGGGTTAAAAAAATTTAATAGAGTGGCGGCGATGTGAGGGGGCCTCGGTTTAGGGGTACATAGGTAGTTTATGGGTGTTAGTGTACTTTAGAGCACAGTAGTTAAGAGCTTTATGAACCGGCGTTAGCCCAGAAAGCTCTTAACTCCTGGCTTTTCTCTGCGGCTGGAGTCTTGTCGTTAGATTTCTAACGCTCACTTCAGCCAAGACTCTAAATACCGGCATTAGAAAGATCCCATTGAAAAGATAGGATACGCAATTGGCGTAGGGGGATCTGCGGTATGGAAAAGTCACGGCTGGAAAGTGAGCGTTAGACTCTTTCCTGACTGACTCTAAATACCAGCGGGCGGTAAAAAACAGCGTTAGGACCCCCTAACGCTGGTTTTGACGGCTAACGCAGAACTCTAAATCTAGGCGTAAGAGATTTTAGAGCCTTGAAGTACTCTAAATCTTCTGTCTAACTCACACATTCTATATTGTTTAACAAGTTAATTGATTGTGTGGATGTGTGGGGGCAATATTGAGCCTGGCAGTTGACGCGTGGAATCAAATCATCTTAAATAATTCCATCTGGTGGAATATGCATTATTCAGAAAAACATGAGTGATTTCCATGTGAAAACAGCTACACTAATTTAAATTAATACCTAAGAGACAGCGACACCAGCCTAGGAGAATTGTACAAACACCATTTATGTAGAAAGTTTATAAAATGTTATATTGCTCTAAAAACAACAGAAAAAGGAGAGAGGCGCCGTATGTGTGAATCAATCGACAACTGAAGGAGAGTTCAAAGATAGTACAGGGTACTCACATTCTGTGATCAGCCTTTATATTTTAGCGCTCTGTTTGTTAGTCAGTTAGTGCTGAGTGTCACTAGTAGTTAGTGCTGAGAGTTACTATGATGGAGTCACAGACTGTTTTAGTTACATGAAGTGTATCATAAACGTAACTTCAATATAGTGCATTTCTACAACCTTTATAATATTTTAAAAGACATTTATATATATAGTACATAATTATTAATATATATACATACACTGGGCTTTTCATTTGTTTGTTCATGTATTTTCCAAATAGACATTCAGTACTAAGAACTCAGGTGTTACAATTTAAATACCAATTAGACAAAGGGCGTATTAATTGGCTGGTTTGCTGTGGGGGGTGTGCCCACAGCCTGTGGGTTTAGGTAGCGTAGCCTTATTTAAGGGTTGATTTTGTACCAAAATACATGCCTGATGAAACGGTGCTAACCGTGAAACATGTTGCATGATCTGTCTGTGCACACAACAGCATGAGTTGTTGTTTTTAATATTGTTTTTACTTTGGATTAAAACATTTTTTTAACTATACATTCTCATTGCTGAGTGCATTTTTCTACGCTACCTTGGGGAGCTGCCTCTCTTGGGAATCCAGATACTGCCTGTATCAGCTAGCTGGTCTGCTGTTGAAAACCAGCCTGCAACTATTGGCACATTGGAGTGCCTTGTGAGTACCCTGTACTATCTTTGTATTCTCCTTCAGTTGTCGATTGATTCACACATACGGCGCCTCTCTCCTTTTACTGTTGTTTTTAGAGCTGTTAACCACATATGGTGAAGATTAAGTGCTGCCTCTTCATTTTTTGGACATCATTTACCCATCATTTCACATTATTCCTGACTACCTCATAATCACCAAGGACTGTGATCAAAACTGGTGACTATATTAAAAAACTTTAGATTTTGTTCTGGAGTATATTGATTTTTCTATATAGCTCCCCCTATAAAGTGTTAACCCTTTATATTAAAATGTTATATTACATCCTTTAAAAATGTGATTGCCATGGCCATCCCTTATGAGTGAAGGCATAGTTTATGGAACTACAATTTTGATCACAAAATCGTGATACCTTAGAGACTCGAAGTTATATATGTTTCCTGTTTTTATTTATATACTATATATTGTAAAGCAAGTTAAATGTTGTTATTGAATATGTATAGCTAATCACGAGCCTGGTTGTTGACACGTGGAATCAACACAATCAAAACAAATCCACTTAGTGGAATAAACACCATCTAGAAGAATAAGTGGGGTTTCCACGTGAAAATGGCTACGCTGATGCAAATTACTACCCAAGGTACACTAATGTGCTTAACTCCTTTTAAAGGTTATCATAACTTGGTAATTCCAAATACCTATGACCACAGCTACTATAAGAAACAAAAAGTAGAACTTACGGTCAGATTAATTAAGTCAACATGTTCACCCTTGAATACATTAACAAGGGCCATAGAGTAGAAAATGCTTCCTCGCCACAGTCACTGTCGACAAAACCAATGTTATCGTTTTATGTACTATGTTATGTTACTGCTTTACTATTTCCTTTTTTGCTGTTACATCTGTTTAAAGACATTGCAATACACACCAAAACCTAAACCTATACTTTTAATACTAACTACATGCTTTCAACAACTGCAATAATCTTTATACCACCCCCTTATGACTAATCCTCAACACAACAAAAAAAACCTAGATTCTATAAGGATTCAAACAATAAACTCCAAAGGACTTAACATACCATCTAAGAGAACTCAAGCACTGAGGGAATTTGACAGACACAAAACAGACAAGGAGGCCCATTTATCAAGGTCTGAATGGAGCTTGAGGGCCTGTGTTTCTGGCGAGCCTTTAGGCTTGCCAGAAACACCAGTTATGAAGCAGCGGTCTAAAGACCGCTGCTCCATAACTTGTTCGCCTGCTCTGTTGAGGCGGGCAGAGATTGCCACAATTCAACCTGATCGAGTACGATCGGGTTGATTGACACCCCCTGCTGGCGGCCGATTGGTCATGAATCTGCAGGGGGTGGCGCTGCACCAGCAGCTCACAAGAGCTGCTGATGCAATGCTGAATACCGAGAGCGTATTGCTCTCCACATTCAGCGATGTCTGTTGGACCTGATCTGCACTGTCGGATTAGGTCAGACAGACATTTGATAAATAAGCCTCTTAGCATTTATCTAAGAAACCCATTTTATTAAAAGTAGAGAACTTCTAACTTTTACACTCAAATTCGGTAAATGTTATTGCACATCTCACCCTAAATCCAAAAAACACGGACTTGGAATTCTGATCAGGAATAATATCCCATTTACAGAAATCAAAACATTAAGAGACAGGGAGGGTAGATATATCATCCTGACCGGTCACATTGGTTTCCATCTATACCCCAAACTCAAAACAATCGACCTTTATCAAATTAGTAACTAACCTTATCCTAGAGCATGAAAAAGGAATAATAATAATATGCGGAGACCTAAACATGCCATTAAACCGCTCGTTAGACTGCTCGTCCCCAAATTCTTTGATTCCAACTTTACAAATAAACTGCGCTAATGCCTACTTTAAAAAGTTAACTGTTCATGACCTCTGTAGGGTTTCTAATCCAGTGAATAGAGACTATACATTCTATTCTTACCCCCACAAACTTTATACCAGGATCGAATATATCCTTACGGACGTAACAGGCCTGTCCTTATTCAACTCATCACAAATATCCCCCATAACCTGGTCAAATCACACATCCGCTATAGGCACATTAACATTGCCATCTAAGCCAATCCAAAAAATTTATTTGGAGACTGGATGATTATCTACTATCAGACCCCTCAGTAATGCAATAGATTTCACAAACCATCACAGAATATTTTTCTCATAACACCACCTCAGATGTATCCCCAATAGATATATGCAATGCCCACAAACGCATAATAAGAGGTGAACTTATTAGCATAAAAGCATCCATAATGAAAAAGAACCGCACATATTTATTATCCCTACTAATCAATATAGAAACACTAGAACAACAACATAAACAATCGCCTTCTAACCATACCCTATTGCATTACAATTAGAGTGAGAAAAACTACCATCCTACTACAAACACTACGGCTACAACAAAAACATTGCGAAGGATGTAACAAATCTGGAAGATCCTTGGCCCGATATCGAAAACAAAAAGCACGAAAATCATACATTTTACACATCAAAGATGACCAAAACAAAGATCACTATTCTCCCAAGTCATATCAAACACCTTCAGAGACTATTATCAAAAGCTATATAACCTGAATAACCAATCCAACCTAACACCTCAAGAACAAGAAACAAAAACTACTGCAATAAACACATATTTATCTTCCCTTCATCTCCCTCAAATATCCACTTTTCAAAAAGAACAACTAGAGGAACCTATAACTATAGAGGAAATTAAATTAGCTATTAAAGATCTCCCAATAGGCAAAGCTCCGGGTCCTGATTGATTTGGCAACAGATATTTTAAACTACTTCACGGGAACTATTACCTCACCTCACAAACTTTTTTAACTATATAGACGAATCCAAAACATTATCTCCTAGATCATTAGAAGCTCATATTATATTAATACCTAAGCCAAACAAATCATTAGATCACCCATCACATTTTAGTCCAATATCACTTCTAAATTCGGACGTAAAACTCTATGCGAAAGTACTGGCAAATCGTATGAACTGTATGCTGCCAAATCTAATCCATAAGGACCAGATGAGATTTATCCCAAAACGCAAAGCTAAAGACAACACAGTTAGGGCCTTAAACCTCATTAATTTTGTACAAGACAGAGGAATCCTACTGTCTATAGATGCGGAAAAGGCCTTCGACTGTGTTGACTGGGAATTTCTATGTTTCACACTAACATATATGGGATTTGGCCCCCAAATGTTAAATAGAATATTCTCTCTATACTCTCAGCCCAACACCAAATGATTAATAAATGGAATACTATCAAACTCCTTAACAATAACTAACGGAACCCGTCAGGGTTGTCCCCTCTCCCCCCTCCTATTTGCTTGCTTTATTGAAACCATAGTGACCAAAATTAGACACAACTCTCTTATAAGAGGAATTTAAATTGGACCACAATCATATGTCATGTCCCTATTTGTGGACGATATACTCTCAATCACTGAACCAGAAATTACCATCCCCCCATTTCTACAAGAATTCCAAATGTTTCACTCACTTTCTAATTTTAAGATAAATACAGCAAAATGAGAGGTGCTAAACATTAACTTAGACGAATACACCCTACATAAGGTCAAAAGATTGACTCCTTTCACCTCGTGTCCCCATACACTACATTACCTAGGTATTGAATTAGCGACAATAATAGAAGAAACCTATGCCAGCAACTTTGAACCAATCAAAAAACTTTTATCAGAGATCTTTCTTCATGGTTATCAAAAAGATTATCATGGTTGGGCAAAATAAATGTCCTTAAAATGAACATATACCCAGACTATTATACATTCTTCAATCATTACCGATTCCAATACCCAAAAACTATATCCCAAGTATACAAAAGGCATTTAGTGACTTTGTCTGGAACAGAAAGCCACCTAGAATTAACAACAAAAGTATGCAAACTCCTAAGCTTCAAGGTGGTCTAGGAATACCTAACATAACTTTATACAGAGAAGCCATCTTTTTGCAAATAATAGTTGATTGGCATGAACATTACAGTCACAAACGCTGGGTGCACCTGGAACATATAATCACAGACACACCCCACTTGGGGAGATTATGCTGGAGCACAGAGAAATAAAAAAACACAATGATACATAACTCCCCGCTGATAGCAGAAACCTTCTGTATGTGGGAACACATCCTAAACAAACACACTAACATATCATCTAAACCCTTCCCTTCTAACCTCACTTATGGAAAATGGACAATTCACAATAGGACACAATGTTATATCCAACATACCAAACAAGCTTATCCGCCATATCACAGTACACATGCTAACATCTAGGGAAAAGATTCTTTAACAATCAGACCTCAAAGATAAAGGTTATACATGTTTTCACAACTGGTTCACCTACCACCGAGTACATCATTATATTTCTCAACATGAACAAACCAGAAACATGATTAGACCATTAACAAATTTTGAAAACTTGTATGTCCAAGGTCCTCCAATCAACCATACTCTCTCAACGATCTATAAAATACTAACCACTAATCCCCCTGGTTATATTCCACCTTTTCTTGAAAAATGGGAAGATGACCTGGGAATAATTATCCTACCACAAACGAGTATCCCTATTTTCCAAAATATATCAAAAACATCTATATCACTAACCTTATTAGAAATCAATTTAAAGCTCTTACACAGATGGTACCTAACTCCCAAGAAACTTCACCACCTTTTCCATAATAAATCAGATCAATGTTGGAGATGTGGTCATAAGGGTAGCAACATGGTTCACATGTGGTGGTGGTGCAACACGATCAAAAATTTTTGGAGAATGATTATAACAGAAACAATACTAGATACTCAATTTAATTTAGATCCCTTGGTGTGGCTACTAGACAATCCCCCTAAAATTAAACGCACACCTTATATAAAATTATTCTATGTTATGACAAACAGTGTAAAATACTTAATAGCTAAAAATTGGAAAAGCAAAGAGGCCCCAAACCTGAATATGTGGACATGTCGGTTTTCAGAATTCCTAGATCTAGAAGAATATTATTACATGAAAAATTCCAAAATGGACATATATGCGGAAATATTAGACGCATGGGAACAATACCTCAAAAGCAAAACCCACATTCCTGATGACCAGTTACAACACCCTCTATAGTAAACATTTACTAATCTTATAGAATTAACAAGTAAAGGGTAATTCCAAATATTATCACCCAAAAACAAAAATATATGCGTGTAGTTAAATTGTATTTATATCAAGATACGACTTGATACAGAGGTCTCAAAAGCATAGCCACATAAACAGCTCTTAAACAGACTACAAAACAGCCTTTTCTCACCTTTCTCTTTCCTTTCTTATGTATTTTCTTTTCTTTTTTCTCTCTCTTACTTTTGACACAAATACAAATTTACTTTCTTATAAATCTAAAACCCGCAAAACACCTATACAACCAATAGGTAGCTGACATTCATAATAATTATAAAAGAAGGTTTTTCTGTTTCTTTTCCCAGAATATCTTTGTTATTCTCCTGTAAACCCTACTGACTAAAATATGTAAATATTGGGGAGCTGCACCTCCCATACTGTAACATACAAAAATGTTAAATAAAGTCAGTTGAAAAAAATAAAAATAAATAAATAAATAAGGGCATTTGGGTATAGATATATACCTTTGTTGTGCACATAGGGGCTCCTATGAAAATCTCCTCAAATAAATGCTCATTTATTTATGCCAAGTGACCACTATTACCCCAGTGATCACCTGGCTTTTAAAGCCTTTATAGGGGCTTTATTTTAAAGAAAGGCTTCTGGGCTTTAAAACAAGGGATCTTGGGGGTGTATAGGCCTTTTTGCTGGCTTATTAAATGCCTATAGACCCCTATTAAACTTTTAAAAACCAAGGTCAAGAAGGGGTTATCCTCATATAAATTAGAGTCTTTGGGTATATTTATATTACGTTGATGTATACAAAGGGGCTCACATGAGCCTTTTTCATGCAGTGAATATACATATTAAAGTGATTGTAAAGTTTAAGGAATTAGTTCCCAGTATCTAAAAATAATCTTAAAAACAGGGACATCTTTGTAAAGTTTGATTAAAGTGCCCCTGTTTTTAAGATTATTTTTTTATACTGTGCGCTAATTTATTAAACTTTACAATCACTTTAATACATGTACATAGTGATGCTCATGCACACACATATTATGAGAGTGACACTACAGTATAAAATAGAGATGTGAGATGCAATAACATATTCTCTTTCAGGAACAAACATAGGAACTGTGAAAGACTATGGGCCTTATGATTAAAGACTTGTTGGCATGGAGAGAAATCTTTCTGGGCTTTTTTTGAATAGTATATTGCAACACATGTGTCTTTCCTTCACATCCACAAACTGCATAGTAATATAAACTGCTCTCAAGCTCATTTTTCTTTTTCTACTTTATTTTTTTTAAAGGGACATCTCAGTACTTATGAGACTTCTTATGTAATCTCACCAGAGCAGAGAGCTGCAGATTATCGATGCATGCCCTTAGACACATGCAAAGTAAGATTAACATACACATGCAAAGTGAATTTCCTGTGTATGAGCATTGTGAGAATTAATTATCCATAAACTGTGATAATCACATACACAAAAAATATAAAATAGTTTATGTAAATGTAATACAAGTGGCCTTTATATATGCATTGTAAGAGATAATTATACATGGCAGCAGATATATATATATATATATATATATATATATATATATATATATATATATATACTGTATGTACTGTATATATATATATATATATATATATTATGAGACAACATACATGCACTTGGATAGATGAAACATATACGTACCTTATAAAAATTTCATTTGTGAAACAAAGACTATGAGCTATACTTTTTACATGCACTCTGAGCAAGCCTGCCCTTTGGGCAGGGCGAGAGGGGCAACCGCCCAGGGCCCCGCACTGTTAGGGGTGAGGGTATTAGAAGGTGCAATGTACATCCTGTATTTAGTTTATAAAGTGTTTATGGTATCAGGAGGTGTAATATATAGTATTATTCTTTATATAGATAACACTGAATGTTGGGACAAGAGTGGGCCATACAGGGGGCAGAACATTCAGGGGATTGCTGGGCTATGGGGCCCCACAAATTTGTCTTGCCCAGGGCCCCTGCAAATGCTAAGGGTGTCCCTGACTCTGAGAGACAAACATATGTGCAATTTGAAAGAATTTATGAATAATGTAACATATTTACAAACTCTGATATTTATTTATACTAAGAGACAAATGTGTGTAACGAAAGCAACATCTATATACTCAATTTGAGGCACATTCATGTAAAGTGAAAGATATAGGAATGTACATTGTGACAGATATCCACATACATAGAAATATCATGAGTAATGTGTGAAACACCACACAAAAAAATATGACAAGCATTCATGTGTGAAATATTTAGCAACACTCTGTCGAGGCACAGCAGACAATGAGGGATGAGGTACATAAATTGGTGCAGTATGACGTACAGTTTGGAATTATGTGCCCTTTTGTAGCATTAGTGCATGTCAAGATACAAGGGGGTATTTCTCTTGTTTTACCCCAGTGTAATGTACCTTAATATCAGAGGAATGTCTCACAGTATGTGAATGTGCCCCATTCCTGTTTACTATGGGACAAAAACAATTTTTTTTTAATTCTCTAGTTATCTACCTAATAAGGGACATTCTGCCCCCCCCCCCCCCCCAAGAAAAGAAGAAGAAAAAAGACGACAATCAAATGAGAGAGGAATATTAGAAAGTATCATTTTGCTCATTAAATAAATATTCCATGATCTGTTTGATATGTCTCTCTGCAGTGAGTCAAAGCAATGCTATTGTTCCTGAAATGTCAGGGAGCAACCTCTTGACTGCAGATTATTCACACAGAGAGGGAGAATCCACTGATATAGAGAGAGAACACAGTGAATGGGAAAATCTACTGAGCATGAAGGATAAGCAATTATACAGAGCAAGAGAGACAGACAGGCAGACAGAGACAGATCATCCATAAAGGATGAAGCAGAATTCATAGAAAGCAGGAAATATATGAAGAGTAGAGGAAGAGAGTGAAAATCCAATGAGGGAAAGAAAGAGAGTTAGAGAGAGAAAAGGTAAAGGGAGAGAGAGAAGGGAGAAGACATAGAGAAAGATGAGGGACATAAGAAACATAGATGGGAGAAAGAGATAAGACAGAGGTAGGAGAGATGAAACTGATGAAAGATAGATACATAGGGGAGAGATGGAGTAGGCACAGAGATGAAACAGAGTGAGAGTTGAGACAGAGGATAAAGAGTGAGAGAAAGAGAGAGAAGAGACAGAGATAGAGGTGAGAGAGTGGAGAGAGATGATAGAGTGAGTGAGAGAGAGAGGAGACAGAGATAGAGGTGAGAGAGAGAGAGAGATAAAGAAAGAGAGAGGAGGCAGAGATAGAGGTGAGAGTGGAGACAGATGATAGAGTGAGTGAGTGTGAGAGAGAGAGTGAGACAGAGATAGAGGTGTGAGAGAGAGAGGAGACAGATATAGAGGTGAGAGATATAGAGGTGAGAGAGAGATAAAGAAAGAGAGAGGAGGCAGAGATAGAGGTGAGAGAGTGGGGACAGATGATAGAGTGAGAGAGAGTGTGTGTGAGAGAGAGAGAGAGAGAGAGAGAAAGAGGAGACAGAGATAGAGGTGAGAGAGTGGAGACAGGTGATAGATAGTGAGAGAGAGAGAAGAGACAGAAATAGAGGTGTGAGAAAGAGAGAGAGAGAGAGAGAGAGAGAGAGGAGACAGAGATAGAGGTGTGTGAGAGAGAAGATAGAAACATAGATTATGAGTTTTGAGTGCTATAGAGAAATTAATGCGTTATTTAATTTCCTATAGCGCTGCCATTACAAGTTTTCAAACATACGCATACGCCTTTTGTGTGCAATATGGTTGCGTTGAGCTCCATACCGCACACAATCAGAGTGCTGCTGAGACGTGCACATGCACAATTTCCCCATAGACATCAATGGAGAGAGCCGGTAAAAAAAAACTATCACCTGTGATCGCAAAACAAACAAAAGTTCCGTAACGCCGCCCCATTGATGTCTATGGGGAAATAAAAATACTGTTTAAACCTAACACCCTAACATAAACCCTACGTCTAAACACTCCTAATCTGCTGCCCCCGACATCGCTGACGCCTTCCTATAGTTATTAACCCCTAATCTGCCGCTCCCGATATCGCCGCCACTATACTACATTTATAAACCTATAAACCACCAGCCCCCCACATCTTAACAAGCTAAATAAAACTATATTAACCCCTAAACCTAACCCTAACGTAACCCTAACCCTAACCTAAACATAAAAGTTTTTTACAATTATTAACTAAATAAACTTATTAACCCCTAAACCGCCAGCCCCCCCACATCGCAACAAGCTAAATTAAACTACCTCTAAACCTAACCATAACCCTAAAATTAACCCTAACCCCCCTAACTAGACTAGTTAGTAAATAGGTATTAACTATTTAACAACTACCTAGTTAAAATAAATACAAACTAACCTGTGAAATAAAACCTAACAAAAAAATAAAAAAAACTACCATTACAAAAAATAAAAAAACCTATCATTACAAAAAAAAACACGAAATTATCCAAAAATAAAGATTAATCCTATTCTAATACTCTTAAAAAAAAAACACCCCGAAATAAAAAACCTAATCTAGAATAAATTACCAATGGCCCAAGGGCCTTTTGTTGAAGTCCCGCTTGAAGGATCTTCATCCAGCCGGCGAAGTCATCATCCATGCGGCAAGAAGGCTTAATCCAGACGGCCTCTTCTATCTTCATCCAGCCGGCGAAGTCATCATCCATGCGGCAAAAAGTCTTCATTCAGACGGCCTCTTCAATTTTCATCCAGCCGGCGTGGGGCGGGTCCATCCTGAATACATCCGGCGCAGAGCATCCTCTTCATACGGTTGCCGCCGTACACTGAATCTTCGATGCAAGGGACGCGATTCAAGATGGCGTCCCTTGCAATTCGAATTAGCCAATAGAATGAGAGCTGCTTAAATCCTATTGTTATTTTTTGTAATTTAATGTTAGGATATTTTTATTGGTAGTTTAGTTTTATTTAATTGGTAGTTAGTTTAATTTTAGTTTAATAATTATAATAGTTTAATTTTAGTTTAATTTTTTTTTTTATTTGACAGGTAAGTTTTAATTTAATTTAAGATAGGGAAATTGTAATTTTAATATAAAAGTTAGAAGTTTAAATTAGTTTATTTCGTTGTGGGGGGCTTTCAGTTTAGGGGTTAATAGTTTATTTTAGTATATTTCATTGTGGGGGGCTTGCGGTTTAGGGGTTAATAGGTTTATTATAGTGGCGATGTGGGCGGACGGCAGATTAGAGGTTAATAATATTTAAATAGTGTTTGTGATGTGGGAGGGCGGTGGTTTAGGGGTTAATAAGTTTATTATAGTGGCGACAATGTTAGGGAGCGGCAGAATAGTGGTTAATACATTTTTTAGTGGCTGTGATGTTGGGAGCAGCAGATTAGGGGTTAATAAATTTATTATAGTGTTTGCAATGCGGGAGGGCCTCGGTTTAGGGGTTAATAGGTAGTTTATGGGTGTTAGTGTACTTTACAATACTTTAGTTATGAGTTTTATGTTACAGCTTTGTAGCGTAAAACTCATAACTACTGACTTTAGATGGCGGTACAGATCTTGTCGTTTTAGGCTGTAACGCTCACTTTTTAGCCGTACCGCAAAACTCGTAATACTGGTGCTATGGAAATCCCATGAAAAAACGTAATTTTTTTTTTGTGCGGAACTGACGTTGCGTTACAGGCTAAAAAGTGTGTGGTACACCTATACCGACAACACTTGTAATAGCTGCGGTACTGTTTTAACGCTGAAAATGCCATATTTTCAGCGTTACAAGCCGCATTGCAAAACTTGTAATCTAGGTGAGAGATAGCAGTGAGAGATATGACAAAGGGAAGAACACTAAGAGAGAAAGGCGGGGAAAGAGTGAGAGATATGAGACAGAGAGAGATGCGAGAGATGAGAAAGACATAGGAGAGCCAGAGAAAGGAAAATGAGAAAGAGGAGGGATACACAAGAGAGATGCAAAGGCCTCTATTTATCAAGCCGTCAACTTACCTGCATTCAACGGCACCAATAGGCTCTCCTAAGATTGCCTAACATCGCCGCCGCGGACCGAAATACGTTGTCAAAAAAGCTGTCAAAAAGCCGCGCACCAAGTACGGTGCGATGAGCAGCGGACTATTGTTAACTAACAGTGATCGATCTCGCTGCTCTTCGGCTTTTTTACAGCTTTCTTGGTACCCTGTCACTAAACACCCACACTTTACTATACTGTTTACCCCCTATACCGCCGCTCCCGGACCCCGCCGCACCTAAATAAAGTTATTAACCCCTAAACCCCGGAGCCCACCGCAACTCTAATAAATGTATTAACCCCTAAACCGCCGCTCCCGAAGCCCACCACAACTCTAAAAAATATATTAACCCCTAAACCGCCGCTCCCGGAGCCCACTGCCACCTACATTATACATATTAACCCATAATCTTCCGCCCCCTATACCGCCACCACCTACATAAAGTTATTAACCCCTATCCTGCCGCTCCCGGACCCCGCCGCAACTAAATAAAGTGTTTAACCCCTAAACAGCCACTACCGGAGCCCACCGCCACCTACATTATACATATTAACAACTAATATTCTGCCCCCTATACCGCCGCGACCTACATAAAGTTATTAACCCCTATCCTGCTGCTCCCGGACCCCGCCGCAACTAAATAAAGGGTTTAACCCCTAAACCGCAGCTCCCGGAGCGCACCGCCACCTACATTATATTTATTACCCCTAATCTGCCCCCCTACACCGCCGCCACTATATTAAATGTATTAACCCCTAAACCTAACCTTAACCCTAACACCCTCTAACTTAAATATAATTTAACTAAATCTAAATAAATTATTCCTATTTAAAACCAAATACTTACCTTTAAATAAACCCTAAGATAGCTACAATATAACTAATAGTTACATTGTAGCTATTTTAGGATTTATTTTTATTTTACAGGCAACTTTGTATTTATTTTAACTAGGTACAATAGTTATTAAATAGTTATTAACTATTTAATAACTTCCTAGTTATAATAAATACAAATATACCTGTAGGGTTGGGTGTGTGGGTGGTGGGTTTTAATGTTGGGGGGGTATTGTACTTTTTTTACAGGTAAAAGAGCTGATTACTTTGGGGCAATGCTCCGCAAAAGGCCCTTTTAAGGGCTATTCGTAATTTAGTATAGGGTAGGGCTTTTTATTATTTTGAGGGGCTTTTTTATTTTATTAGGGGGATTAGATTAGGTGTAATTAGTTTAAAAACTTGTAATTATTTTATTATTTTCTGTAATTTAGTGTTTGTTTGTTTTTGTACTTTAGATAATTTTATTTAATTTGTTTTAATTGTAGTTAATTGTAGTTAATGTAGGTAATTAATTTAATGATAGTGTAGTGTTAGGTGTAATTGTAACTTAGGTTAGGTTTTATTGTACAGGTATATTTGTATTTATTTTAACTAGGAAGTTATTAAATAGTTAATAACTATTTAATAACTATTCTACCTAGTTAAAATAAATACAAAGTTGCCTGTAAAATAAAAATAAATCCTAAGATAGCTGCAATGTAACTATTAGTTATATTGTAGATATCTTAGGGTTTATTTTATAGGTAAGTATTTAGTTTTAAATAGGAATAATTTATTTCGATTTATTTAAATTATATTTAAGTTAGGGGGTGTTAGGGTTAGACTTAGGTTTAGGGGTTAATACATTTAATATAGTGGCGGCGGTGTAGGGGGGGCAGATTAGGGGTTAATAAATATAATGTAGGTGGCAGCGGTGTAGGGGGGGCAGATTAGGGGTTAATAAGTATAATGTAGGTGGCGGTGGGCTCCGGGAGCGGCGGTTTAGGGGTTAAACACTTTATTTAGTTGCGGCGGGGTCCGGGAGCGGTGGTTTAGGGGTTAATAAGTATAATGTAGGTTTCGGCAGCGTAGGGGGGGAAGATTAGGGGTGTTTAGACTCCGGGTACATGTTAGGGTGTTAGGTGTAGACATTACCATAGGAATCAATGGGATATCGGGCAGCAGCGAACATAAGCTTTCACTGCTTTCCGACTCCCATTGATTCCTATGGCTTCCGCCGCCTCCAGGGCGGTGGATTGAAAACCAGGTACGCTGGCCCGGAAAAGAGCCGAGCATACCTGCTAGTTATTTGATAACTAGCAAAAGTAATCAGATAGTGCCGAACTTGCATTCAGAACATCTGTAGTGATGTAAGCATCGATCTGTGTCGGATCTGAGTCCGGCAGATCGTATGTTACGTCACTAAATTCTACTTTTGCCGGTCTATAGGGTTTGATAACTAAGGTGAATCAGGCTCGCCACAAATACGCTGCGGAATTCCAGCGTATTTGCGGTTGATAGCTTGATAAATAGAGGCCAAAGAATTCATACTGTAGATGATGGGGACAGTGGAGATTGCAGCTATAGAGAGCGAGAATACGTGGAGAGGTTGAGGGTAGTAGAGAGTGGAAGACAAATAGAGTTAAAATCTAATTTAAGAGAGAGAAAATCTAATTGGAAAGGTGGGATTCAGAGAATTGACGTTTGTAGATGTGCATTGATCATTTCAGTGCAAAGTATTGATTGTTTTATCAGTCCTGGGGAAAGCAATCTGTAGCCAGCAATACATTTTATTTGACCAAGGTAATGAATCACTTTCAGTATGACAGTGAGAAAACAGTGGCACAGAATAACAGAGATAAAGGCAAAAGTACATAAGACATTTACTGATCCTTCACTTTTAAAGGGATAAAACAATATTTCTATAATGCATTGTAAGGAACAGAAATTAAACATATTAAATTCCCTTTACATGAAAATGGTTAAATAAACACTGATTAGATTCTTCTCACAATGAACAACTTCCATTCATCAATTTATGGAGACAGTCCCAAATGTTATCCAATGACGGACATGTGATATAAAACAAGTGGAGCGCTAATTAATGCTCCGCTCGTTCATTAACTGTGCTTGAAATAAACTTTTTTGCACACTTTGGGTTACGCTCGTATTATGAGTTGAAAATAAACTGTTTTCGCTTGCGCACTAACCCGACGCGCATAAAAAGCTAAAGTTACAATATTGCGGCGCACAATAACCTGTTCCCCTGTAGAAGTCAATGGAGCAAAAAAGTGGGAGAAAAACTAACACCTTACTCGTGCACAAACCCAATTGCATATTCCCAAGTGTGCTAACCAACATGAATATATATATATATATATATATATATATATATATATAGAGAGAGAGAGAGAGAGAGAGAGAGAGAGAGAGAGGACTATGTGCCAGATTATTATTATAATTTATTTGTATAGCACCGGAGAGCTCACAGTCTACAGGTTTAGGGTGCAGAGACATAAGGTTGGGGTAGCTTGTCACATCGGTTGTAGTTGCAGCAGTGAGTCAGGCAGTTCAAGAATTATTTTTGTTAGGATGAGAGATGATGGAGAGATGGTAAGTCTCTCTGAATAGGTGGGTTTTCAAGGAGCGTCTGAAGCTATACAAGGTTGGAGATAGTCTTATGGAGCGGGGTAGAGAGTTCCAGAGGACAGGAGCAGCATGTGAGAAGTCTTGGAGACGGGAGTGGGATGTAGAGATAACAGGAGTGGAAAGATGTAGGTGAGATGGTGATCGAAGAGGACATAGTTGGGAGTCAGACTGTTGAGTGCTTTGTAAGTTAGGTTTAATGCTTTAAATTGTATTCTGGAGTGAATGGGGAGCCAGTGTAGAGACTGGCAGAGAGGAGCACTAGATGTAGATCAGCAACTTAGGTGGATGAGTCTAGCAGAAGCATTCATAATAGATTGGAGGGAGGAGAGGTGGTGTTTTGGAAGGCCATTTAGAAGTAGATTGCAATAATCAATGCATGACAAAATGAGGGAATTCATTAGTATTTTTGTAGTTTTTTGAGTAAGGAAGGGACGAATGTTGCGTAGGTGTGAACGGCAGAATTTGGTAAGTGCTTGTATATGTGGGTTGAATGAGAGTTCTGAGTCTAGTGTGATCCCAAGGCAGCGGACCTGGGGTGAGGTGTTGAGAATAGAGTCTCCAGGCAGTTGGAAATCTGGTTGAGTAAAGAGGGAGCGATATCAGGAGAGGAAAGAAAGATTTGGGTATCATCAGCATATAAATGGTACTGGAATCCAAAGGAGGCTATAAGTTTTCCAAGGGAGGATGTATAGAGAAATAAAAGCAAGGGGCCTAAGACAGAGCCTTGCGGTACTCCAACTGAGAGAGGCATAGGATCAGAAGATGTGTTGTTAAAGGAAACTGAAAACAAGCGGTTTGAGAGATATGAGGCAAACCAGGAGAGGGCTGTGTCTCAGATGCCAAATTAATGTAGCATTTTTAGGAAGAGAGGATGGTCAACTGTATCAAAAGCAGCAGACAGGTCAAGAATAATTAGTTAGGAGTAGTGACCTTTTGCTTTAGCTGATAACAGGTAATTTGTTACTTTGTTGAGTGTCTAGGGTGGAAACCAGATTGTAGTTGATCAAGTAAGGAGTTAGTTGTGAGAAATTGAGTTAGCCAATTATAGACCAGTCGTTCCAAAAATTTTGAAGCAAAGGGAAGTAAGGATATTGGTCGATAGTTAGAAGGGGTGGAGGGATCAAGCGAGGGCTTTTTTAGGATTGTATGATTGACGCATGCTTGAATGTATCAGTAAAATGTGCCAGCAGTGAGAGATTGGTTAAAGAGATGAGTTAGGGTAGGGGTTAGTGAAGCAGAGAGAGAGGGAAGAAGTTGTGAAGGAATAGAGTCAAGTGGGCAGGTTGTGAGATGAGACAAAGATAAGAGTACAGCGACTTCTTCCTCTGTTACAGGTGGGAAGTAGCATAAAGTTTTGTTAATAGAAGGAGTGTTTAGGAGTGCTGGGTTTGAGGGGTGTGAGGTTGCAGATATCTTTTCTAATGGTGTCAATTTTATTTTGTGAATGCGAGCTTGCAGTAGCAATAACCAGCCACTTGTAATGGCTGATAAATTATTGTGCGTACGCAAACGGGCAAATGATCGTGCATAGCAAACGGG
Source organism: Bombina bombina (assembly GCF_027579735.1). Classification (NCBI taxonomy): domain Eukaryota; kingdom Metazoa; phylum Chordata; class Amphibia; order Anura; family Bombinatoridae; genus Bombina; species Bombina bombina. The sequence continues at coordinate 470,707,570 of NC_069501.1, forward strand.
TGCACGATAATTTATCGCTCCACTTGTAATCTAGCCCTATATATAGGTATAGATATATACAGATAAATATATAGGAATGTCTATTTATAAATACAAGAATTATCAAAAAAACTAAATTTGTGGAGTTTTGCATGGGATTTATCAAATGTAGCTTTTTTTCTGCATTTTTTTGTGTTATACTAATACAAACAAAAGAAATAAACATACAAATGCCTAAACATTTGTAATTGCAACAATTTTCGGGCGAAGTGGTGCATTATCTGACAGAAATGCAGGGGTGCTAATATTTTTGGTCATGACTGTATATATAACAGTAAATATGGACTCCCAAGGCAGAAAGAGGATCGAGTTAGTACGCTCTCCAGAGCGCGTTATGGTAAGTATACAGTAAAACACATAAATACATATGTACGCACACATATATATAATAAATATAAATGTACAAATTTTAGATATGTATATGTATGTCTATATACATACATTAAAGCCCTTTGCAGTTAAACACCTTGTCATATACCTATTAACCCTTATAAAAATGTATTTATATGAATCATCTTTATCAGATAGTGTTTATATAAGTTTAACCGTATTTTAAATGTATTTATGTTGTGTTTGGTGCAACTGTTTTTAACGCTAACTTGAAAAGTGTAAAATGTGATTGCACTCTCATAATCACGTTTACTTTCAAATATTAATACATGCGACATTTCCGACGCACAAAAAGCCGATATTGCTTGCACGCAATAATTAGTGCTCCACTTGCAGTCTAGCCCATATAAATTAGGCATCCCCAGTCTCTAGAAGTATATATGGAGATGTAGACTGCTTTTTAAATACCTCCATTTAGATGGAACAAGAAAAAAATAAATACAAGACATTAAGCTATTCAAGAATGTGCATGTAGGAGCATGTAAGTATGTGAGTGTATATGAGCGTGCATGTATATGTGTGTGTATGTGTGCACATGTTTGTGTGCATGCTTGTATATGTACCTGTACATATTTGTGTGGGCTTACAAATACAAAGAAAAAAAAGGAAATAAAAACCAAGTGAAATGAGATGGAAAAATGACAGTAAGTTAGAACCTGCTTCTATGTCCAATTAACACTCAGTTGGCAAATTGAACTACTCCCACCAACACTTCTGTGGCACACAGTATCCATTTTGTTCTTCCCCCATAAGCACGTTTCTACCCATTCAAGGGATCCCTTTAGGAACCACCACCTAACACAAGAAGTGTCTCCTATTTTCCCCCATAACAACCGTACTGTAAAAAACCTTTTTAACCTAAAGGAGTCTGGCACCTGTAAGACCCCACAGGGGCTCTCAGCCTAGATGCAAATCCCTCTCTTAATCTTAGTTCCAGATCTGTCATCCTCACTAAGTTGATTTAATTTGCTCCTTAAACACCAGTTAAAGGAAGCTGTTATGATGATCAGGTTTGCACAGTCATTGTCACTGGTCCTAAAATATGTAGCCTCTACCGTGATATCGGTTACAAAATATATAGCCTCTACTGTGATACACAGGTCCTAAAATATGTAGCTCTACTGTGATACCGTCAGTGCTAGAATATGTAGTCTCTTCTGTGATACCACTGGTCCTAAAATATGTAGCCTCAACTATGAAACGGGTGCTAAAATATGTAGACTCTATTGTGATACCACCGGTCCAAAAATATGTAGCCTCTACTGTGATCCCACCGGTCCTAAATATGTAGCCTATACTGTGAAACCAATAGTCCTAAAATATGTAGCCTCTCTAAAATATGTAGCCTCTACTGTGATACCACCAGTTCTAAAATATGTAGCATGTACTGTGATACAGGTGCTAAAATATGTAGCCTGTACTGTGAAATAGGTCCAAAAGTATGTAGCCTCTAATGTGATACCACCAGTCCTAAAATTTGTAGCCTCTACTGTCAAACGGGTCCTAAAATGTGTAACCTCTATTGTGATACCACTGGTCCAAAAATATGTAGCTTCTACTGCGATAACGGTCCTAAAATATATAGCCTCTGCAGTGATACTACCAGTTCTAAAATATGTAGCCTCTACTGTGATACACAGGTCCTAAAATATGTAGACTCTGCTGTGATACCACCGGTCCCAAAATATATAGCCTCTACTGTGAAACCGGTCCTAAAATATGTAGCCTCTATTGTGATACCACTGGTCCAAAAATATGTAGCTTCTACTGCAATAACGGTCCTAAAATATATAACCTCTGCTGTGATACTACCAGTTCTAAAATATGTAGCCTCTACTGTGATACCACCGTTCCTAAAATATGTAGCTCTACTGTGATACTACCAGTCCTAAAATATGTAGCTCTATTGTGATACCACCAGTCCTAAAATATGTAGCCTCTACTGTGATACCGGTGCTAAAATATGTAGCCTCAACTGTGAAATGGGTCCTAAAATATGTAGACTCTACTGTGATACCACCAGTCCTAAATATGTAGACTAAACTGTGATACCACCAGTCCTGAAATATGTAGCCTCTCTAAAATATGTAACCTCAACTGTGAAACAAGTTCTACAATATGTAGGCTCTATTGTGATACCACCAGTCCAAAAATATGTAGCCTCTACTGCGATACCACCCATATTAAATATGTAGCCTAAACTGTGATACCAAAGTCCTAAAATATGTAGCCTCTACTTTGATACTACCGGTCCTAAATATGTAGTCTAAACTGTGATACCACCGGTCCTAAAATATGTTGCCTCTAGTCTAATGTGATACCACGATCCTAAAATATGTAGCCTCTACTGTGATACCACCAGTCCTAAAATATGTAGCCTCTACTGTGATATCACAGCCTTTTGTGTTATTCATTAAAAAGTAATTGGAAAGACAATTTCTTACAATATGTTGCTATCTGGGTTTGGATTTTTATTTTGCTCCAAAATACTGATAGTTTGAGGGTCACATCTAAGCTCCCAACTGTCACAGAACTCATAACAAATAAAGTATGTTACAAAGTACACTAACACCCATAAACTACCTATTAACCCCTAAACTGAAACCCCCGCATCGCAAATACTATAATAAAGCTATCAACCCCTAAACCGCCACCCACCCACATCGCGACTACTAAATAAACCTATTAACCTCTAATCCGCCGCCCACCCACATATCCAACACTAAAATAAAGTATTAACCCCTAATCTGCTGCCCCTCCCACATTGTGACTACCTAAATTAAAGTATTAACCCCTAATCTGCCATCCCCCCACATCTCTAATACTAAAATAAACCTATTACCCCTAAACCACCGGGCCCCCACATAGCGACACACTAAATTAAACTATTAACCCCTAAACCTAACACCCCCTAACTTTAAATTAAACTTACAATATAACTATCTTAAAATAAATACAAACTTACCTGTGAAATAAAAAAAAACTAAGCTTAAACTATAAATACATTTAATATTACTATTTTAACAAAATAAAATATACCAAAAATAAAAAAAAAATTACAAAATTAAAAAATTCTAACCCTACGAAAAAAACTAAAACCTAACTAACAAAAAATAAGTCTAAAATTAAAATAAATAAATAAATAAGATTACAAAAAATAACAAACAAAATTATCCAAAATAATAAAAATTAAACCGAATGTGGGTGTTTGATGGTTTAGGGGTTAACATGTTTAGTTTAGTATTTGCGAAGCGGGGGGGCACTCTCTTTACAGATAGGATAGTGGATACATGGTGGACTTGCCATCCAGTAGAAGTGGTAGTGACAGTGAAGTAGTTTAAACATGCATGGGATAGGTATAAGGTTATGCTAGATATAAGATAAGGCCAGGAACTAATGAAAGTATTCAGAAAATTGGGTAGACTAGATAGGCCGAATGGTTCTTATCTGCCGACATATTCTATGTTTCTATAAGTCAGGAGAGCGAAACTTTGCTGTCAAATGGGCTGCACGTTGGACGCCCCTGGTCTAGTTCCACAAGTACAAATTAGTCATCTAATCAAACAAGTTTAAAATAACATTTATATAAAGACTGCTTGTGGTATTACCTTTTATTTTTTGGGGTTATATTGAAAGTCTGCAACTCCTGACCCAACCCACCCACCTGTTAATTGCATGATCATCATGGTTGGTTACTTACTTGGTTACATAAGGTTTGTCAGAGTAGGCAGCAGTCTTCTACAGACACCAGCACCACGCTGCCGCACAGATCAAGGAATTGGGATGGGTCACGACTCATGGTTAGTTGACCGCAGGCAGCTTGCTTCTTCCCTCACTTTCCCGCTACTAAGTGTGGCGCCGCTTGGGTCAAGGAGGTGTGAGGACCAGCATTCATCTGTTCTACTCCTCCCTCCCCTCCGCAAAACGGGTGGCGGACACCTTGCCTATCCCTGATAAATTGATTTGGTAAAAAGTAGTAAAGGCCTCAGCAACATGTGACTAAGGAAATGTAAGGCAAATTGCCTGGAATGCACATAAGGGTTAAGGCCAAGGCGGAGGAGTGGGAGTGTTCTGGTTTGTGTGTGTGTGAAACAATGTTGCAGATAGAGAGGAGGGGTTCTAGCTTACTTTTTTAAGCCCTGTACAGGAAGTACAAGTCCTTTTTCTGCTGGTTTCTTCAAAGTTTTCACATGAAGCGTTCAAGGAGATCTAAGGTACCTCCAAAGTGAATCATGGAGGCTAGGGAAGAACCTAAAGAGAGAGAGAAGTTGTAGAGGAGAGTGATGAAGCTGAGGAATGGATCGCACCATCCCCTGAAACGGTGGGTCGAACCCCTTTGTTTTCTCCTTCCCATGTCCCTCTCCAGGGTGAGCCTAGTTAGGGTGGTAGCGCTACGACTATGCCTGAGATCTCTGATCAGGCCCTGTTAGAGGCCATTAACCAGGAGGGTGGATGGGGAGTCAATGTAGGCCCCTCAGATGTGGCGTCTTAGCCTGTGTTCCCTGTGGTTTATGCCGGGCCTTCTCGTGGCGATGCGGTGGCCGGCCCTTCTAATTTAGTCTCCGGTTCCTCCAGTGTCCCTCCCAGTCTGTCTGTTGTTTTTCCCAGCCCTCCCCAGGTCACTCCCGGTCCCTCATGGCCCTGTAATTTCCCTTCTATAGTTGGTGGGTATAGTGGTAGTGCCATTGCCTTACCTGGGCCTTCCGCGGCCTTGATCAACGAATCCATTGCGGCGGCGGTGTCCCTCTTCCAAATCCTGCCGGTGGAGATGTCCGGGGTTCCGGGTGGGTCCCACGTGGTCCATATTTTGGTGATCGGTGTTGCACAGGCTCCTCCGGTAGTTTCGACCTTCTCCGCGTCGACTTCTGCTCTCGGGTCCTCCAGTGGCGGTACTTCTTGTGATGTCACTTCCAGTTTCTCCATTCGACGCCCAGCCGTGAAGAGGAGTGCATCGAGTTCCCCACGTGGCTCTGCAGGTAAGAAAGGAGTGCCGCGGGGGGAACTTTGGCTCTGGGGGTTAGGCCTACAAGGGCGATGGGGGCTAAAAGTGCTGAGAGTGCTCGGGAGCATAAGGCGGTTGAAAAAGGGGGCAATGGAACTGCAAGGGGGCAATATGCAAATTATAAGAGGCAATATGGAACCGACCTTGGTTCAGGTGCTCAGGATAAGGGGGCTAATAAAACCGCTAGTGCGCGGTCAGGGGCAAAGGCCTCAGCCGGCAACAATAAAGGTAATGCAACACTTATTAGACCCAGTATGAGCAGGATGGAAGGTGATAACGTGGATTCTGATACCACGGGCATGGCGATTAGCACGGATGATGGCAGCATGGATGGGATGGAATGTGATGATAGGCATAGTAGGCCTCAGTGTGCGGCTGCGGTTCCAACCACTGCTAGGAAGGTAGTTACTAGGTCAGCTTCTAGGCAGGGTACCCCATCTCAATTTCATAGTCTAGATATGGAATTAGCGCCAACTAGAAGTCGAAAGAAGGCCCCTTCTGAGGAAGAGCAGCGTGTGCATGTTGGAGAGGGGCGTGGCAAGTGCCCATGTGGGCCCAGAGTGCCTGAGGGGGGGAGAGCAGTGTGCGAGCAGGGGGAAGGGGAGAGTTGAACTTCCCCTGCGTGGTACTCCTCTCTTGCATTCTGTTTTTCAGGATAGCGACATGGCAACTACTGGCGATTCCGGAAGTGGCATGGAGAGAAGAACAGAGAGCGGTGCAGATTCCATGGTGTCGGAGGATGAGCGTCCATCGACTTCGGGCATGGTGGCGATACCGCCTAGGATGGGGCCATCGACTTTGGGTGTGGTGGCGATACTGCCTAGGATGGGGTTGCAAACTGGTGAGTCCTCAGTTTCAGTGGGGTTAAAGGGTTTCATGTCATCCTCGGATGATTCTGGGTCAGAGAATGACAAGGAGTTGGGTTAAAAGGGTCATAAGCGAATGTACAAAATGCTTAGGTGATTGACTGAGGAAAGAAAGGCTACTAGGAAGTGGTTGCAAAGATCTTCAGAACCTGTTACCTCTGAGAACTCTGATAGGGCATCCCAACCCAGATCAGTGAGGTGCGTGGACCTGCTAACCGCAAGGTGGCACTCCACGGTGATACATGATCCTGGTCCTCTTATGATCTGCACAAACATCTTAAAACTAAGACGGTTCGGCACATTCAGGATGGGAAGTATGTCAATATCTTTGAGCTCTCTGTGGAAGCCTTGAGGCAGAAGGAAAGAGCCAAAGATGGGACTGGGCCAAAGAAATACCAGCGCCCTGACACGTTCCACGTGTGGCGACGTTGTTTCAGGATATACTCTTCTTGCTTTTTGAAGAAGAGGTCCGATCAGTGTTTAGCCATATTAAAATATATTGAGAATATGGAAATCATTGCTGAAAATTATTGTGACGGAGCCTGGCGGGATTATTATGAAGAATTCCGCAGGAAGATGGTAGGTAACCCTCTTTTGGACTTTGGATGTGTGGAGATGCAGCTTTGGGCCCGGCTGGGTCCTGAGAAGGTCCCGGGGACTGCTGCTCCTCCAGCGGGTTCACACCAGGTATGTTCTGCTAGTAAGTTTCACAGATGCCCCGCCGAAAGGAACTGCTTGTTCCTTTTGGCACGCATGCCGCAACTGTGGGGGACCTCACCCGGCTGCAGATTGCATCAAGAAAAGCGAGAAGCAAGATAGGGTCGGATCATGAGGCCCTGTTGTTGGTAAGAGTGGACACCCCGCTGAGGGTGGCCGCAATTAGACCTTGGCTCGCTCTGTACCCAGATAGGGATGCGGCTGCCTTGCTGGGGTCGGGCCTCCAGGAAGGTTTCATTATTCCGGTACAAAGTAAGGTTAAAGGTTCTGCGGGCCGCAGGAACCTGAAATCAGCTTACCAGTTTCCAGATGCATTAAAGGAGAAATTGGGTAAGGAAGTTTTGCTGGGTAGGATGACTGGACCATTTAGGGTAAAGCCAATACCGGGATTGGTTATTTCTCCTTTGGGGGTCGTGCCAAAGAAAGACCCAGGGAAGTTTAGGATGATTCAACACCTTTCCTACCCAAAAGGCAGGTCAGTCAATGATGCCATCCCACAGGAATTGAGCATGATTCATTATCAGTCCTTTGATGATGCACTAAGGGTGGTTTGGAGGTCGGATCAAGGTGAATGCTCAGAAAACTTGATGTAGAGTCTGCCTTCCGGCTGCTGCAAATTCACCCATCTTCTTTCTATCTAATGGGTTGTTTTTTCAATGGATCGTACTTTGTATACCCATGGGGTGTTCAATTTCCTGCGCCTATTTTGAGGCTTTCAGCTCCTTCTTACATTGGGTTGTCGCCAAGGTGGCGGGGAGGATAGAATTGCTCATTATCTGGATGATTTCTTTTTGGGCAGACAGGGCCCCAGGGAATGTGAGTTACTTCTGCACACCATGAGAATGTTAATGACTAAATTCGGTGTTCCCTTGGCAGAGGACAAAACTGAGGGGCTTGTACATGTCTTACGTTCTTAGGGATAGAAATTGACTCTGTAGCTGAGGAATGCAGACTCCCGGCAGATAAAGTCCGGAAGATGCTTTGCACGTTAAAAGAGCTGCAGTCCCTTTTGGGTCTGCTCAATTTCGCAGGACGAGTCATCCCTATGGGGAGAATTTTTCTGAAAAGAATGGAGCGATCATTGCCGGGGGTGACCTCCCCTAAGGCAAGAATCAAGGTTAACAAAGACATGAGGGATGATCTCCAGGTTTGGGATCAGTTCCTTAGGGAATTCAATGGGGTTTGCATTTGGCGCAAACCTCAGATGTCCGCACAGTCCATTCACTGTTTTACGGATGCTGCGGAATCCTTCGGCTACAGAGCTTACCTAGATGGTAGGTGGAGCACTGAGCCATGGCCGGTGGAATGGACCGTTAAAGGGCTTACCAGGAACATGTGCCTCCTGGAGCTCTTCCCCATTCTAGTGTCGTTGGAGATCTGGGGTGATGAGCTTAAAAACAGTTCTGTGGTTTTTTGGTCGGACAATATGAGTGTGGTCTTTGCCATCAATGGACTCTCATCTTCATCCCCAGCAGTGGTTAGATATCTTAGGATTTTGGTCTTGGGGTGCCTTAAACGGAACATTGAGTTTCAGGCTACGCATGTCCCTGGGGTTGCTAATATTATAGCTGATGCGCTTTCCCATTTACAATGGGAAAATTTTTAGGAAGTTTGCACCTAACGCTGTGACTCATGGTGTTCCCTGTCCTCCTTTCCTTTGGCAGGTGGCTCTGGATGGCAGTCTCTGATTCCACTACTGAAGGCGTCCCTGGCACCTTCCACTTGGAAGTCTTATGTGTGGTATTGGGAAGAATGGGTTTTCTTCTGCGACGTTCAGGGATTTCCTTCCTGTGCAGGTGAGCAAGAATGGTTTCTTCGATGGCTTGCAGAACTTAGAACTAAGCAGGTTAGAAAGGGGGCGGTGACAGCTCGGTTGGCAGCGTTATCCTTTTTCTGTGAATTGTTCACTCTGACTGACTCTTCCAAGACATTTTTGGTTCGCCAAATTCTTCGGGGCTGGGGGAGGCCGGAAGTGCGACAACCTGACATTCGGGAACCCATAACTGCTGATTGGTTACTCCTTTTGCTTCAGGTTCTACCTAACGTCTGTTCCTTGGAATATGAGGTTCAACTATATTCCGCTGCGTTCGCCATGGCATTTCATGGTGCCCTTCGAGTGGGGAATTGGTACCGCAGTCAAAGATGGCGAAAGTGGGAGGTGTGTTGTGCGAACACGTTTGACTGTGTTTATTTATACCACAATTCAGTTAATAAGGTTTTTAATTATTAAACTGTAATCCACGTGACAGCCATTTTAAACACAGTTGCCTCCAAACCTGAGCAATGGTTAGCAATTATGCTTATTGCCTTTTAACAAAATCATTAACTATAAATTCAGTGTGTGCACCAAAACATTCTAAAAAAATATGAATTAAAGGAACAGTAAAGTCAAAATGTAATTCCCCATAAAAGGTTTAATTATGCATGGTATAAAAATTGTTGCAATACACTTTTATTAAACTCAAAAGTTTGTTCTCATAAAATGTTGTTTAATGCATAATTATAAACCATTGCAAAGAATTTCCATTGTTTATTTTGCCTGCCTTTTTATTGTAGTCCTATACTTGTAGTGCTTTAACTGCCCTAAAGAGAATGGAGCGCAATATGTTGTATGCAGAAGCCTGACACTCCTATATGATGCACAGTAATTGGTAGATATGTGTAGAAGTCTGTTTATATTTGTTGCTAATCGTATATAATAAAGGATGTAAGATAAAAAAAAATCAAGGCTTTCAAGGGGTATGTCCAGGGACTGCAAAACAATGCATTTATTCTAAACAAAAAAACTACATCAAAAAATGTTTTTCAAATATTTTTATTTTATTTAAAGGGACACTGTACCCAAAATTTTTCTTTCGTGATTCAGGTTGAGCATGAAATTTTAAGCAACTTTCTAACTTACTCCTATTATCAAATTTTCTTCATTCTCTTGGTATCTTTATTTGAAATGCAAAAATGTAAGTTTAGATGCCGGCCCATTTTTGGTGAACAACCTGGGTTGTCCTTGCTGATTGGTAGATAGAAGTGCTGTCCAGAGTACTGAAACCAAAAAAGCTTAGATGCCTTCTTTTTCAAATAATGATAGCAAGAGAACGAAGAAAAATTGATAATAGGAGTAAATTAGAAAGTTGCTTAAAATTGCATGCTCTATCTGAATCACAAAAGAAAATTTTTTGGTTCAGTGTCCCTTTAATATGTTATTTTATTCAGGACATTACAAATATAATTCCAGTATACAGTACATGCATGTTACATATTTGTCATATTCTATAATATAAAATTGTACTCCTAGAAATGCAGTCCTCATTTTTAGACCCATTATACTTGCTGGGTCGCTCTTGGACGTGCTATGAAGTAGTGTTATAGAGCTAGGGATTTAATATGAACAAAACTGAAAAACAAAAATAAACAAAAATTTGCATCTTAAAATAATATATTATAGTAACATGGTAAAATGAACAAACCTGGGAACTAGATGCAAACAGCCAAAACTGTAAAAATCTATATAACATGACACACTCCGGGAGCTCAGGACTAGGTGAGAAGGTGGTTGTGAAAGAGAATTGAAAAAGACTTTACTATACAATGGTTATACAGCTTTGTTGTTCCACAATTGTCAAACAGTGATGAGTAACTAGTTATTGAAATTAATTGTAAATAATTGCCTGTTGCAGGGGAAGACTTTGATTTCTCTACTCGTTCATCGCCTGTGTATTTTGTCCTTTAAATTATCTGGTTTTGTGTTGGTGTCGCTTCTGCAAAATGCATGTGTTCCCCTTCATGCGCCGCCCGGCCGCTGGCAGCGCCCAAGGGTTAATATAGAAGTAAGCAGCATGCACCATCAGTTGAACATAAGAAAAAATGTCAGCTTATTAGAGAAATGTAAGTGAGTTGGGTATTGCCTACTCCAAGCTGTAAGCATCTTCCACCTCTTTATGTGTACAGTTTTAAAATAGTGTATGTGGTACAGACTTGATCGTGAGGCTATATCAGACTGTTACCCGGGCAGTCTTATATCCCCAAGTGTTCCCCACTTATCGCCGGTGAAGCCATCAATGTTGATATCTGGAGCCTCCACTGGATTGTTGCCTGACGATATGCCATGTGCCGTTATAGGGTGATAGGTGATGGTTTCCTGCTCCGGGTAACCTGGTTGTGAGAAAAGGTATGTAGCTTTCATGGTGTCCCAGCGTATATTGTCCATGGAGATACAGGTATTATTCGGGATAGACAAGGGGGTGAGGTTAGGTAGCTGGTTTGTTGAGAAAGGTCCCCGGTCTTTCATATGTTAAGTTGTTTAGGTTCTCCGGGCCACATGGGTATATTGGGTTTGTAAGTTGAAGCGAGCTGTGGAGTCGGATCTGCCGATCTTGCTGATGGCACTTTATCCATAAGAAGCTGGAGTTCTTGTTCAGAGGGCGCTTTATCTATTAAGGTTTGAAACAAGGCCTCTAGTTTGGCACATAGTGAATGCGGTATGTTGAAATGGAGTTCGGACTGCGTGGCTTCGTTAGTGTTCATTGTGATTCCTTGCTGTATGCTTGTTTTATGGCTTACTCCTGCTAGTTAACATGGTATGTATTATGAGCAGCCCGGTATATCATAGAAAGCTGAAATTGTGACCAGTTCTCGCAAAGTACCCCGGCAAGCCGGGGGGGGGCGAACGTTGCCTGTGGGTTTGCCGCCGCAACAGGCCTCAAGTATCCTTTTCCTTCACAAGGGTCATCAATACAGCAACTTAGCCTTGGGTAAGTTTGCAATTGTGTAGAGATAGAATGTTAGTCGTATTTGTAATAGTTGCTGTGGTTGTGGAACTATAACCGGCGGATTATAATTTCTTCTCCTGGAGCTCTGGAAAAATGCGGCCGTTCACAGCCACTGCTTGGACACGCCCCCTAAAATATTTTTTTTTATCCTGGTCTGTTGCAATGCAGTAAATATATTCTGGTGCATACAAAAACCCAAACTTTAAGGGACAATCTAATGCAAAAATTAAACTCGTAGGTAAAGGGCTCCCAAGCTAAAATGCCAGTGACCAGCAGGGTTGTCTGATTGCCACTTCTGATTGATTTATCCTCTGTGACCTGCTCAGGGGCAGTACATTTGTTCAGCTCCCAAATGGGATTTAACCCTTTACGGTTGGTCAGTTTTGCAAGAATTACACTCTCTAATTTAAATATGAAAATTGTAGCTTTTTCACTGTCCCAGAATGACTCGAATGTTGTTCATGAATTTCTTCTTTCAGATTGGCCTGAAATGCATTGTCAGTCGTGTTTCAGTGTGGATCGTCTACTCTTTGATCGAAGGTAAGTAATACTGATTACTAAGTCATTTAGGGCACTCACATGGATGAAGACTGACCAGGAATCTTAATATTTCACAGCTTATCCAGGGTTCAGGGACTCCTATAAAACATAGCAAGTTGTGATTCTTCATATCTGACTGAAGCCAGGTGATGCCTTATTTGTTTTCTCATAGATATGCCCGGGTATGTCCTCTCTAGGATGTGTATTATCATAGAGAAGGCACATTTTTTTTACATTGTAGAGAACCTGATCATAAGGATCATAAGTAAAGGCTAAAGACAATATAGGAGTGTTTCTAGATTTACCCACCCACTGTAACATAGAAATGACCGTAGAAGGAGCTTTACAGGGTCTTTAGGAAGAGGTGGGGAAATCTATAGTGACTATGCAGCACAAACATAAAGATGAGTGGCCTACAATAACTCTTTTATTGCCTGGGTTTTTGATGAATTGGAGAAAGTACCACATTTTTTTTTATCAATTAATAGGTTTTTACTATGCTATTTTAACATGAGATAGCTAGAGGGAAGCTCAGCTGTTAAATAAAGATGAACTTCTATATATGCTGTTCCGGGCTCCCCAACTATTTGTTTGTAAATAACCCTATTGTTGCCTGTTTTTTTTGGAGTAGTAGGAAAGATATCACCAAGGAAACACAGAGGGACGTTTTGTTTTACAGAGAACACACACAAGAAGTGCTTAATTTTAGTTGTACATTTCTGGGGTGACTGGGCACCTTTTGGCGAGCAGGGGTAACTTTCCCAGGGGGGAGGGCCTGGGCACATATTGCTGAGCAGGGGCCATTCTCCATGAGGGTTTCTAGGTGGCTATTTGCAAGCAGGTGCCACTTTCCTGGAGTGTCTAGGCACCTACTGGCAACCAGGGTGCACTTTCCTGGGGTACCTGTGTGTCTATTAGTGTACAGGGGCAACTGTCACTGTATATTATTGAGAAGGGGTCACTTTCCAGGAGTATTTGAGTGTCTATTGGTGAGCAGGGGCCACTTTACTTGAGGGTGCCTAGGCAGCTAGAAATTAGTGAGCAGGGCCACTTTCAGGAAATGCCTGGGTGGCTATTGGTTAGCAGGGGCCCCTATTTTCTAGGCAGATTGCTTTGAAAGCTTAAGCCTGAAAGAACTGTGCAAATCTATTTTCCTGAAATTACTATTTGCCTACCAAACACACACATTTTTTGTATGTATATATATATATATATATATATATATATATATATTTATATATACATACATATTAGCTGTTGCCCGCAGATTCGCTCGCATGGATTTTGTGATTTGTAAAAAATAACGAAAAACGCGACTACTCGCAACAACATACATTATTTATTTTGCCTAGTTTTGCTGTAAAATACATCTGAAAGAAGTTTTATTTCTAATCCCTCCAATGATGCTGGAGTGCTCCGATCACACTAAAAATTGTGACATTTACCGAGCCTGCAACTTTCAACACAGTGATTAATTAGCTCATAGTACAAGCTCTTTACATCTGTTTCTAACAGAAAAGAACAACATGAACATAGATTCCACAAGGCTTTTCAATAGGTGTATTCCTAAACTTTTCTTCATTTACAAACCTTGAAAAATTATTTAAAAATATTTAGCTTACAATGCAATACTTAATGGGACATAAGACGTTTTCTTCATAATTAAGACAAACCATACAATTTTAAACAACTTTCCAATTTACTTATTTTTTCAAATTTGCTTAGTTTTCTTGGTATCCTTTGCTGAAAAGCATACCTAGGTAGGCTCAGAAGGTGGGAGCTAGCTGTTGATTGGTGGCTGCACATATATTACTTTTGTAAGTCGCTTATTGATGTGTTAAGCTAGCTCCCACTAGTGCATTGTTGTTCCTTCAACAAAGGATAACAAGAGAATGAAACAAAAGTCATAACAGAAGTAAATTGGAAAGTTGTTTTAAAATGTATTCTCTATCTGATTAATTGAATAATTTTTTATTATGTTTCATGTCCCTTTAATTGCTGGGGTATTCTATGATTATTGTCCCTTTTCTGTATTGCTCAGGAGTCTTTAGAGATCTGTTTAATAGAACAATGAACAACATGTTCAGAAAATATTCTGGCTTTTCCATCAGCATCTATTGTAGCTACATCATCTCTATTAGAAAAAATAAAGTTTCGGTCTCCCAATGATACCCAATGAAATAAGACACATATGTCCTCATTATGGCTTTAAAGGCATATAAAACATTGAGATTGTAATAGATAATATTTAATTATGCAGAGTAAAAACAAACATTAAGAAGGATGTCCAGGAAACAAATTCTTTAAACAAAGATTTATTCAATTCTTTAAAACCTCATATGGATAGACAATTTTCTTTTACAGAACTCCAGGTCTAGGGGTCAGCTGACATGTTTCGGAATTGTGGCCGTAATCATAGCTGTAATACAGCTATGATTACGGCCACAATGCCGAAACATGCCAAAACATGTCAGAATTGAATCGTTTTAAAGAATTTGTTTCCTGGATATCCTTCTTTGTGTATCATTGACCAGTTTCAAGCCAAAAAAACAGGAGAAAGAAGTTTACCGGCTCTATACCTTGAGTCTGATGGCTATTGGCTGATTGGCTCCAGCAGGGAAGATGTGCGAGAGGTGGAGGTCACATGACCAAACAGGCAGTGATTGTCTACACCCATCAAAGAAAAGTGCTCACAACAGAGATGTCAGTATATGGCCGGGTTATGATACAATATATCTAAAAATTATTCTTTAAAATAAAACCCCAATAAAATGCATATATAAAACCATAAAATTAATATAAATAAGTTCTTTGTATTAGTTAAAATTTATAGACACATTGAATTATATTTGCAGAAAACCAGATATGAATCAAAACTATACACATTTCAACTGTTATAATATGCTATGCAAAGATCCTAAAAGTTACCTTATTTATTAACCTTATTCGCAATTGAATTTCATTTAAATACCACAATGAGATACCAAGATATTAGCCACTAACATTCAGACTGGTACAATTAAGTTATTGCATTAATAAAACTATCTTGTCAGTATCTATATTTCATTTTGCATAACAGATAATTTACAATTTGATACCAAACTCCAATATTTCCTCAATTTCTATGTTAAAATAGAAAATATCCACATATATCTGTGTTTATGATTAAGGACATCTTGTTTTCCTGTAAAACAAATGGGAAAATTGTCAAATATGTATATATCTATTTGCAGTATTTATCTAATATGTTACTATTAGTTATTGCTTTTTAGGTCCACAAATATCCATTTCTATGCTTCCAAAAATACAGAGGTTAAGACATTTTAAGCTTTTAAAAAATATATATAGGTTAAGACATGTTAAAATCTTAACTCTCAGGTTTTCATGTTCATTTGAGTATCTCCTTATAGTCATATAAAACACAGCAGATCACACATTTTTATATATTATTTAAAATCATACAGGCTGTATTTTAACAATGGGTTTGAGAGTTAAATGCAAGACACATGCTTTTTCTTAGCTAATCTTCCTCTAGACTTATGTCTGAGCTTCGTATATTCAAACCTCAGCAGTTATAATTAACCTTTGCATCTCATTAGGCTTCAAATGAAAAGTTTTAGACATTACGTCTCTGTCACTCCAGGGATTCCCATAATCTAGGTAATGAGATAGATGCTTCCACTTTGAAATAACTTAAATGTTATATTAATTAGGATAAGCGTACCTTATGTCTGATCTAAGAACTTGAAATATAAAGCCATATAGCTTGACCATCTCTTTGAAGTACTTTTCCTTCTTTGAAATGACTGTCTGAATTTAAATAGACCACATGTCTTCCCTTATATATATATATTATTTAATAATACTCAGATATCCTGACATAAATCCCCCTTCCAATTTTAAATAGACGTAGGACACATGTATTTGAATTGGCTTAAGGTCAGTGGTATTTGGTGAGTATATTGACGGTATCCACCATATACAGTCTTCTATGAAGAGAGTCCGTTATTTTTTAGCCCCTATGCTCATTAGCTAGGTATCCTTAAACTACAATATTTCTTTAGTGCATTTGGGGATATGACTTAATTCTCCCTCTATAACTTGTAGTTGGGACCTAGGATGGCACGCTCGCAACTGATTAATATGGACCCATTTATCTATAAAACTATAATTTTTGGGGATCCTTATTTTATAGGCCACTGGAGATATTTTGTCAGTAATGACAAAAGGACCTTTCCACGATGGAAGAAATTTCTTCTCCTTAACCTGATCTCTTCCAAACTTATAAAGATAAACTCTACCATTTATTTAATATTCCTTTTTGGACATTTTGAGATCATAATAGGTTTTAGTGGCAGTTGCATATTTCCCTAAGTTCCAGTGAGCAAATGCAAAGGCATATTGCAGGTGCTTTCTTAGGTTCTCCACATATTGATGCGTACTGGCAGCATTTATCAAGTTCTGGTCTGATGTACGGTACAGTAGATCCTGAGGTCGAACCATTCTTCTACCAGTCATCCGTTCAAAAGGTGACATCTTGGTAGCACTAGTTGGAGTTGCTCTCAATGCCATTAGGACTAGAGGTAGTTTTATATCCCAGTCTTTACCCGTTTCACTCCCAAACTTTTTGAGGATTTTCACAATAGACTGGTTATAACGCTCTACACCACCACTTGAGGCAGCTCTATATGCAATATGGAGCTTTCTTTTAACCCCTAGTATTTTCCACCTTTTGGTCATCACTTCACTAGTGAAGTGGGTTCCCCGTTCTGATTTGATTCTTTGGGACAACCCAAATCTGGAAAACACGTGGTTGATGAGCAAAGCTGCGCATGTTTCAGCACTATTGTTAGGTGCACTGATGCACTCTATCCATTTAGTGAACAGGCATGTCACCGTTAACATGTATTTGTTACCTCTTGATGACCTAGTTACTGGACCAATAAAATCAATTTGTATATCTGACCATGGCATTACCATCCCCCTTTTCTGCAATGGCGCCCTATGCATTGGTGCAGTGGGTTGGAACTGTGGACAGATTAAACAACCTTGACAGTAAGTTTGAACATCTTTCTGTGGCCAGAATGCGTAATCACGCAATATTTCATACGTTAATTTGGCGCCACGATGGCCAGATGTGGGAGCATCATGGGCATGTTGAAGCATTAGAACTCTAAACTTGGTGGGTGCCACCCATTGCTGGATGCCAGTTTTGGAGGTTCTAATTAACAAACCATCTTGTAACTTGAATTGTGATCTGGACTTCATTAAGATTCTAAGATCTTCCTTGCCAATACAATCATCTTTTGAGATGGGGTTGCTTTCAGGATCTTCTATGTGTTTATAGAAGATGCCTACAATGGGGTCTTCTTTTTGACTAGTGATCAGGTTCTCACTAGGAGAATCTTGACTCCATTGTACCAGGTTAGGCTCACTCTGTTGTTTTGCCTGGTTTCTGGTAATGGCTTCTACCAGAATTGCACCCATTAAGTGGTCGATATTAAGGATATTATGGCTCCTTGTTTGGCTAATGAATCCGCAAGATCATTGCCTTCCTTATCAGGACCTAGAACCCTGGAATGACACTTGGTCTTTTTCCAGTGGATGGTTAAATCATAGGACACCACCAGATTATCAATCTCGCTGAACAACTTGCCATGCTTGACTGGTTTGTTGTTACTTTTCTGCATGCCATTTCTTTTCCAAGTTGGCAGGTATTCAACAAAACTGTTGCGCACATAATTTGAGTCAGTAATGATCACAAATTCATGAATATTTTGTTCAATAGCCATTTCAATGGTTTTTAGAACAGTAGTGAGTTCTGCAACTTGACTGGATCTTGGTCCAATGTTGAAACCTATAGATATATTTGGGAATCCACCTGTCCAAGTTATACCAATGCCAGCGACTAATCTGCGCTCGTTATCAATAGTGGCATGGTAAGAACAACCATCAACATATACCAAGGTAATGTTTGAAAATGGTCCTCATTGTATATTTTATACGGGGAAAGCAATTGTTCCTCCAGGAAATCATCTTTTGATGATTCTTACCCAGGATCTTTAGCAGTACAGTCGTGGAGCTCAGCAAGCCCTTTTGCGACTGGATTCTTTTTATTCTGCGTGTAGTGAATTTCTAAAGGCCAGCCTTGTAAGGAAAGAGTCCAAGCTGTTATGCAGCTATTATACTAATTCCCATCTCTTATGCTCTCACTTTGCAGATATAGCAAAGGCTGGCGGGCCGTTTCTACAATAACTTTCTCACCCTGTATATAGCTGCGGAAATTTTGTAGAGCCCATACAGTAGATAAGAGGGCTTTTTCGCAATCGCTAAATTTTATTTCTACTGGGGATAGAGTTTTGCTTGCATAAGCAATGACTTTGCTTAAATTATCATGCTTTTGGTATGAAACAGCACTCATGCTTATATCTGTGTAACCTGTTTCTAAGAAGAAAGGTTTACCACCTTCAGGGTATGCTAAGCAAGGTGCTTGAGTGAGTTTTCTCTTCAGCTCCTTGATGGCTGTCTCTTAAGACTCACTCCAGTGCCATTTTGCATCCTTCTTTAGAAGAAGTAGTAGTGGTTTAGCTAATTCTGCATTATTATCAATTAATTTGCGAGAATAATTCGTCATACCCAGAAATGATCTCAATTCCTTTAAGTTAGTTGGGTTTTTAGAATTTATTATAGCTTCCACATTTTTCTTCTGAGGATTTAGCCCTTCAGAAGTAACTTCATGTCCCAAGAGGTTTACATGAGTGCAGCACCATTGAGCTTTTTGTAGAGATAATTTGACACCAGCCCTTTTAAGTTGGCTGAGGATGTGTTTATGCTCTGTAATGTGTTTTTCAAAATCTGTGCTTTTGATTAAAACATCATCAACATAAGATAAGGTCCCCCTTTCCAGTGCACCAGGCATAGCCTTATGCATGAATACAGCAAATTCATGTCCTGAATTTATGTATCCAAACGGAAGTCTCTGGAATGCATACTGGACCTTTTGGAATGAGAATGCCATCTTATACTGGTCCTCCTCATGTACCTTTATTGTCCAATATCCCTGTGCACAATCAATGGCAGTGAATATTTTGGAACCCTGCATCTGCGCTAGGCATTGGTCAATATATGGCACAGGCCAGCCAGACATGTACACTCGTTTGTTTAGCTGTCTTAAGTCAACACACAAACGCCATTGTCCATTGGGCTTAAAGGGCCATTATACACTCATTTTTTCTTTGCATAAATGTTTTGTAGATGATCTATTTATAAAGCCCATAAAGTTTGTTTGTTTTTAAAATGTATAATTTTGCTTATTTTTAAATAACATTGCTCTGATTTTCAGACTCCTAACCAAGCCCCAAAGTTTTATTTGAATACTGTCAGCTACCTTCTCCAGCTTGCTCCTGTTTGTGTAAAGGGTCTTTTCATATGCAAAAGAAGGGGGAGGGGGGGAGTGTCTTATTTCCCACTTGCAGTGGGCTTTCCAACTGCCTTTTCAACAGAGCTAAACTGAAAGCTTCTAAGTAAGTTTTTAAACAGTTTTATACTGGATTTTTATATCAGTATCTGTGCATCTTATTCTTTATAGTAGTGTCTATTACATGCAGTTATATGAAAATGAGTGTATACTGTCCCTTTAAGAACACCTAGAATAAGATTGTTATAAGAGCTGTGCACCTGTCGGATAATACCCGTTTCTTCCAGGTTCCTTTTGATTTCTGCAAGAGAATTATATGAAGCTAAAGGAAGTCTGTATTGTTTAACAAAGACAGGTGGTGCATTGGGATCTGTTTGGATTCTTGCAATGTGCAAGTCTGTAGTCCCACAGTCATAAGAGTCCCTAGCAAAAATATCCTTGTACTCCATCAGGAGTTCTCATAGCTGGCGGCGTTCATCATCACTGGAACAACAATTAGCTAAAGATATTTGCTCTTCGACTATTTGCTGAAATCCTGGAAAGATTTCAGGCTGTCCTATTTCATAGGCTTCTTCCAACCTAGAGGTGAGGTCCCCTTGATTGTAATTTATATTGCCCCCATGACTCTGGGTATTGGGGTATTCTTGCTGTTTGATTGGCTGATCAAACACCAGGGAGGCTTCTTCAATTTTACAGATGCCTTCCTCTGAGCTGAATGGATAAATAGACTGAATTGTAAATAGTCCCTCTGGCATAGATGCAAAGGATTTCTCTATTAATTGTTCTTCAGTTAAGTATCCTTCAGGTATTAGCCCAATTACATTATTCTGGAATCCAAAAGTGTAATAACTTGATTCAAGCGCATATCCTATGGTAGTTCCCTTGGATAAGGTTATATCCTGTGGGGTCATGTTATGCACAATAACATGTATTGGAATAGTTCCAATATTTACCATAGGAGTATAGGTCATTGTGATACCCAGATTTTGTATTCTATGGGAGAGGCAAATTAGTGTTTCAGAAGTCTTTAATTTCTGACCTCTCTTTACCTGTAAGGGTAAGAGGAATCTATCAGCCCCAGTGGGAATTATAACATTGTTAGACACCTGCATATTCACAGCATATGGCATTTGCTGGTTTGATTTCAGGGCTGCGTTTTCATCCTGAAATATTTCAGGGTCCCCCTTTAACCTGCTCCAGAGGCAAGTGTTAATCAATCTATTTGCATGGCATATCTATGTAGGAGATCATTGCCAATGTATATTTGATTATGGGGAGTATTTAAAACTAAAAACAGGTGTTTTGCTGATTTATTACCTATAGATATAGATAATAAGCACTTTGCTGTGACGTTATAGCTTTCAAACCTGTCATCCAGGCCGTGGACATAGTGGTCTTGGGGAGAAAGATATTTAATCACTTTAGGTTCAGTTATCTGTGCTAATAAGCCTTCGCTTATATAGCTAGCTTCCTGTTTTAAGTTCAATTTAGTATATTTGGTTTTACCTAAATAATTCCTATTTAAAACTAAATACTTACCTATAAAAAAAACCCTAAGCTAGCTACAATATAACTAACTAGTCCTAAAGCCTGTTCACACGGGCCATTTTTTGCAGTACAGCGGTCCCACCCCTTGCGCTCTTTCCCTCCCCCTCTCTTTTGCTCTCTCTCTCTTCCCCTCTCTTTTGCGCTCTCTCCCCCTCTCTTTTGAGCTCTCTCTCTCTCCCCCATCTCTTTTGCGCTCTCTCTCTCCCCCTCTCTTTTGCGCTCTTTTGCGCTCTCTCCCCCTCTCTTTTGCGCTCTCTCCCCCTCTCTTTTGCGATCTCTCTCCCCCCCTCTTTTGCGCTCTCTCTCCACCCTCTCTTTTGCACTCTCTCCCCCCTCTTTTGCGCTCTCCCCCTCTCTTTTGCGCTCTCTCTCCCCCCTCTTTTGCTCTCTCTCTCTCCTTCCTCTCTTTTACTCTCTCTCCCCCTCTCTTTTTCTCTCTCTCCCCCCTCTCTTTTGCTCTCTCTCTCCATCCCTCTCTTTTGCTCTCTCTCCCCCTCTGTCATGATTCTGCCTAGGACTATACCTTTAAATCAGGATCTCCTCCCTTGTCTCTAGCCCTATTTAAGTCACTCCTTCTCCTCACTGCATCGCTTGATTATTGCAGTCTGAGGGAAGTTTGTTTTAACACTCCTTGGTCTCTGCAAGCTTAATTACACCGTTCTCACCAAATCTCTCATATTATTACTCAAGTTTTTTGGTTCATTTTGTAAGTAGCTATTATCTAAGTTACTTCTTTCCTTCTGGATTTATTTATTTTCAATACCGTTGAAGCCTCAATACCTTTCAGCAAGCCTGTACAACGGATCAAGTCAGCTCCAAGGCGGGACTTCGCCTCAAGCGTGTTAGTTCTGTGATGTCACACGCCGCTGCACAAGCTGTGCTGTCGGCGCGCCAGTCTCCCCACACACGCTGAACACTCAGCACAGAGTCACACGCATATTCAATTGCTCACTCGGGCTAAGACCTAAAACCTAAGGAATTAAGGTATGTACATATCAAAAGACTTAAAGCATGCTAATATCGAGATCTCCAACTTTAATCACTATTGCAACCCTCTCCACCTCGTAAAACAAGAGACTGTTAAACAACTCATACCGGTCATTACAATTGTTTATGCAACAACTCAGTTATGTCAGCTAGATACACTTTTCACTAAAGGCTCAACATTATATATATATTTGTGACTGTTCATCCATTTTCTTACATTGAGACAATACTGTGACTTTCATTTAAACTTATCAATTTTTACAGTCATTCTCTTGCTAAATTACTATATTATATTTGAGTCTCTCTGACTGTCAGATATTCAGTTCAAAGATTATTCCTATTTCACCTATCCTACAAAAATATTGTTTTCATACAGGTTCCTTTTTACCTAGAAATGATATCAGGGAGAAAATGAAAACAAGCACTCAGAAATATGGTGACATTTTGCTTTATTTTAATGTTAATAAAAGTAATCTTCACAGAATAATCAAGCCTTTAAAAAGAATAAAATTTGCACTTAATTCCAGGTTAATCATGGATCTTCTAGAAATGTCTAATCAAATATCTTCACTGAATCAAAAGGTGGAAATATTAGCCCAAGGATTAACTGAAATAAAAAATGAGAACAGTACTTTGAAAAGGATTCTCAATGAATTTATTTCTCAAAAAACCAATGAAATACCTGAACCACATGTTAATCCCCCCATACCATTTAGTGGTGATCGCACTAAATTTCGCGAATATAAAAATGCTTGCATGCTACTTTTTACATTAAAACCTAGAACCTACTGTACTGATAAAATAAAAGTATACACTGCTATATCTTATCTCTCAGGCGAACCTCGTGCATGGGCTGATAGGTTCATAGAAAGTGAAGACCCTCTACTAAACTCAATAGAGAATTCTTTCCTTACAATGGCAGTTCTGTACGATGACAACAATAAACAACAGACTGCAGAACAAAAGTTAAGATCCCTCAAACAAGGGAAAAGGGCAGTAGAGGATTACATAGCTGATTTTCAGCTATGGGCCACTGACTCACAGTGGAACTCAGTTAGTTTAAAAAATCAATTCCGATTAGGCCTTTCAGAACACCTGAAAGATGAACTTTCAAGGGTGGAGTTCCCAAAAACATTAGAAGCTCTCATTAAGTTGAGTATAGCCATAGATAGGAGATACCGAGAAAGAAAAAGTGAAAGATTTCAACTTGAAGGCACTCATAAGAAGCCTTATCATTCCTATTCTGAGAAAGCCATTTCCACTCCTGTTCCAATGGAAATAGGAACTATACGTGGACCTCTAACTCAGGACGAGAAACAAAGAAGAAGATTAGCCAATTTGTGTCTGTATTGTGCTAATAAGGAGCATGAAGTTGTCAGTTGCCCACTCCTTCTACGCCAAAAGAAGGGTAAGTTAAATAAAGATTGTCATTCTGAAGTACAAATTAAACCATCTCTCCTTGTACTAAATTTCACAAGAAGAAACACCCAGCGCCTGTTGGTTTTAACCTCTAGCTCGGATAAATTGACCCCTAGTGGTCAACTAAAAAACAATCAAGATTTAAAATAAGGTATCCAAGCGCCAACAAAATGAGGCAGGGTCTTAGCTAAAATTAATTACTTATCACTATTTATTTACAATGTTCATTCCATTTCTGGATGAAAGTACAAACATAAGCAAGCAATGAAAATCAGTGACGATTACAATTTGCTAATTGAAATTCTTCTACCTTGGGGTCTCCAAGTAAAAGTGGTTAAGTGGTGACACTTGTAATTTTATCTCTGATTTTGTAAAATATAATATAAAAATTCCCGAATATCACATACAATTTTAAATCAAACCTTTCATTCCCTCATGGATCCATGTTAACAATCTAAAATAAGCTCACAGTAAAAATGGACTCACAGTAAGAGTGGAAATGGGCTTTCACCTTTTTCCTTATTAAAAATAGGATTAAAACTCACCTGCTAAAATAATAGCAGGGATTCTTAATACCCTAGATATTGTTTATTTCTGACAGTTTCAGTTGAAACTGACAGCCACTAAGAAATCAGCTTATCTCTTATACTATGCACAATAACAAACACTCCTAATATCTGAGCGAGTGCCGCTATATCACAGCAGCTCTCGCTACTTGATTATTATAACTTCTGGATATATGTATAACCAAAGTCTAGGCTTCTTGATAGAGCCTAAGCTCAGTTTCTGTGCTGCTGACAGATATATCTGGGTTTCAACGGGTGGCTATTATTCAATGATACGGTAGTGACTAAATAACTTTACAGTATTAATCCAGTGCTTTCAAATTAAAAACAACAAGATGATACGAACAAACTTAGTGACAACCTCTAAAACTTAGTGTCGAATTTGGCAAAAGACATATGTGATTGGTGATTCTTAGTGATCGCTCACTCCTTTAACCATGTGTTTAACAAACAAAATTACAAATTTCAACACTCTATCAAAGAAACACAAATCTTATAGCTCTAAAAACGCTATTTCTGTGAAAAAATCTGTAATCAAAAAAATCCAAAAAAATCCAGGTGGTATTATATACCGTGAAAAACGTGAATCTGAAACTGGTATAGTTCAAAAAAAGTCTAATTGTGTCGTCTCTTCACTGCTGTGTGCGGCTAACCATATTGCCTTAAAATGTCAAATAAACCAATATTAAATAGTTAGACCTTAGTCTTCAATAAGTTTGGTGTGTCCCCAGATGCTGTAATTCAACGGACCAGTGGAGATGCCAGTCCTCCTTCTCACTTTGTTTATATGTGTGTCTGCAATGGTGTGCGGCTCAGTTTCTTAGCTTCCCAAGTTTTTTAAAAAACGCTGCACGACTGATCCCTCTGTTAAAACAGATACAAACAATAGTGTAGATTGCAAATATCAGTACTAATGTAAGAAATATACTCACCAGCCAACGCGTTTCGGTCGTGCATCGACCTTTCTCAAGACTGGTTTTAATCACAAACAGAGGTGCTTTTATACCCCTTTCTTCCTGACCTTAGTTTTGGTCCCGGAAGTGTTTGTTATAATCCCTTCGATTTTAATTTAGTGTTTTGTTTGTCACTTTGTCTATAATTGACTCTTTTTTAGCTTCTATTGCTCTCTACATATTTCTTTATTTGTTCTACTTGTTTATTTTCGTGTTTTATTGTGTTAAGATCTTAAGTTTCTTGTTTTACGTCTCGTTTTTTGGTCTTTCCTATTGGCTAGTCGGAATTTCTTTTGTGTTACGTAATTGGCCAGTGTTTTATGTTACGTAATTGGCCAGTTTTTTGTGGGTGTGTGATTTTCAATACTCCTTATTGGTTGTGGTTTGTAGCTTTAGTTGATGATATTGATTGGCCAGTTTTTTATGGGTGTGTGGCTTTCAATATTCTCTATTGGTTGTGGTTTATAGCTTCAATTGGTGATATTAATCCTTTCGAATATTTTATCGATCATTTCTTACTTTGTTGTTTTCTTTTGATTTGCGTAAACATAATAGAGATCTTATCTGAGTTTTCAAAAACCCTCTTAACTAATGTCATTATTCTTTTAGCAGGTGTATAAATACCCTTGTGTATTCATTCTCATTTGGATGTTTATCACCGCTTTTTCTTGCAGGTTTTCCTTCCTTTACCTCACTATTCGAATACTTCTCTCTTTGTTTTTAATGTATGACAGGTACCAATTTTGTACATATATAAATGAAGAAATGAAAAAACTAAATTGTACTTCACTTCTTTATTGGAGATTTAGTGAATGGCACTCTTTTGTTTGCTTATATATCTAAGCTAATTTTACTCTGCTTTACTTCGTTGATACTTATACATTTTCTGTGTTGTTAACTCCTTCTCTATCGCTCTCCTTTGGTCATCATTGGTATCGCTCTATTCTTCATTGCTCCTAACTTATTTTATTTGTTTATTACAGCGTTTTCCAAATGTAATTCCCTTTTTCCTAATATTTTCTTACTTTGTGTTGTGCAATGTAATATAATATATGTTATATATTTTTACATGGTAGCTTCCCAGGAGTCCAGAAACCATTCCCATTATCTTAGTAAATTAAATTTTAAGGTTTTCCATTTCTGGAGGAATAAGAATTGTTGGTTTATCATTTCTAAAGGAATGAGAATTGTTGTTTTATCATAAATATAGACTACAAAATGAAAAGAATTTTTAAATTGTTTAGAATATATATAGGTGCAATTTATCTATATATATATAGCACGATAACTTCTAGTGAAAATCCACTTTGCACAGCTATTTGTTTTCATTTTTCTGTGCATTTTCCACTCTTTTGTTGTTGTTATTTTCCAAACCATCAAAGTGTTCAGTCTTATATTTTTTTTTTAAAGACTAAACAGGGCCACTAGTTTTCATATAGCAACCATATTTTGTAAGTGGTTTTTTCTTAAAGTTCTTATATAACATGTTTATATATCATGTTTAGATATTAGACTGTATGCCTTACACGGACTAGTGGGATTCAATCATATTCTTTTAATTCCGGAATCTTCTTATGGTTGTTTTGTTTTCAAAGGAAACTTCCTTTTTCGAAAATAATTTTTGGAATAACATTTTCCATATATTGTATAGGTCAGATCTTATCTTATGAAGGCATTCTTTTTATTTAGAGACAAGTTTGTTGGTTTAAGAAATGGGGGTTCTTTTTGTTCAAATTTTCTGGATATCTTTCCTGTATGGATGTCTGCATTTTAGGTCTCTTCAGTGAAGGTCTCTTGTGGGTGACTTTCCTATATGGGTATCTGCATTTTAGGTTTCCTCAGTGGAGGTTTAATATCAATTTTCCCTATTTTTTTTCTTTTTTCAAGAATTATAAACCCTTAGCATTTTGTATTTAAGGTTTTTTTAGGGATGTTAAATCCATTTTCTTTTTTCTTTTTTCTTTTTCACAGAGGTTATTATGTTGTTATATTTGAATTTTAGGTTAGATTCCAAAGGTGGGACAGATCCTCTTTATTGTTTAACCCTCTTGGGTATAGGCAGTCCATATGAAAGATCCATTTCGATTCTTCTATCAGAAGTCTTCTTTCGTGATCGCCTCCTCTCCAGTTTTTGTGAACCTTTTTTATTCCTATATACTTCAAAGATTTTACTTCTCCATGATGTTTTTCAAAGAAATGGTTATATAAGGGGGTTTCTTTACTTAGCTTCTCAATACAGAGAAGGTGTTCACGTATTCGGTCCTTCAACTGTCTGGATGTCTGTCCGACATATTGTAATCCACATGGGCATTGAAGTAGATAAATGACATTCCTATCATGGCATCGGATCAATTCTTCTATTTTATACTTTTGTGCGTTATGGTTGGATTGGAATTCGGTAGTTTTTATTCCATTTTTACATGCTTTACATGTATGACAAGGAAAAAATCCTTTCACTGTCTTCCCAAACGGATCCTTAATTTTTAGCAGTTACTTCTTTTGCGTGCTAGGTGCCAATCTGTTTTTCAAATTGTTGGCCCTTCGGTAGACGTAAATTGGTTTTTCTGGGAGTTTTTCTCCTAGGATGTCATCGTCTTTCAATATACTCCAATGTTTCCTGTAGATATCTTCAATTATTCGGCAGTTTTGACTGCATTCTGTTATTAGTGGAACCTTTACCATATTTTCATCATTTGTTGTCGACCTCTCTTTGTATTTGATGAGGTTTTTTCTTTCCACTGTTCTTACTTCTTCTATTCTTTGATTTAATGCTTCTTCGTTCTAACCTCTGTCTAGAAACTTGGATTTAATAGTCTGGGCTTGTTCTTCCCACTTCAAGGGATCGGAACAGTTCTTTTTCATCCTAAGGAGTTGCCCTTTTGGGATGTTCCTTTTCCAGTTGTTGTGGTGACAACTTTTTTGGTGGACATAGTTGTTAC
This sequence comes from Bombina bombina, assembly GCF_027579735.1. NCBI lineage: Eukaryota > Metazoa > Chordata > Amphibia > Anura > Bombinatoridae > Bombina > Bombina bombina. The sequence goes on from NC_069501.1 coordinate 470,735,719, forward strand.
TGTCCACCTTCTTGAAGAATGTGGATGTCTCAATCTTCCCTTCCTTCACTTCTATGTTTAAATCCAGATATGTCAGTGTTGTTTGACTCCATTCGTACGTGAAATGTAAATTAGCATCATTCTTATTCATGATGCTGATAGTGTATTCCAGATCTTCTTGTGACCCCCTCCATATTAATATGATGTCATCAATATATCGGCGGTAGAGAACCAAGTCCGCGCCCGCTGGACATGACTCCCAGAATATCTCTTCCCATTTAGCCATATAGAGATTGGCATAGCTGGGCGCGAACCTGGTTCCCATCGCCGTACCACAAACTTGTCTATAGAATTTGCCATTATTACAAAAATAATTGTGATTCAATATATAATGGATACTATCCAAAATAAAATCACATTGGTTAGATGGAATTTCTGTGTCCTTCTCTAAATAGAATTTTACAGCCTTCAGCCCCTCATTGTGGGGTATACTGGTATACAGTGCGGTGACATCACACGTTACCAGGATGAAGTTGCTCTCCCATTTCAAATCTTCAAGAAGGTTAATTATTTGAGTAGAGTCCCTTAAGTAGGAAGGGCGCTCTTTGACATGCCGTTGTAGATGTCTGTCTACATATTCAGACAGATTACTGCTTAAGGAGCCAATCCCTGATATTATTGGTCTTCCGGGTGGCTTATTAAGATTTTTGTGAATCTTTGGAAGATGGTATATGATTGGTGTCCATGGAAATTTGACATTTATATAGCTGTATTCTTTATCATTTAGAATACCATCTTCCTTAGCTGCCTTCAGTAGATCCACTAATTCTTTCTTGTATGTGTTTATTGGGTTTTCACTCAATCTTTGGTATGTGTTTTCGTCACTTAGAATTCTTTCAGTTTCCTCGTTGTAATCTGACCTATTCATTACCACAATCCCTCCGCCCTTGTCCGCTGATTTTATTGTGAGATTGTGGTTCTGTTCTAATTCCTTGATGGTTTCAAATTGTTTAGTAGTTAAGTTCTTATTTCTCAATCTTAACTTCTTTGAATTAATGTCACGTATCTCCCTACACACTATTGTTTCAAATGTCTCCAATGCATTCCCCTTGTGTGTCAGGGGATAGAATGTTGATTTTGGCTTAAGATCTGTATGTCTGTAGCCGTCTTCCTGTTCTTTGTATTCAAAATTATTTGATCCATACCCCATTCTTTTTAAGGGAGATTTAAGAAAGAACCTTTTTAAAGTCAGTTTCCTTATAAACTCCTTTGTATTCACAAAGGAGTTGAACTTATCCAAACTTTTGGATGGTGCAAATGATAAACCAAGTCCCAAAACTGATTTTTCGTTTTTACTTAACTCATAGGAGCTTAGATTGAATATCCCATTTTCAGTCACAGTATCTTCTTCTTTTTTCTTTATTTTTGCCCCTCCCCTCTTCCCTCTGTGTTTCTTGATTTTGATCTTACTGTTGACTGGTTTTCCTCCCATTCTTTGTGATGGTGGCGATCCAATCCTAAAAAAGTAGCAGAAGAAGAAGAGGGGGAGTGTGATGGTTGGCTATCTTGCAGTTTAAGCAATTTTTGTTCATGGTCTCCTGTCTCTTTACTTTTAGTGGATGTTTCTTCGATGGTCATCCCCTTTTTTTACCTCTTTTGGTCTTTCCATGTTCTGATTATTTGATGATTTTTGTTGTTTTCTCATCCTCGGTGTCTCAAAGTCTTCCTTAGCTCTTCTGTTATATGTTCTTTCATTTTCGTAACCCCTCTTTTTATATGATCTTTCTTCTTCATAATTCCTTCTATGATGGAATTGTCTCTCATCTCCATAATTATGTCCATCTGTATACCCTTGATCTTTCCAATTTCTCTCCGGGTATTCGTGTTGGTTCCAATTTCTTTGTTCGTATTTCTCTCTATGTTGGTGGCCATACTGTCTCTCTCCATATCCATATGGGGCTTGTGCATACTCTCTTCTTCCTCTTCTTGGTCCATTGTATTCATTCCTCCTTCTTTAATCAGTATATTGTCCTTCATATTGACTCCTTTGGAATCCGTTATAAGCATAGGGTCTCCCATGGTTATAGTTCACTCTCTCATAGTTGTTCCTTATTTGTCTATTCTGGGTAAATGGACCCCTATAATAGTGGTTATCATAACCATTTTCATTATATCTAAAATTCCTCGATCTTGGGTCATACGGTGGATTTTCAAATTTTTCCCTGGGGTTCCTTGCTTTAAATGATATTTCCTCTTTGAAATTTCTTTGTGTGATATTCTTTTCCAAATTTTTGTTATTACTATGATTTTCTGTGTCTTTCTCATTCCTATTCTCCCTCCCATTTTCACTTTGTGTTCTCTTGGCCCCTGTATTGTGTTCTATATATGTGTTTCTTTCTCTAACTTCTACATCTTCCCCGACTGCCAAATAATTTTCTTCTTCTTCCTCTTTCTTTTTCTCAATTTCTCTCATTAGCTTTTTAGTTTTCTTTCTTATAATATCCTCCTTGATCTTATTTACTTTTTTAATTAGACTTTCTTTCTTTTCTGCAATCTCCTTACTTTCTGGTCCTGAGTTTTCTAGGTTTACTATAATGACCTCGTTCTCTTTAATTCCAGCATCTAAGTCAGTAATCAGAATCTCCCTATATTCTATTATTAATTGTATTAGTTGTTTGGAGGTTTCAATTAGCACATTCCTCCATTTAGCTGCTATATTGTCTGATAAAGGAAAAGCACAGTCTTTATGTACTAATAAACCTTTAGGAATCACTTCTAGTTCCAAACATTTCTTAAGGAACGAAATTTCGCCCTTGTATTTGACCTCTGAAATTAAGAGTTTCTCAAGTTCTTTAAATATTAGCTGTATATCAATTGTATCTGTTCCTTCTTCTGACAGACTCACCTCATTGACATTGTGAATTATACCAATGTCAATGGGTTGTCTTAGATTCTGAATGGAATTCATAATACTCAGTGTGTCCAACGGCTGCTTGGTGAATACTAGGCAATGTTAGAAATTTCACAAGAAGAAACACCCAGCGCCTGTTGGTTTTAACCTCTAGCTCGGATAAATTGACCCCTAGTGGTCAACTAAAAAACAATCAAGATTTAAAATAAGGTATCCAAGCGCCAACAAAATGAGGCAGGGTCTTAGCTAAAATTAATTACTTATCACTATTTATTTACAATGTTCATTCCATTTCTGGATGAAAGTACAAACATAAGCAAGCAATGAAAATCAGTGACGATTACAATTTGCTAATTGAAATTCTTCTACCTTGGGGTCTCCATGTAAAAGTGGTTAAGTGGTGACACTTGTAATTTTATCTCTGATTTTGTAAAATATAATATAAAAATTCCCGAATATCACATACAATTTTAAATCAAACCTTTCATTCCCTCATGGATCCATGTTAACAATCTAAAATAAGCTCACAGTAAAAATGGACTCACAGTAAGAGTGGAAATGGGCTTTCACCTTTTTCCTTATTAAAAATAGGATTAAAACTCACCTGCTAAAATAATAGCAGGGATTCTTAATACCCTAGATATTGTTTATTTCTGACAGTTTCAGTTGAAACTGACAGCCACTAAGAAATCAGCTTATCTCTTATACTATGCACAATAACAAACACTCCTAATATCTGAGCGAGTGCCGCTATATCACAGCAGCTCTCGCTACTTGATTATTATAACTTCTGGATATATGTATAACCAAAGTCTAGGCTTCTTGATAGAGCCTAAGCTCAGTTTCTGTGCTGCTGACAGATATATCTGGGTTTCAACGGGTGGCTATTATTCAATGATACGGTAGTGACTAAATAACTTTACAGTATTAATCCAGTGCTTTAAAATTAAAAACAACAAGATGATACGAACAAACTTAGTGACAACCTCTAAAACTTAGTGTCGAATTTGGCAAAAGACATATGTGATTGGTGATTCTTAGTGATCGCTCACTCCTTTAACCATGTGTTTAACAAACAAAATTACAAATTTCAACACTCTATCAAAGAAACACAAATCTTATAGCTCTAAAAACGCTATTTCTGTGAAAAAATCTGTAATCAAAAAAATCCAAAAAAATCCAGGTGGTATTATATACCGTGAAAAACGTGAATCTGAAACTGGTATAGTTCAAAAAAAGTCTAATTGTGTCGTCTTTTCACTGCTGTGTGCGGCTAACCATATTGCCTTAAAATGTCAAATAAACCAATATTAAATAGTTAGACCTTAGTCTTCAATAAGTTTGGTGTGTCCCCAGATGCTGTAATTCCCCGGACCAGTGAAGATGCCAGTCTTCCTTCTCACTTTGTTTATATGTGTGTCTGCAATGGTGTGCGGCTCAGTTTCTTAGCTTCCCAAGTTTTTAAAAAAACGCTGCACGACTGATCCCTCTGTTAAAACAGATACAAACAATAGTGTAGATTGCAAATATCAGTACTAATGTAAAAAATATACTCACCAGCCAACGCGTTTCGGTCGTGCATCGACCTTTCTCAAGACTGGTTTTAATCACAAACAGAGGTGCTTTTATACCCCTTTCTTCCTGACCTTAGTTTTGGTCCCGGAAGTGTTTGTTATAATCCCTTCGATTTTAATTTAGTGTTTTGTTTGTCACTTTGTCTATAATTGACTCTTTTTTAGCTTCTATTGCTCTCTACATATTTCTTTATTTGTTCTAATTGTTTATTTTCGTGTTTTATTGTGTTAAGATCTTAAGTTTCTTGTTTTACGTCTCGTTTTTTGGTCTTACCTATTGGCTAGTCGGAATTTCTTTTGTGTTACGTAATTGGCCAGTGTTTTATGTTACGTAATTGGCCAGTTTTTTGTGGGTGTGTGATTTTCAATACTCCTTATTGGTTGTGGTTTGTAGCTTTAGTTGATGATATTGATTGGCCAGTTTTTTATGGGTGTGTGGCTTTCAATATTCTCTATTGGTTGTGGTTTATAGCTTCAATTGGTGATATTAATCCTTTCGAATATTTTATCGATCATTTCTTACTTTGTTGTTTTCTTTTGATTTGCGTAAACCTAATAGAGATCTTATCCGAGTTTTCAAAAACCCTCTTAACTAATGTCATTATTCTTTTAGCAGGTGTATAAATACCCTTGTGTATTCATTCTCATTTGGATGTTTATCACCGCTTTTTCTTGCAGGTTTTCCTTCCTTTACCTCACTATTCGAATACTTCTCTCTTTGTTTTTAATGTATGACAGGTACCAATTTTGTACAGATATAAATGAAGAAATGAAAAAACTAAATTGTACTTCACTTCTTTATTGGAGATTTAGTGAATGGCACTCTTTTGTTTGCTTATATATCTAAGCTAATTTTACTCTGCTTTACTTCGTTGATACTTATACATTTTCTGTGTTGTTAACTCCTTCTCTATCGCTCTCCTTTGGTCATCATTGGTATCGCTCTATTCTTCATTGCTCCTAACTTATTTTATTTGTTTATTACAGCGTTTTCCAAATGTAATTCCCTTTTTCCTAATATTTTCTTACTTTGTGTTGTGCAATGTAATATAATATATGTTATATATTTTTACATGGTAGCTTCCCAGGGGTCTGGAAACCATTCCCATTATCTTAGTAAATTAAATTTTAAGGTTTTCCATTTCTGGAGGAATAAGAATTGTTGGTTTATCATTTCTAAAGGAATGAGAATTGTTGTTTTATCATAAATATAGACTACAAAATGAAAAGAATTTTTAAATTGTTTAGAATATATATAGGTGCAATTTATCTATATATATATATAGCACGATAACTTCTAGTGAAAATCCACTTTGCACAGCTATTTGTTTTCATTTTTCTGTGCATTTTCCACTCTTTTGTTGTTGTTATTTTCCAAACCATCAAAGTGTTCAGTCTTATATTTTTTTTTAAAGACTAAACAGGGCCACTAGTTTTCATATAGCAACCATATTTTGTAAGTGGTTTTTTCTTAAAGTTCTTATATAACATGTTTATATATCATGTTTAGATATTAGACTGTATGCCTTACACGGACTAGTGGGATTCAATCATATTCTTTTAATTCCGGAATCTTCTTATGGTTGTTTTGTTTTCAAAGGAAACTTCCTTTTTCGAAAATAATTTTTGGAATAACGTTTTCCATATATTGTATAGGTCAGATCTTATCTTATGAAGGCATTCTTTTTATTTAGAGACAAGTTTGTTGGTTTAAGAAATGGGGGTTCTTTTTGTTCAAATTTTCTGGATATCTTTCCTGTATGGATGTCTGCATTTTAGGTCTCTTCAGTGAAGGTCTCTTGTGGGTGACTTTCCTATATGGGTATCTGCATTTTAGGTTTCCTCAGTGGAGGTTTAATATCAATTTTCCCTATTTTTTTCTTTTTTCAAGAATTATAAACCCTTAGCATTTTGTATTTAAGGTTTTTTTAGGGATGTTAAATCCATTTTCTTTTTTCTTTTTCACAGAGGTTATTATGTTGTTATATTTGAATTTTAGGTTAGATTCCAAAGGTGGGACGGATCCTCTTTATTGTTTAACCCTCTTGGGTATAGGCAGTCCATATGAAAGATCCATTTCGATTCTTCTATCAGAAGTCTTCTTTCGTGATCGCCTCCTCTCCAGTTTTTGTGAACCTTTTTTATTCCTATATACTTCAAAGATTTTACTTCTCCATGATGTTTTTCAAAGAAATGGTTATATAAGGGGGTTTCTTTACTTAGCTTCTCAATACAGAGAAGGTGTTCACGTATTCGGTCCTTCAACTGTCTGGATGTCTGTCCGACATATTGTGATCCACATGGGCATTGAAGTAGATAAATGACATTCCTATCATGGCATCGGATCAATTCTTCTATTTTATACGTTTGTGCGTTATGGTTGGATTGGAATTCTGTAGTTTTTATTCCATTTTTACATGCTTTACATGTATGACAAGGAAAAAATCCTTTCACTGTCTTCCCAAACGGATCCTTAATTTTTAGCAGTTTCTTCTTTTGCGTGCTAGGTGCCAATCTGTTTTTCAAATTGTTGGCCCTTCGGTAGACGAAAATTGGTTTTTCGGGGAGTTTTTCTCCTAGGATGTCATCGTCTTTCAATATACTCCAATGTTTCCTGTAGATATCTTCAATTATTCAGCAGTTTTGACTGTATTCTGTTATTAGTGGAACCTTTACCATATTTTCATCATTTGTTGTCGACCTCTCTTTGTATTTGGTGAGGTTTTTTCTTTCCACTGTTCTTACTTCTTCTATTCTTTGATTTAATGCTTCTTCGTTGTAACCTCTGTCTAGAAACTTGGCTTTAATAGTCTGGGCTTGTTCTTCCCACTTCAAGGGATCGGAACAGTTCTTTTTCATCCTAAGGAGTTGCCCTTTTGGGATGTTCCTTTTCCAGTTGTTGTGGTGACAACTTTTTTGGTGGACATAGTTGTTACTGTCCACCTTCTTGAAGAATGTGGATGTCTCAATCTTCCCTTCCTTCACTTCTATGTTTAAATCCAGATATGTCAGTGTTGTTTGACTCCATTCGTACGTGAAATGTAAATTAGCATCATTCTTATTCATGATGCTGATAGTGTATTCCAGATCTTCTTGTGACCCCCTCCATATTAATATGATGTCATCAATATATCGGCGGTAGAGAACCAAGTCCGCGCCCGCTGGACATGACTCCCAGAATATTTCTTCCCATTTAGCCATATAGAGATTGGCATAGCTGGGCGTGAACCTGGTTCCCATCGCCGTACCACAAACTTGTCTATAGAATTTGCCATTATTACAAAAATAATTGTGATTCAATATATAATGGATACTATCCAAAATAAAATCACATTGGTTAGATGGAATTTCTGTGTCCTTCTCTAAATAGAATTTTACAGCCTTCAGCCCCTCATTGTGGGGTATACTGGTATACAGCGCGGTGACATCACACGTTACCAGGATGAAGTTGCTCTCCCATTTCAAATCTTCAAGAAGGTTAATTATTTGAGTAGAGTCCCTTAAGTAGGAAGGGCGCTCTTTGACATGCCGTTGTAGATGTCTGTCTACATATTCAGACATATTACTGCTTAAGGAGCCAATCCCTGATATTATTGGTCTTCCGGGTGGCTTATTAAGATTTTTGTGAATCTTTGGAAGATGGTATATGATTGGTGTCCTTGGAAATTTGACATTTATATAGCTGTATTCTTTATCATTTAGAATACCATCTTCCTTAGCTGCCTTCAGTAGATCCACTAATTCTTTCTTGTATGTGTTTATTGGGTTTTCACTCAATCTTTGGTATGTGTTTTCGTCACTTAGAATTCTTTCAGTTTCCTCGTTGTAATCTGACCTATTCATTACCACAATCCCTCCGCCCTTGTCCGCTGATTTTATTGTGAGATTGTGGTTCTGTTCTAATTCCTTGATGGTTTCAAATTGTTTAGTAGTTAAGTTCTTATTTCTCAATCTTAACTTCTTTGAATTAATGTCACGTATCTCCCTACACACTATTGTTTCAAATGTCTCCAATGCATTCCCCTTGTGTGTCAGGGGATAGAATGTTGATTTTGGCTTAAGATCTGTATATCTGTAGCCGTCTTCCTGTTCTTTGTATTCAAAATTATTTGATCCATACCCCATTCTTTCTAAGGGAGATTTAAGAAAGAACCTTAGGAGTTGAACTTATCCAAACTTTTGGATGGTGCAAATGATAAACCAAGTCCCAAAACTGATTTTTCGTTTTTACTTAACTCATAGGAGCCTAGATTGAATATCCCATTTTCAGTCACAGTATCTTCTTCTTTTTTCTTTATTTTTGCCCCTCCCCTCTTCCCTCTGTGTTTCTTGATTTTGATCTTACTGTTGACTGGTTTTCCTCCCATTCTTTGTGATGGTGGCGATCCAATCCTAAAAAAGTAGCAGAAGAAGAAGAGGGGGAGTGTGATGGTTGGCTATCTTGCAGTTTAAGCAATTTTTGTTCATGGTCTCCTGTCTCTTTACTTTTAGTGGATGTTTCTTCGATGGTCATCCCCTTTTTTTACCTCTTTTGGTCTTTCCATGTTCTGATTATTTGATGATTTTTGTTGTTTTCTCATCCTCAGTGTCTCAAAGTCTTCCTTAGCTCTTCTGTTATATGTTCTTTCATTTTCGTAACCCCTCTTTTTATATGATCTTTCTTCTTCATAATTCCTTCTATGATGGAATTGTCTCTCATCTCCATAATTATGTCCATCTGTATACCCTTGATCTTTCCAATTTCTCTCTGGGTATTCGTGTTGGTTCCAATTTCTTTGTTCGTATGTCTCTCTATGTTGGTGGCCATACTGTCTCTCTCCATATCCATATGGGGCTTGTGCATACTCTCTTCTTCCTCTTCTTGGTCCATTGTATTCATTCCTCCTTCTTTGATCAGTATATTGTCCTTCATATTGACTCCTTTGGAATCAGTTATAAGCATAGGGTCTCCCATGGTTATAGTTCACTCTCTCATAGTTGTTCCTTATTTGTCTATTCTGGGTAAATGGACCCCTATAATAGTGGTTATCATAACCATTTTCATTATATCTAAAATTCCTCGATCTTGGGTCATACGGTGGATTTTCAAATTTTTCCCTGGGGTTCCTTGCTTTAAATGATATTTCCTCTTTGAAATTTCTTTGTGTGATATTCTTTTCCAAATTTTTGTTATTTCTATGATTTTCTGTGTCTTTCTCATTCCTATTCTCCCTCCCATTTTCACTTTGTGTTCTCTTGGCCCCTGTATTGTGTTCTATATATGTGTTTCTTTCTCTAACTTCTACATCTTCCCCGACTGCCAAATCATTTTCTTCTTCTTCCTCTTTCTTTTTCTCAATTTCTCTCATTAGCTTTTTAGTTTTCTTTCTTATAATATCCTCCTTGATCTTATTTACTTTTTTAATTAGACTTTCTTTCTTTTCTGCAATCTCCTTACTTTCTGGTCCTGAGTTTTCTAGGTTTACTATAATGACCTCGTTCTCTTTAATTCCAGCATCTAAGTCAGTAATTAGAATCTCCCTATATTCTATTATTAATTGTATTAGTTGTTTGGAGGTTTCAATTAGCACATTCCTCCATTTAGCTGCTATATTGTCTGATAAAGGAAAAGCACAGTCTTTATGTAGTAATAAACCTTTAGGAATCACTTCTAGGTCCAAACATTTCTTAAGGAACGAAATTTCGCCCTTGTATTTGACCTCTGAAATTAAGAGTTTCTCAAGTTCTTTAAATATTAGCTGTATATCAATTGTATCTGTTCCTTCTTCTGACAGACTCACCTCATTGACATTGTGAATTATACCAATGTCAATGGGTTGTCTTAGATTCTGAATGGAATTCATAATACTCAGTGTGTCCAACGGCTGCTTGGTGAATACTAGGCAATGTTAGAAATTTCACATGAAGAAACACCCAGCGCCTGTTGGTTTTAACCTCTAGCTCGGATAAATTGACCCCTAGTGGTCAACTAAAAAACAATCAAGATTTAAAATAAGGTATCCAAGCGCCAACAAAATGAGGCAGGGTCTTAGCTAAAATTAATTACTTATCACTATTTATTTACAATGTTCATTCCATTTCTGGATGAAAGTACAAACATAAGCAAGCAATGAAAATCAGTGACGATTACAATTTGCTAATTGAAATTCTTCTACCTTGGGGTCTCCAAGTAAAAGTGGTTAAGTGGTGACACTTGTAATTTTATCTCTGATTTTGTAAAATATAATATAAAAATTCCCGAATATCACATACAATTTTAAATCAAACCTTTCATTCCCTCATGGATCCATGTTAACAATCTAAAATAAGCTCACAGTAAAAATGGACTCACAGTAAGAGTGGAAATGGGCTTTCACCTTTTTCCTTATTAAAAATAGGATTAAAACTCACCTGCTAAAATAATAGCAGGGATTCTTAATACCCTAGATATTGTTTATTTCTGACAGTTTCAGTTGAAACTGACAGCCACTAAGAAATCAGCTTATCTCTTATACTATGCACAATAACAAACACTCCTAATATCTGAGCGAGTGCCGCTATATCACAGCAGCTCTCGCTACTTGATTATTATAACTTCTGGATATATGTATAACCAAAGTCTAGGCTTCTTGATAGAGCCTAAGCTCAGTTTCTGTGCTGCTGACAGATATATCTGGGTTTCAACGGGTGGCTATTATTCAATGATACGGTAGTGACTAAATAACTTTACAGTATTAATCCAGTGCTTTCAAATTAAAAACAACAAGATGGGGGGGCGGAGCTTGGCCACGCTTGTAAATGGCCGCACACTGATTTAGCTCTGAAGCCTTAAAACTCTTGTTATAGGTATAAGTAGCTCACAGCAAGTTGGAACCTGCCCAAAAATAATAATTAACACCCAAGGCCGAACCGGACATTTTCTGCAGTGACCCTGGAGGATATAACAGTGACAGAAACCTTTCAACAAGCGGAGCACATTGGGGCCTAGGCTGAAAAGGAAGCAGCAACAGCGGAGGTCACGCTTGACAAGAAACTGCTTACTTAACACTTGAACCAGCGCAGCTATTTGCCGAAAGCTAAACCAGGCTGACTTTGACCCAGTTTCCCCACGGCGTGACAGACTTGAGCAGAGGAGCGAGATAACACGCTGCATTGGGGACATCGAGGTGTGTTTGGCCTACAGCTTCCTCCTGCACACAAGAGCAGGACGGGAGCCAGAGATAACCGCATAGAGGCGAGAGGGAGACGCCCGGCAAAAGACACAGACTGGTAGGTCCGGAGCTGGAAGGGAACCAGCAGTGGCGGTAAAATCAAGAGCCGTATCTGATGAGGAGTTCCCGCGCCACACTATAACTCAGTACCGGTCTGTCTGAGGCTGAATGAGCTGACCTATCTGGGATACCTCTCTCAACCAACGAAGCAACATACAGGTACACCACATAGAGGATCGGGGTGGCATGTCTGATAAGCCCTAACAGGGTAGGGGTAACATGTAAGCAATAAAAGACCTGCTGACAAGTTGCAACAGCATAGTGAGACCCTGTGGAATTGCTTATATGAAAAGAGCCTAAAATCTCCCCAATTAGCAGTAATAAGCAGACATTGTTTATAGCAGCCTAATTGAATACACTGAGCCATTTTAGTCACTATAACTGGCAGAAGCATAAGGAGAATTGTAAGCAGATCTCATAAGAGGCATAACTACCAGACTGTATAATCCTACCTTACCTGCCTCTACAGCACCTTTAGGCATACAGTCAATCATTTAATACACTGGGGTAACCCTCCCCGCACCGCTGGGTAGTCCTGCACCCTGGAAAATGGCCAATAGGCGCATAGTTAAACCGCCCAAGGGCTCACAGGCATCTAATATGGAGAATTATTTAATTGCAGCGGACACTATCCCTAGTACTCACAAAGAGGCACAAGAAAGTGGTAAACACTCTGCAGCAGTACAGACATCTACTCTGGAACTCCAACAACCCTCATACCTCACCAGAGATGACATTAAACACCTGTCATCCAAACATGACATCCATGAAGCCATGATGGATGTCAAGCTTATGTTTGGGGAATTGAAGAAAGACATTACAGCAGTTGATCATAGAGTTTCACAGATGGAAGAGGTACAGGAAACAATGCGCTCAGACCTCCAACACCAAGCCAGCTGCATACAATCCCAAGACGCAACTGTCCAGACTTTAACCGAAAGGATTGAAGACCTGGAAAACAGGAGCAGGCGCAATAATCTGAGATTACGTGGAGTGCCTGAAACGGTAAATCCACCTGAAATAGGCCAATATGTACAAGACTTTTTCAAATTTCTTAAGGGTGCCCCTGCTGCTGCAGACTTACAAGTGGAAAGAGCACACAGGGCTCTCAGGCCCAGACCACCGGCCAGAGCCCCACCAAGGGACATAATCATCAAATTACTCTCCTATAAGGATAAAGAAGATATCCTTCGGCTTTCCAGAAACAAGCATCCTCTTACGTACGAAGGTGCAGAAATACAAGTCTACTCGGATTTATGTCCTGCAACTCTCCAGAAACGAAGAGAACTGCGCTACATTACCTCCTGCCTCAAAGAACAGCAAGTCCAATACAGATGGGGATTCCCCACTTGTATCATCGCATCGAAGAACGGCTCAACAGCAATCTACAAATCTCCAGAAGACCTGCACACTCTAAACCAAACTTTTGGATTACAGATCAGAACACCTAATGTGCCGGTTGCCCCTGCCCGGCCAGATCCTGATGTTAACAGGGAAGGTGTGGTTCGGGGTCGAGATTAAACTATATGAAGCTTGATATCCTATATCAGTGACCTATATCTGGTGCACTGGTAGACCGCTACTCAACACAGAACGCCCTACCCGGATTGAACAGTCCCACACTCTTCAGGAACAGATAAGTTAAAAGACTGCCTATACCAATCTGTGAAATATGCTTAGTTATAACTTTTCCCTTTTAGTTTTTCACCTTAGAGCCTAACATTTGATACATCTGGTACCTCAGTTGGTCTGTTTAAGCACTGAGAGACACGGACAGATACTTGGACTTGATGTATTGCATATGAGCGTGTCCCTCGATAGTTCTGTTCTAACTGTTTATTTGTGTTTGATAGTTACTGCTATATTGATGCATATGTTCACAATTTATCACATATTGAAATAATTTTTGTCCATAGGTGTGATCCATGGGTCTTCCGACTGGATCTTTCTCTCTCCCCCTAGATCTAGCAGATAGCTCACATAATAAAATAATATAGAATGTAAGCAAATAGAATGCATGAGCTACGGGGCGGGGGAATAATCATTTGGAATACGTAGCATTTGATTAGAGACACCAAAGCCTCCCATGAGCCGCACTGGAGACCTATGGTGCAACAATATATAATATACTAAAAAAAATAAAAAAAAAATACTCTAGTTAGAAACTTATTTGCCCAGCTGAGGCGATAACCGGGGATGAACTGGGGAAGAATTTAGCAAATTATACGTTAATACATATTGGGTGGGTTTTGCTGTTCGGGTACTGTATATAATATGTGTAATATCATGTGGGGGCTGTGTTGATGGACGGTCAGAAAACTTGTTCTTGGGAGGGACGGTCAAAAACTAGTCCTTCATCCATATCTAGGTTCCGACAATGTTACGTGTTATGTTTTTGAGTTACTTTACCTACAAGGTCCATATTTCTGTTAATCTATAGTTACAAGAGTATAGAGGCTAATACCTCTTATTGTTTTACCTGTTTGATATATAGATACCTATTCCCTCCCCTCTAACCCTATAGCCTCAGACTCTCTTGTGTTTCGTGTGAGAATCCAACTTTTGACTGCCTGGTCCCTGTTGGAATCCTCCATATCCGCTCTCTTTTCCCCTATCTCTTTGACTAATATACCTCTCCTCTTTAGACCTCTCATATCTTCCTGAACTTGCCCTCACCTCCTTCCCTCGCCTTACTAACTCTCCCTTTTCTACATTTCAAACCCTATCTCCCTGTCCCTTCCCCTACCCCTCTCCCTCATCTCCCTTGTTCTCCACCTTACCCTCCTCCCCTTTTTTTTTTTTTTTTTTTTTTTGTTTTCCTCTCTCTCCCTCCCCCCACTCTCACCACAATGGCGCTCCCACAACCACATAATAGAGCCCGCAACCTGGACCTACTCACAGTAAATGTTAAGGGCCTAAACAACCCAGGGAAACGTTCAATTATCACAAGAGATTTACATAGAATGGGTGGTGACATCATTTTTATCCAAGAAACCCACTACTCTAAATATAGGGAACCAAAGTGGTTTAGCAGGCATTACCCAGTAGCTGACTTTGCCTCTGGACCCTCCAAAAAGAATGGAGTCGGCATTTTGTTTCACAGCGGTGTCCCCTTCCAGGTGGAGCAAACGCTGAAAGACCCTAATGGAAGATATATAATTACGACAGGTAGACTGTATGGTAGACCCATGACCCTGGCCAATCTATACTTTCCAAATAAGGCTCAAGACGTTTTTTTTAAGAAAGTAATGCAGCGTATTTTGGAAATACAAAAAGGTGTCCTTTATATGGGAGGCGACTTTAATGTCTCGCTGAATCCCAGCCTAGACGCATCTGACGGCCTCTCCAGCGCTCCCCAAAAAGTAGCAAAACATCTGATCCGGTCTTTGAGAGACTTGGGAGTCCACGACGTCTGGCGTACTTTCCACCCATTGGATAAAAACTATACTTTTTATTCACATCCCCACAGGAAGTACACCAGGATCGATTACCTCTTTACCGACTCTGCGGGTCTAGGAGTGACAACGAGTAGTAGTATCAATACAATCACGTGGTCGGACCATGCTCCGGTCAAATGCACTATTAACTGGCCAGACACTCCAATTACTCCTTACGTCTGGAGACTTGATGAGTACCTCCTAGACGACAAAATTTTAGCTCTGGATCTGCATAAAAACATAGAGGAATACTTCCTCCTGAATGCAGACGACACTATGGACAGCTCTCTTATCTGGGAAGCTCACAAAAGTGTGATCAGGGGTCGGCTGATCGGATACAGTGCAGCTAAACGCAAATCCAAAAGAGAAGCCTATAGTGCATTGTTAGCACAAGTATCACAAAAAGAACTAGCACATAAAGAAAAGCCCGATGACCGAGCACTGCAAACAGAGCTAACAGCAGCCAGATCAGCACTGCTACACCATCTGCAGGAAGAGCAGCATAAAAAAGCGCTCATACTGCGTCAAATGTTCTTTGAACATAGCAACAAAGCAGGGAGGTTCTTGGCCCGAGCATTGACACGGAAAAGATTGCGCTCGTTTGTCTATGAATCTACAGACAAACAGGGGATAACGCATAAAGAAGGTCAAGCCATAGCAAATATCTTTGGCAACTTCTATAAAACTTTATACAACATACATACAGCAGGGGATCCACAGGGAGAACCTCGAGATGGACAACTTATGGAACGGGAGACCCTTGCCTATATTGAAAATGCAGATTTACCATCTCTGTCGGCTGAACAGGCAAGCCAATTAGAAGCGCCTATAGCAATGGAAGAGGTCCTGGCAGCTATCAAATGCCTCCCAGCGGGCAAAAGCCCCGGCCCCGATGGGTTTGGCATGCGCTATTACAAAAAATTTTCTGGTATACTGATGCCTCACCTGCTGCGGGTGTTCAACCAACTTTCCGAAGCACCCACTCTACCGAGTACGATGCTTGAGGCTTACATCTCAGTTATCCCTAAGCCGGGCAAACCAGAAAATCTGCCCAGCAGTTACAGACCAATATCACTGCTTAACTCTGACGTTAAGATTTTGGCTAAAGTTATAGCTAGCCGCCTCCAAAAATTTCTGCCCCAACTGGTCTCCACGGACCAAGCAGGGTTTGTCCCTGCTAGAGAAGCGCGGGATAACACTCTCAGAGTGATCCAACTGATCGCACATGCACAGGCCAATTCCGCTCCGTTGTTGTTGGTTTCGACGGACGCGGAAAAGGCCTTTGATCGGGTCAATTGGACCTTCATGCAGCATACTCTAGTTAAAATGGGTTTTGGAAAGCGTTTTGTAAATTATATATTCTCCCTATATTCCAACCCGAACGCCAAAGTACGGGTGAATGGATTGTTCTCAGAAGCGTTTCAGATTTCAAATGGAACGCGACAGGGATGTCCCCTCTCGCCTCTATTATTTGCCCTGGTTATGGAGGTCCTGGCCTGCAGAATACGCAAGAACTCTGAGATATGTGGATACCGAACAGGGGGCGTGGAACACAAACTGGCTATGTATGCCGACGATGTGCTCCTGACCTTAGCCGACAATGACACATCTCTACGGGAATCACTAGCCGAGTTCGAGAAATTCGGAAAGGTGTCAGACTTTTCGCTCAATCTCTCCAAGTCTGAGATGTTGAACATTTCAATACCTGGAGATACTTTTGCATCTCGCAACGACCGTTACCCTCTAAAAATTGCTACAAAACATTTAAAATACTTGGGTGTCATTCTGGCTCCCACGATCAGAGACATAGTGAACACAAACTACAAACATATTAGAGAGGAAGTAACCCGAGATTTGGCATCTTGGAAAAACAAAACCATCTCGTGGATGGGGAGAATCCAAGTAGCAAAAATGAACATCTTACCCAGGGTTCTATATATTATGCAGGCGATCCCCCTCTCGTCAGCAGAGCACATAATTCACCAAATTCAATCAGCACTGGAGACTTATGTGTGGAATGGTCTGAGACCAAGGATCAATAAAAGAACAATGTACCTCCCTAGAGACCGAGGAGGAGCGGGCGTCCCTAAACTGAGTGAATACCTTAAAGCCATCCAACTGCAACATTTAGTGGAATGGTGTCATGGCTCATCCAACAAGGCTTGGATAGGCTTAGACAGAGAGATCCTTCAGAGGGGAAACGTGGGCTCCCTCGCTTGGATCAACCCAACGCAACGCCCCAATTGGATTTCACAGTATCCTCTGATAGACGATGTGCTGCGTAATTGGGACAAATTGATTAAGTCAAGACCATATATCTCCACCCCCCTATCGCCGGTGACACCTGTTCGGGAAAATCCAGATAATGGATTGGCGAACAAAAATTACTCTCTGGGATGTCCCTACGCACTAGCTGAAACCGCGATTTCGAACACCATAACAGGGAATAAAATTAAGCCACAGGCGGAATTGGCTGATTGGGATGGCGACCTGTTTTCTTCGTGGTTCAGAACAGCGCAATTTAATCACTACTTTCGTGCCCTGCGGGATAGAGAACCGCTAATTAGACAGAAAACACCTTTTGAAGCCCTCTGTACCTCTCCGAGCTTGCCGAAACATCTTATCTCGACTCTATATAAACTGCTATTGGAGGGTGGATATGACATACTCCCTTCCTACGTGGCCGCCTGGCAACAGGAACTAGGTCTCGAACCTGACTCGGGGGCGTGGAGGGCTATCTTCCGGAAAGCGAAACGAGCATCGGTCTCGATGAGACTTCAGGAACTACATTTTAAGTTCCTGAGTAGATGGTACCTCACACCACAGAGGCTGAAAAAAATTTACCCGCACACGGGCGGAGGGTGTTGGAGAGATTGCGGAGAAGAGGGTTCTATGTTGCACATTTGGTGGCACTGTCCCTGCATACAGCCCTTCTGGAGCGAGATATTTCGGGTATGTAGCAAACTGCTTGAAATTATTATACCTCCAGATCCCAAATATCTGATATACTATGAGCTACCTAAAATTGCTATGGAAGCAAAACGGCACCTACTTCTCCTGATGTTAAATTGCGCAAAGGGACTTATACCAAAATATTGGAAGTCACTACACACGCCCAGCCTTGATGAATGGAAGGCCGGGGTCTGGGACTTATTAAAACTGGAGAGATTTCACTATATGAGAACAGGGAAACTAGAAATTCATGAGTACATGGTTCTTATCTGGGAGGGTAAGACTCTATAGAACACGACATAACAGGGTGTTTGGTATGAATCACGACGACAGAACATGTGGGATGCTTGGATCTCCTTGAACAAACTATGGTTAAACTCTCAATAACTGATAAACATCCCCCCCCTTCCCTTTTTTTTTTTTTTTTTTGTTGTTTGTCTTCCCCTCCCCTTTTCCCCCCTCCAATCATGTGCCCCCCCCTCTCCCCCTTTTATAAATCTGATCCCCCTCTGCCCCCCCCCCCTCTCGTCCTTCCCCTCCCTTTTTCCCCACCCCTTTACATGTCTTATTCAAAATACTCAAAGATCATGCAGGATTGACGTGGTCGGGCCCATCTGTATTTAGCTTTGCAGTAACAGCCTTAATGGGCTATACATGTGGTGTTTTTTGGGCCTGATGGCGTTAGCCTCAAAATATCTTTGCCTATGAGTGGCAACTCACTAAACTAAATGTATAAACGTTGAACATGGCAAATGTAATATTGTGGTTATATTTCATTCGTTTATCTCAACTCACCTTCTTTGATATGCTGTTAACATCTTGCTGACAAACATATTATTTGTTGCACTCATTGTAAATGATGTCAATCTATAAATGTTCACTCAATAAAGCTTTTGAAAAAAAAAAACAAAAAAAAAAAACAACAAGATGATACGAACAAACTTAGTGACAACCTCTAAAACTTAGTGTCAAATTTGGCAAAAGACATATGTGATTAGTGATTCTTAGTGATCGCTCACTCCTTTAACCATGTGTTTAACAAACAAAATTACAAATTTCAACACTCTATCAAAGAAACACAAATCTTATAGCTCTAAAAACGCTATTTCTGTGAAAAAATCTGTAATCAAAAAAATCCAAAAAAATCCAGGTGGTATTATATACCGTGAAAAACGTGAATCTGAAACTGGTATAGTTCAAAAAAAGTTTAATTGTGTCGTCTCTTCACTGCTGTGTGCGGCTAACCATGTTGCCTTAAAATGTCAAATAAACCAATATTAAATAGTTAGACCTTAGTCTTCAATAAGTTCGGTGTGTCCCCAGATGCTGTAATTCCCCGGACCAGTGGAGATGCCAGTCCTCCTTCTCACTTTGTTTATATGTGTGTCTGCAATGGTGTGCGGCTCAGTTTCTTAGCTTCCCAAGTTTTTTAAAAAACGCTGCACGACTGATCCCTCTGTTAAAACAGATACAAACAATAGTGTAGATTGCAAATATTAGTACTAATGTAAGAAATATACTCACCAGCCAACGCGTTTCGGTCGTACATCGACCTTTCTCAAGACTGGTTTTAATCACAAACAGAGGTGCTTTTATACCCCTTTCTTCTTGACCTTAGTTTTGGTCCCGGAAGTGTTTGTTATAATCCCTTCGATTTTAATTTAGTGTTTTGTTTGTCACTTTGTCTATAATTGACTCTTTTTTAGCTTCTATTGCTCTCTACATATTTCTTTATTTGTTCTACTTGTTTATTTTCGTGTTTTATTGTGTTAAGATCTTAAGTTTCTTGTTTTACGTCTCGTTTTTTGGTCTTTCCTATTGGCTAGTCGGAATTTCTTTTGTGTTACGTAATTGGCCAGTGTTTTATGTTACGTAATTGGCCAGTTTTTTGTGGGTGTGTGATTTTCAATACTCCTTATTGGTTGTGGTTTGTAGCTTTAGTTGATGATATTGATTGGCCAGTTTTTTATGGGTGTGTGGCTTTCAATATTCTCTATTGGTTGTGGTTTATAGCTTCAATTGGTGATATTAATCCTTTCGAATATTTTATCGATCATTTCTTACTTTGTTCTTTTCTTTTGATTTGCGTAAACCTAATAGAGATCTTATCCGAGTTTTCAAAAACCCTCTTAACTAATGTCATTATTCTTTTAGCAGGTGTATAAATACCCTTGTGTATTCATTCTCATTTGGATGTTTATCACCGCTTTTTCTTGCAGGTTTTCCTTCCTTTACCTCACTATTCGAATACTTCTCTCTTTGTTTTTAATGTATGACAGGTACCAATTTTGTACATATATAAATGAAGAAATGAAAAAACTAAATTGTACTTCACTTCTTTATTGGAGATTTAGTGAATGGCACTCTTTTGTTTGCTTATATATCTAAGCTAATTTTACTCTGCTTTACTTCGTTGATACTTATACATTTTCTGTGTTGTTAATTACTTCTCTATCGCTCTCCTTTGGTCATCATTGGTATCGCTCTATTCTTCATTGCTCCTAACTTATTTTATTTGTTTATTACAGCGTTTTCCAAATGTAATTCCCTTTTTCCTAATATTTTCTTACTTTGTGTTGTGCAATGTAATATAATATATGTTATATATTTTTACATGGTAGCTTCCCAGGGGTCCGGAAACCATTCCCATTATCTTAGTAAATTAAATTTTAAGGTTTTCCATTTCTGGAGGAATAAGAATTGTTGGTTTATCATTTCTAAAGGAATGAGAATTGTTGTTTTATCATAAATATAGACTACAAAATGAAAAGAATTTTTAAATTGTTTAGAATATATATAGGTGCAATTTATCTATATATATATAGCACAATAACTTCTAGTGAAAATCCACTTTGCACAGCTATTTGTTTTCATTTTTCTGTGCATTTTCCACTCTTTTGTTGTTGTTATTTTCCAAACCATCAAAGTGTTCAGTCTTATATTTTTTTTTAAAGACTTAACAGGGCCACTAGTTTTCATATAGCAACCATATTTTGTAAGTGGTTTTTTCTTAAAGTTCTTATATAACATGTTTATATATCATGTTTAGATATTAGACTGTATGCCTTACACGGACTAGTGGGATTCAATCATATTCTTTTAATTCCGGAATCTTCTTATGGTTGTTTTGTTTTCAAAGGAAACTTCCTTTTTCGAAAATAATTTTTGGAATAACGTTTTCCATATATTGTATAGGTCAGATCTTATCTTATGAAGGCATTCTTTTTATTTAGAGACAACTTTGTTGGTTTAAGAAATGGGGGTTCTTTTTGTTCAAATTTTCTGGATATCTTTCCTGTATGGATGTCTGCATTTTAGGTCTCTTCAGTGAAGGTCTCTTGTGGGTGACTTTCCTATATGGGTATCTGCATTTTAGGTTTCCTCAGTGGAGGTTTAATATCAATTTTCCCTATTTTTTTCTTTTTTCAAGAATTATAAACCCTTAGCATTTTGTATTTAAGGTTTTTTTAGGGATGTTAAATCCATTTTCTTTTTTCTTTTTTCTTTTTCACAGAGGTTATTATGTTGTTATATTTGAATTTTAGGTTAGATTCCAAAGGTGGGACAGATCCTCTTTATTGTTTAACCCTCTTGGGTATAGGCAGTCCATATGAAAGATCCATTTCGATTCTTCTATCAGAAGTCTTCTTTCGTGATCGCCTCCTCTCCAGTTTTTGTGAACCTTTTTTATTCCTATATACTTCAAAGATTTTACTTCTCCATGATGTTTTTCAAAGAAATGGTTATATAAGGGGGTTTCTTTACTTAGCTTCTCAATACAGAGAAGGTGTTCACGTATTCGGTCCTTCAACTGTCTGGATGTCTGTCCGACATATTGTGATCCACATGGGCATTGAAGTAGATAAATGACATTCCTATCATGGCATCGGATCAATTCTTCTATTTTATACTTTTGTGCGTTATGGTTGGATTGGAATTCGGTAGTTTTTATTCCATTTTTACATGCTTTACATGTATGACAAGGAAAAAATCCTTTCACTGTCTTCCCAAACGGATCCTTAATTTTTAGCAGTTTCTTCTTTTGCGTGCTAGGTGCCAATCTGTTTTTCAAATTGTTGGCCCTTCGGTAGACGAAAATTGTTTTTTCTGGGAGTTTTTCTCCTAGGATGTCATCGTCTTTCAATATACTCCAATGTTTCCTGTAGATATCTTCAATTATTCGGCAGTTTTGACTGTATTCTGTTATTAGTGGAACCTTTACCATATTTTCATCATTTGTTGTCGACCTCTCTTTGTATTTGGTGAGGTTTTTTCTTTCCACTGTTCTTACTTCTTCTATTCTTTGATTTAATGCTTCTTCGTTGTAACCTCTGTCTAGAAACTTGGCTTTAATAGTCTGGGCTTGTTCTTCCCACTTCAAGGGATCGGAACAGTTCTTTTTCATCCTAAGGAGTTGCCCTTTTGGGATGTTCCTTTTCCAGTTGTTGTGGTGACAACTTTTTTGGTGGACATAGTTGTTACTGTCCACCTTCTTGAAGAATGTGGATGTCTCAATCTTCCCTTCCTTCACTTCTATGTTTAAATCCAGATATGTCAGTGTTGTTTGACTCCATTCGTACGTGAAATGTAAATTAGCATCATTCTTATTCATGATGCTGATAGTGTATTCCAGATCTTCTTGTGACCCCCTCCATATTAATATGATGTCATCAATATATCGGCGGTAGAGAACCAAGTCCGCGCCCGCTGGACATGACTCCCAGAATATCTCTTCCCATTTAGCCATATAGAGATTGGCATAGCTGGGCGCGAACCTGGTTCCCATCGCCGTACCACAAACTTGTCTATAGAATTTGCCATTATTACAAAAATAATTGTGATTCAATATATAATGGATACTATCCAAAATAAAATCACATTGGTTAGATGGAATTTCTGTGTCCTTCTCTAAATAGAATTTTACAGCCTTCAGCCCCTCATTGTGGGGTATACTGGTATACAGCGCGGTGACATCACACGTTACCAGGATGAAGTTGCTCTCCCATTTCAAATCTTCAAGAAGGTTAATTATTTGAGTAGAGTCCCTTAAGTAGGAAGGGCGCTCTTTGACATGCCGTTGTAGAGGTCTGTCTACATATTCAGACAGATTACTGCTTAAGGAGCCAATCCCTGATATTATTGGTCTTCCGGGTGGCTTATTAAGATTTTTGTGAATCTTTGGAAGATGGTATATGATTGGTGTCCTTGGAAATTTGACATTTATATAGCTGTATTCTTTATCATTTAGAATACCATCTTCCTTAGCTGCCTTCAGTAGATCCACTAATTCTTTCTTGTATGTGTTTATTGGGTTTTCACTCAATCTTTGGTATGTGTTTTCGTCACTTAGAATTCTTTCAGTTTCCTCGTTGTAATCTGACCTATTCATTACCACAATCCCTCCGCCCTTGTCCGCTGATTTTATTGTGAGATTGTGGTTCTGTTCTAATTCCTTGATGGTTTCAAATTGTTTAGTAGTTAAGTTCTTATTTCTCAATCTTAACTTCTTTGAATTAATGTCACGTATCTCCCTACACACTATTGTTTCAAATGTCTCCAATGCATTCCCCTTGTGTGTCAGGGGATAGAATGTTGATTTTGGCTTAAGATCTGTATATCTGTAGCCGTCTTCCTGTTCTTTGTATTCAAAATTATTTGATCCATACCCCATTCTTTCTAAGGGAGATTTAAGAAAGAACCTTTTTAAAGTCAGTTTCCTTATAAACTCCTTTGTATTCACAAAGGAGTTGAACTTATCCAAACTTTTGGATGGTGCAAATGATAAACCAAGTCCCAAAACTGATTTTTCGTTTTTACTTAACTCATAGGAGCTTAGATTGAATATCCCATTTTCAGTCACAGTATCTTCTTCTTTTTTCTTTATTTTTGCCCCTCCCCTCTTCCCTCTGTGTTTCTTGATTTTGATCTTACTGTTGACTGGTTTTCCTCCCATTCTTTGTGATGGTGGCGATACAATCCTAAAAAAGTAGCAGAAGAAGAAGAGGGGGAGTGTGATGGTTGGCTATCTTGCAGTTTAAGCAATTTTTGTTCATGGTCTCCTGTCTCTTTACTTTTAGTGGATGTTTCTTCGATGGTCATCCCCTTTTTTACCTCTTTTGGTATTTCCATGTTCTGATTATTTGATGATTTTTGTTGTTTTCTCATCCTCGGTGTCTCAAAGTCTTCCTTAGCTCTTCTGTTATATGTTCTTTCATTTTCGTAACCCCTCTTTTTATATGATCTTTCTTCTTCATAATTCCTTCTATGATGGAATTGTCTCTCATCTCCATAATTATGTCCATCTGTATACCCTTGATCTTTCCAATTTCTCTCCGGGTATTCGTGTTGGTTCCAATTTCTTTGTTCGTATTTCTCTCTATGTTGGTGGCCATACTGTCTCTCTCCATATCCATATGGGGCTTGTGCATACTCTCTTCTTCCTCTTCTTGGTCCATTGTATTCATTCCTCCTTCTTTGATCAGTATATTGTCCTTCATATTGACTCCTTTGGAATCCGTTATAAGCATAGGGTCTCCCATGGTTATAGTTCACTCTCTCATAGTTGTTCCTTATTTGTCTATTCTGGGTAAATGGACCCCTATAATAGTGGTTATCATAACCATTTTCATTATATCTAAAATTCCTCGATCTTGGGTCATACGGTGGATTTTCAAATTTTTCCCTGGGGTTCCTTGCTTTAAATGATATTTCCTATTTGAAATTTCTTTGTGTGATATTCTTTTCCAAATTTTTGTTATTTCTATGATTTTCTGTGTCTTTCTCATTCCTATTCTCCCTCCCATTTTCACTTTGTGTTCTCTTGGCCCCTGTATTGTGTTCTATATATGTGTTTCTTTCTCTAACTTCTACATCTTACCCGACTGCCAAATCATTTTCTTCTTCTTCCTCTTTCTTTTTCTCAATTTCTCTCATTAGCTTTTTAGTTTTCTTTCTTATAATATCCTCCTTGATCTTACTTACTTTTTTAATTAGACTTTCTTTCTTTTCTGCAATCTCCTTACTTTCTGGTCCTGAGTTTTCTAGGTTTACTATAATGACCTCGTTCTCTTTAATTCCAACATCTAAGTCAGTAATCAGAATCTCCCTATATTCTATTATTAATTGTATTAGTTGTTTGGAGGTTTCAATTAGCACATTCCTCCATTTAGCTGCTATATTGTCTGATAAAGGAAAAGCACAGTCTTTATGTACTAATAAACCTTTAGGAATCACTTCTAGGTCCAAACATTTCTTAAGGAACGAAATTTCGCCCTTGTATTTGACCTCTGAAATTAAGAGTTTCTCAAGTTCTTTAAATATTAGCTGTATATCAATTGTATCTGTTCCTTCTTCTGACAGACTCACCTCATTGACATTGTGAATTATACCAATGTCAATGGGTTGTCTTAGATTCTGAATGGAATTCATAATACTCAGTGTGTCCAACGGCTGCTTGGTGAATACTAGGCAATGTTAGAAATTTCACATGAAGAAACACCCAGCGCCTGTTGGTTTTAACCTCTAGCTCGGATAAATTGACCCCTAGTGGTCAACTAAAAAACAATCAAGATTTAAAATAAGGTATCCAAGCGCCAACAAAATGAGGCAGGGTCTTAGCTAAAATTAATTACTTATCACTATTTATTTACAATGTTCATTCCATTTCTGGATGAAAGTACAAACATAAGCAAGCAATGAAAATCAGTGACGATTACAATTTGCTAATTGAAATTCTTCTACCTTGGGGTCTCCAAGTAAAAGTGGTTAAGTGGTGACACTTGTAATTTTATCTCTGATTTTGTAAAATATAATATAAAAATTCCCGAATATCACATACAATTTTAAATCAAACCTTTCATTCCCTCATGGATCCATGTTAACAATCTAAAATAAGCTCACAGTAAAAATGGACTCACAGTAAGAGTGGAAATGGGCTTTCACCTTTTTCCTTATTAAAAATAGGATTAAAACTCACCTGCTAAAATAATAGCAGGGATTCTTAATACCCTAGATATTGTTTATTTCTGACAGTTTCAGTTGAAACTGACAGCCACTAAGAAATCAGCTTATCTCTTATACTATGCACAATAACAAACACTCCTAATATCTGAGCGAGTGCCGCTATATCACAGCAGCTCTCGCTACTTGATTATTATAACTTCTGGATATATGTATAACCAAAGTCTAGGCTTCTTGATAGAGCCTAAGCTCAGTTTCTGTGCTGCTGACAGATATATCTGGGTTTCAACGGGTGGCTATTATTCAATGATACAGTAGTGACTAAATAACTTTACAGTATTAATCCAGTGCTTTCAAATTAAAAACAACAAGATGATACGAACAAACTTAGTGACAACCTCTAAAACTTAGTGTCGAATTTGGCAAAAGACATATGTGATTGGTGATTCTTAGTGATCGCTCACTCCTTTAACCATGTGTTTAACAAACAAAATTACAAATTTCAACACTCTATCAAAGAAACACAAATCTTATAGCTCTAAAAACGCTATTTCTGTGAAAAAATCTGTAATCAAAAAAATCCAAAAAAATCCAGGTGGTATTATATACCGTGAAAAACGTGAATCTGAAACTGGTATAGTTCAAAAAAAGTCTAATTGTGTCGTCTCTTCACTGCTGTGTGCGGCTAACCATATTGCCTTAAAATGTCAAATAAACCAATATTAAATAGTTAGACCTTAGTCAATAAGTTTGGTGTGTCCCCAGATGCTGTAATTCCCCGGACCAGTGGAGATGCCAGTCCTCCTTCTCACTTTGTTTATATGTGTGTCTGCAATGGTGTGCGGCTCAGT
Organism: Bombina bombina; assembly: GCF_027579735.1. Classification (NCBI taxonomy): domain Eukaryota; kingdom Metazoa; phylum Chordata; class Amphibia; order Anura; family Bombinatoridae; genus Bombina; species Bombina bombina. The sequence continues at coordinate 470,762,632 of NC_069501.1, forward strand.
TTCTTAGCTTCCCAAGTTTTTTAAAAAACGCTGCACGACTGATCCCTCTGTTAAAACAGATACAAACAATAGTGTATATTGCAAATATCAGTACTAATGTAAGAAATATACTCACCAGCCAATGCGTTTCGGTCGTACATCGACCTTTCTCAAGACTGGTTTTAATCACAAACAGAGGTGCTTTTATACCCCTTTCTTCCTGACCTTAGTTTTGGTCCCGGAAGTGTTTGTTATAATCCCTTCGATTTTAATTTAGTGTTTTGTTTGTCACTTTGTCTATAATTGACTCTTTTTTAGCTTCTATTGCTCTCTACATATTTCTTTATTTGTTCTACTTGTTTATTTTCGTGTTTTATTGTGTTAAGATCTTAAGTTTCTTGTTTTACGTCTCGTTTTTTGGTCTTTCCTATTGGCTAGTCGGAATTTCTTTTGTGTTACGTAATTGGCCAGTGTTTTATGTTACGTAATTGGCCAGTTTTTTGTGGGTGTGTGATTTTCAATACTCCTTATTGGTTGTGGTTTGTAGCTTTAGTTGATGATATTGATTGGCCAGTTTTTTATGGGTGTGTGGCTTTCAATATTCTCTATTGGTTGTGGTTTATAGCTTCAATTGGTGATATTAATCCTTTCGAATATTTTATCGATCATTTCTTACTTTGTTGTTTTCTTTTGATTTGCGTAAACCTAATAGAGATCTTATCCGAGTTTTCAAAAACCCTCTTAACTAATGTCATTATTCTTTTAGCAGGTGTATAAATACCCTTGTGTATTCATTCTCATTTGGATGTTTATCACCGCTTTTTCTTACAGGTTTTCCTTCCTTTACCTCACTATTCGAATACTTCTCTCTTTGTTTTTAATGTATGACAGGTACCAATTTTGTACATATATAAATGAAGAAATGAAAAAACTAAATTGTACTTCACTTCTTTATTGGAGATTTAGTGAATGGCACTCTTTTGTTTGCTTATATATCTAAGCTAATTTTACTCTGCTTTACTTCGTTGATACTTATACATTTTCTGTGTTGTTAACTCCTTCTCTATCGCTCTCCTTTGGTCATCATTGGTATCGCTCTATTCTTCATTGCTCCTAACTTATTTTATTTGTTTATTACAGCGTTTTCCAAATGTAATTCCCTTTTTCCTAATATTTTCTTACTTTGTGTTGTGCAATGTAATATAATATATGTTATATATTTTTACATGGTAGCTTCCCAGGGGTCCGGAAACCATTCCCATTATCTTAGTAAATTAAATTTTAAGGTTTTCCATTTCTGGAGGAATAAGAATTGTTGGTTTATCATTTCTAAAGGAATGAGAATTGTTGTTTTATCATAAATATAGACTACAAAATGAAAATAATTTTTAAATTGTTTAGAATATATATAGGTGCAATTTATCTATATATATATATAGCACGATAACTTCTAGTGAAAATCCACTTTGCACAGCTATTTGTTTTCATTTTTCTGTGCATTTTCCACTCTTTTGTTGTTGTTATTTTCCAAACCATCAAAGTGTTCAGTCTTATATTTTTTTTTTTAAAGACTAAACAGGGCCACTAGTTTTCATATAGCAACCATATTTTGTAAGTGTTTTTTTCTTAAAGTTCTTATATAACATGTTTATATATCATGTTTAGATATTAGACTGTATGCCTTACACGGACTAGTGGGATTCAATCATATTCTTTTAATTCCGGAATCTTCTTATGGTTGTTTTGTTTTCAAAGGAAACTTCCTTTTTCGAAAAGAATTTTTGGAATAACGTTTTCCATATATTGTATAGGTCAGATCTTATCTTATGAAGGCATTCTTTTTATTTAGAGACAAGTTTGTTGGTTTAAGAAATGGGGGTTCTTTTTGTTCAAATTTTCTGGATATCTTTCCTGTATGGATGTCTGCATTTTAGGTCTCTTCAGTGAAGGTCTCTTGTGGGTGACTTTCCTATATGGGTATCTGCATTTTAGGTTTCCTCAGTGGAGGTTTAATATCAATTTTCCCTATTTTTTTTTCTTTTTTCAAGAATTATAAACCCTTAGCATTTTGTATTTAAGGTTTTTTTAGGGATGTTAAATCCATTTTCTTTTTTCTTTTTTCTTTTTCACAGAGGTTATTATGTTGTTAAATTTGAATTTTAGGTTAGATTCCAAAGGTGGGACAGATCCTCTTTATTGTTTAACCCTCTTGGGTATAGGCAGTCCATATGAAAGATCCATTTCGATTCTTCTATCAGAAGTCTTCTTTCGTGATCGCCTCCTCTCCAGTTTTTGTGAACCTTTTTTATTCCTATATACTTCAAAGATTTTACTTCTCCATGATGTTTTTCAAAGAAATGGTTATATAAGGGGGTTTCTTTACTTAGCTTCTCAATACAGAGAAGGTGTTCACGTATTCGGTCCTTCAACTGTCTGGATGTCTGTCCGACATATTGTAATCCACATGGGCATTGAAGTAGATAAATGACATTCCTATCATGGCATCGGATCAATTCTTCTATTTTATACTTTTGTGCGTTATGGTTGGATTGGAATTCGGTAGTTTTTATTCCATTTTTACATGCTTTACATGTATGACAAGGAAAAAATCCTTTCACTGTCTTCCCAAACGGATCCTTAATTTTTAGCAGTTTCTTCTTTTGCGTGCTAGGTGCCAATCTGTTTTTCAAATTGTTGGCCCTTCGGTAGACGAAAATTGTTTTTTCTGGGAGTTTTTCTCCTAGGATGTCATCGTCTTTCAATATACTCCAATGTTTCCTGTAGATATCTTCAATTATTCGGCAGTTTTGACTGTATTCTGTTATTAGTGGAACCTTTACCATATTTTCATCATTTGTTGTCGACCTCTCTTTGTATTTGGTGAGGTTTTTTCTTTCCACTGTTCTTACTTCTTCTATTCTTTGATTTAATGCTTCTTCGTTGTAACCTCTGTCTAGAAACTTGGCTTTAATAGTCTGGGCTTGTTCTTCCCACTTCAAGGGATCGGAACAGTTCTTTTTCATCCTAAGAAGTTGCCCTTTTGGGATGTTCCTTTTTGTAAGAATACAAAAGCTGATGCCATTTCCAGGTCATTTGAAATAACCGAAGAATCTGAAAATATGACTCAGGTAATTCCTCTCACAAAAATAATTGGTGCCGCAAACTTGGTAACATCTGACTTATATCAAGCACAAATTTCTGATTTAGAAATACCTCCTATATGTTCTCCCGACTCTGAGTCAGGACTTTACTTGTACAAAGAAAAAAATGATGTACCTAGCTGTTTGAGAAAACAGATAATCCAACAACACCATAATACTCCATTAGTGGGACACCCCGGTATCGAAAAGACGAATGAGTTAATCAAAAGGAACTATTGGTGGCCACAAATGAAAATGACAGTACAAGATTATATTCTCAATTGCCAAATATGTGCAACCAAAAAGAAAGAGCACCACAAACCGTATGGATTACTGTGTCCACTTCCAATACCACAAAAACCTTGGGATGTTATATCCATGGATTTCATTGTGGATTTACCACTATCACATGCTCATAACACAATAATGGTAGTTGTGGATCATCTAACGAGGTTGGCTCATTTTATTCCCTTGAAGAAGATACCAACAGCCATCACAACGGCTACAGTTTTTAATGACCACATTTTCAAACTACATGGCTTACCAGCATCAATTGTGTCAGATCGCAGTAGTCAATTTACCTCTAAATTTTGGAGATATTTATGTCAAACATTGCATATCACACTAAGGTTCACTACAGCTTTTCACCCGCAATCTAACGTGCTCACTGAGCGTTTGAACCTGACCCTGGAGCAGTATCTCAGATGCTTCATATCAACACAGCAGAATGATTGGTACACTCTGTTACCGACCGCTGAGTTCGCTTATAACAACTCTGTTAATTCTTCAACTAAGGTAACCCCATTTTTTGCCACATACGGTTTTCATCCTAGACCTTACCCCAACACTTTAACTTGTTCCCAATCACCCTCTGTTTCAACTTACACAGACAGTTTAAAAGATGTCATGGCAACGCTACAGAATCATCTCAGTGCGGCTAAGAAGTCTCAGAAAACTTACTATGATAAACAGAGAACTCCAGCACCTAAGTATGAACTTAATGATCTTGTTTGGTTGTCCACAAAAAACATTAAACTTCCAGTACCCTCTAAAAAACTAGCTGATCATTTTATTGGTCCCTTCCCTATTGTCAAAATCATTAATGACAATGCAGTAACCTTGAAACTACCAACGGATATGCATATCCATCCCTCCTTTCATGTTTCACTTCTGAAACCCTACCGGGGGACTGGGATTCCGCAACCTCTTGTCTACAGACCTGCAATTCCGGATCCTCTGGACTATGAGGTAGATATGATATTGGACTCCAGACGTCGTAGAGGAACGCTGGAATACCTGGTTCACTGGAAAGGTTAGGATTATAGTGAAAACTCTTGGGTTCCAATTCGGGATCTGAATGCTCCGATTCTATTGGCGGATTTTCACTCGTCTTATCCTCTGAAACCTGGACCCCAGTCTTGTGGGGGGGGTTCTTGACGGGGGGGATCTGTCATGATTCTGCCTAGGACTATACCTTTAAATCAGGATCTCCTCCCTTGTCTCTAGCCCTATTTAAGTCACTCCTTCTCCTCACTGCATTGCTTGATTATTGCAGTCTGAGGGAAGTTTGTTTTAACACTCCTTGGTCTCTGCAAGCTTAATTACACCGTTCTCACCAAATCTCTCAAATTATTACTCAAGTTTTTTGGTTCATTTTGTAAGTAGCTATTATCTAAGTTACTTCTTTCCTTCTGGATTTATTTATTTTCAATACCGTTGAAGCCTCAATACCTTTCAGCAAGCCTGTACAATGGATCAAGTCAGCTCCAAGGCGGGACTTCGCCTCAAGCGTGTTAGTTCTGTGACGTCACACGCCGCTGCACAAGCTGTGCTGTCGGCGCGCCAGTCTCCCCACACACGCTGAACACTCAGCACAGAGTCACACGCATATTCAATTGCTCACTCGGGCTAAGACCTAAAACCTAAGGAATTAAGGTATGTACATATCAAAAGACTTAAAGCATGCTAATAACGAGATCTCCAACTTTAATCACTATTGCAACCCTCTCCACCTCGTAAAACAAGAGACTGTTAAACAACTCATACCGGTCATTACAATTGTTTATGCAACAACTCAGTTATGTCAGCTAGATACACTTTTCACTAAAGGCTCAACATTATATATATATTTGTGACTGTTCATCCATTTTCTTACATTGAGACAATACTGTGACTTTCATTTAAACTTATCAATTTTTACAGTCATTCTCTTGCTAAATTACTATATTATATTTGAGTCTCTCTGACTGTCAGATATTCAGTTCAGAGATTATTCCTATTTCACCTATCCTACAAAAATATTGTTTTCATACAGGTTCCCTTTTACCTAGAAATGATATCAGGGAGAAAATGAAAACAAACACTCAGAAATATGGTGACATTTTGCTTTATTATAATGTTAATAAAAGTAATCTTCACAGAATAATCAAGCCTTTAAAAAGAATAAAATTTGCACTTAATTCCAGGTTAATCATGGATCTTCTAGAAATGTCTAATCAAATATCTTCACTGAATCAAAAGGTGGAAATATTAGCCCAAGGATTAACTGAAATAAAAAATGAGAACAGTACTTTGAAAAGGATTCTCAATGAATTTATTTCTCAAAAAACCAATGAAATACCTGAACCACATGTTAATCCCCCCATACCATTTAGTGGTGATCGCACTAAATTTCGCGAATATAAAAATGCTTGCATGCTACTTTTTACATTAAAACCTAGAACCTACTGTACTGATAAAATAAAAGTATACACTGCTATATCTTATCTCTCAGGCGAACCTCGTGCATGGGCTGATAGGTTCATAGAAAGTGAAGACCCTCTACTAAACTCAATAGAGAATTTTTTCCTTACAATGGCAGTTCTGTACGATGACATCAATAAACAACAGACTGCAGAACAAAAGTTAAGATCCCTCAAACAAGGGAAAAGGGCAGTAGAGGATTACATAGCTGATTTTCAGCTATGGGCCACTGACTCACAGTGGAACTCAGTTAGTTTAAAAAATCAATTCCGATTAGGCCTTTCAGAACACCTGAAAGATGAACTTTCAAGGGTGGAGTTCCCAAAAACATTAGAAGCTCTCATTAAGTTGAGTATAGCCATAGATAGGAGATACCGAGAAAGAAAAAGTGAAAGATTTCAACTTGAAGGCACTCATAAGAAGCCTTATCATTCCTATTCTGAGAAAGCCATTTCCACTCCTGTTCCAATGGAAATAGGAACTATACGTGGACCTCTAACTCAGGACGAGAAACAAAGAAGAAGATTAGCCAATTTGTGTCTGTATTGTGCTAATAAGGAGCATGAAGTTGTCAGTTGCCCACTCCTTCTACGCCAAAAGAAGGGTAAGTTAAATAAAGATTGTCATTCTGAAGTACAAATTAAACCATCTCTCCTTGTACTAAATTTCACAAGAAGAAACACCCAGCGCCTGTTGGTTTTAACCTCTAGCTCGGATAAATTGACCCCTAGTGGTCAACTAAAAAACAATCAAGATTTAAAATAAGGTATCCAAGCGCCAACAAAATGAGGCAGGGTCTTAGCTAAAATTAATTACTTATCACTATTTATTTACAATGTTCATTCCATTTCTGGATGAAAGTACAAACATAAGCAAGCAATGAAAATCAGTGACGATTATAATTTGTTAATTGAAATTCTTCTACCTTGGGGTCTCCAAGTAAAAGTGGTTAAGTGGTGACACTTGTAATTTTATCTCTGATTTTGTAAAATATAATATAAAAATTCCCGAATATCACATACAATTTTAAATCAAACCTTTCATTCCCTCATGGATCCATGTTAACAATCTAAAATAAGCTCACAGTAAAAATGGACTCACAGTAAGAGTGGAAATGGGCTTTCACCTTTTTCCTTATTAAAAATAGGATTAAAACTCACCTGCTAAAATAATAGCAGGGATTCTTAATACCCTAGATATTGTTTATTTCTGACAGTTTCAGTTGAAACTGACAGCCACTAAGAAATCAGCTTATCTCTTATACTATGCACAATAACAAACACTCCTAATATCTGAGCGAGTGCCGCTATATCACAGCAGCTCTCGCTACTTGATTATTATAACTTCTGGATATATGTATAACCAAAGTCTAGGCTTCTTGATAGAGCCTAAGCTCAGTTTCTGTGCTGCTGACAGATATATCTGGGTTTCAACGGGTGGCTATTATTCAATGATACGGTAGTGACTAAATAACTTTACAGTATTAATCCAGTGCTTTCAAATTAAAAACAACAAGATGATACGAACAAACTTAGTGACAACCTCTAAAACTTAGTGTCGAATTTGGCAAAAGACATATGTGATTGGTGGTTCTTAGTGATCGCTCACTCCTTTAACCATGTGTTTAACAAACAAAATTACAAATTTCAACACTCTATCAAAGAAACACAAATCTTATAGCTCTAAAAACGCTATTTCTGTGAAAAAATCTGTAATCAAAAAAATCCAAAAAAATCCAGGTGGTATTATATACCGTGAAAAACGTGAATCTGAAACTGGTATAGTTCAAAAAAAGTCTAATTGTGTCGTCTCTTCACTGCTGTGTGCGGCTAACCATATTGCCTTAAAATGTCAAATAAACCAATATTAAATAGTTAGACCTTAGTCTTCAATAAGTTCGGTGTGTCCCCAGATGCTGTAATTCCCCGGACCAGTGGAGATGCCAGTCCTCCTTCTCACTTTGTTTATATGTGTGTCTGCAATGGTGTGCGGCTCAGTTTCTTAGCTTCCCAAGTTTTTTAAAAAACGCTGCACGACTGATCCCTCTGTTAAAACAGATACAAACAATAGTGTAGATTGCAAATATCAGTACTAATGTAAGAAATATACTCACCAGCCAACGCGTTTCGGTCGTACATCGACCTTTCTCAAGACTGGTTTTAATCACAGAGGTGCTTTTATACCCCTTTCTTCCTGACCTTAGTTTTGGTCCCGGAAGTGTTTGTTATAATCCCTTCGATTTTAATTTAGTGTTTTGTTTGTCACTTTGTCTATAATTGACTCTTTTTTAGCTTCTATTGCTCTCTACATATTTCTTTATTTGTTCTACTTGTTTATTTTCGTGTTTTATTGTGTTAAGATCTTAAGTTTCTTGTTTTACGTCTCGTTTTTTGGTCTTTCCTATTGGCTAGTCGGAATTTCTTTTGTGTTACGTAATTGGCCAGTGTTTTATGTTACGTAATTGGCCAGTTTTTTGTGGGTGTGTGATTTTCAATACTCCTTATTGGTTGTGGTTTGTAGCTTTAGTTGATGATATTGATTGGCCAGTTTTTTATGGGTGTGTGGCTTTCAATATTCTCTATTGGTTGTGGTTTATAGCTTCAATTGGTGATATTAATCCTTTCGAATATTTTATCGATCATTTCTTACTTTGTTGTTTTCTTTTGATTTGCGTAAACCTAATAGAGATCTTATCCGAGTTTTCAAAAACCCTCTTAACTAATGTCATTATTCTTTTAGCAGGTGTATAAATACCCTTGTGTATTCATTCTCATTTGGATGTTTATCACCGCTTTTTCTTGCAGGTTTTCCTTCCTTTACCTCACTATTCGAATACTTCTCTCTTTGTTTTTAATGTATGACAGGTACCAATTTTGTACATATATAAATGAAGAAATGAAAAAACTAAATTGTACTTCACTTCTTTATTGGAGATTTAGTGAATGGCACTCTTTTGTTTGCTTATATATCTAAGCTAATTTTACTCTGCTTTACTTCGTTGATACTTATACATTTTCTGTGTTGTTAACTCCTTCTCTATCGCTCTCCTTTGGTCATCATTGGTATCGCTCTATTCTTCATTGCTCCTAACTTATTTTATTTGTTTATTACAGCGTTTTCCAAATGTAATTCCCTTTTTCCTAATATTTTCTTACTTTGTGTTGTGCAATGTAATATAATATATGTTATATATTTTTACATGGTAGCTTCCCAGGAGTCCAGAAACCATTCCCATTATCTTAGTAAATTAAATTTTAAGGTTTTCCATTTCTGGAGGAATAAGAATTGTTGGTTTATCATTTCTAAAGGAATGAGAATTGTTGTTTTATCATAAATATAGACTACAAAATGAAAATAATTTTTAAATTGTTTAGAATATATATAGGTGCAATTTATCTATATATATATAGCACGATAACTTCTAGTGAAAATCCACTTTGCACAGCTATTTGTTTTCATTTTTCTGTGCATTTTCCACTCTTTTGTTATTGTTATTTTCCAAACCATCAAAGTGTTCAGTCTTATATTTTTTTTTTAAAGACTAAACAGGGCCACTAGTTTTCATATAGCAACCATATTTTGTAAGTGGTTTTTTCTTAAAGTTCTTATATAACATGTTTATATATCATGTTTAGATATTAGACTGTATGCCTTACACGGACTAGTGGGATTCAATCATATTCTTTTAATTCCGGAATCTTCTTATGGTTGTTTTGTTTTCAAAGGAAACTTCCTTTTTCGAAAAGAATTTTTGGAATAACGTTTTCCATATATTGTATAGGTCAGATCTTATCTTATGAAGGCATTCTTTTTATTTAGAGACAACTTTGTTGGTTTAAGAAATGGGGGTTCTTTTTGTTCAAATTTTCTGGATATCTTTCCTGTATGGATGTCTGCATTTTAGGTCTCTTCAGTGAAGGTCTCTTGTGGGTGACTTTCCTATATGGGTATCTGCATTTTAGGTTTCCTCAGTGGAGGTTTAATATCAATTTTCCCTATTTTTTTTCTTTTTTCAAGAATTATAAACCCTTAGCATTTTGTATTTAAGGTTTTTTTAGGGATGTTAAATCCATTTTCTTTTTTCTTTTTTCTTTTTCACAGAGGTTATTATGTTGTTATATTTGAATTTTAGGTTAGATTCCAAAGGTGGGACAGATCCTCTTTATTGTTTAACCCTCTTGGGTATAGGCAGTCCATATGAAAGATCCATTTCGATTCTTCTATCAGAAGTCTTCTTTCATGATCGCCTCCTCTCCAGTTTTTGTGAACCTTTTTTATTCCTATATACTTCAAAGATTTTACTTCTCCATGATGTTTTTCAAAGAAATGGTTATATAAGGGGGTTTCTTTACTTAGCTTCTCAATACAGAGAAGGTGTTCACGTATTCGGTCCTTCAACTGTCTGGATGTCTGTCCGACATATTGTAATCCACATGGGCATTGAAGTAGATAAATGACATTCCTATCATGGCATCGGATCAATTCTTCTATTTTATACTTTTGTGCGTTATGGTTGGATTGGAATTCGGTAGTTTTTATTCCATTTTTACATGCTTTACATGTATGACAAGGAAAAAATCCTTTCACTGTCTTCCCAAACGGATCCTTAATTTTTAGCAGTTTCTTCTTTTGCGTGCTAGGTGCCAATCTGTTTTTCAAATTGTTGGCCCTTCGGTAGACGTAAATTGGTTTTTCTGGGAGTTTTTCTCCTAGGATGTCATCGTCTTTCAATATACTCCAATGTTTCCTGTAGATATCTTCAATTATTCGGCAGTTTTGACTGTATTCTGTTATTAGTGGAACCTTTACCATATTTTCATCATTTGTTGTCGACCTCTCTTTGTATTTGGTGAGGTTTTTTCTTTCCACTGTTCTTACTTCTTCTATTCTTTGATTTAATGCTTCTTCGTTGTAACCTCTGTCTAGAAACTTGGATTTAATAGTCTGGGCTTGTTCTTCCCACTTCAAGGGATCGGAACAGTTCTTTTTCATCCTAAGGAGTTGCCCTTTTGGGATGTTCCTTTTCCAGTTGTTGTGGTGACAACTTTTTTTGGTGGACATAGTTGTTACTGTCCACCTTCTTGAAGAATGTGGATGTCTCAATCTTCCCTTCCTTCACTTCTATGTTTAAATCCAGATATGTCAGTGTTGTTTGACTCCATTCGTACATGAAATGTAAATTAGCATCATTCTTATTCATGATGCTGATAGTGTATTCCAGATCTTCTTGTGACCCCCTCCATATTAATATGATGTCATCAATATATCGGCGGTAGAGAACCAAGTCCGCGCCCGCTGGACATGACTCCCAGAATATCTCTTCCCATTTAGCCATATAGAGATTGGCATAGCTGGGCGCGAACCTGGTTCCCATCGCCGTACCACAAACTTGTCTATAGAATTTGCCATTATTACAAAAATAATTGTGATTCAATATATAATGGATACTATCCAAAATAAAATCACATTGGTTAGATGGAATTTCTGTGTCCTTCTCTAAATAGAATTTTACAGCCTTCAGCCCCTCATTGTGGGGTATACTGGTATACAGCGCGGTGACATCACACGTTACCAGGATGAAGTTGCTCTCCCATTTCAAATCTTCAAGAAGGTTAATTATTTGAGTAGAGTCCCTTAAGTAGGAAGGGCGCTCTTTGACATGCCGTTGTAGATGTCTGTCTACATATTCAGACAGATTACTGCTTAAGGAGCCAATCCCTGATATTATTGGTCTTCCGGGTGGCTTATTAAGATTTTTGTGAATCTTTGGAAGATGGTATATGATTGGTGTCCTTGGAAATTTGACATTTATATAGCTGTATTCTTTATCATTTAGAATACCATCTTCCTTAGCTGCCTTCAGTAGATCCACTAATTCTTTCTTGTATGTGTTTATTGGGTTTTCACTCAATCTTTGGTATGTGTTTTCGTCACTTAGAATTCTTTCAGTTTCCTCGTTGTAATCTGACCTATTCATTACCACAATCCCTCCGCCCTTGTCCGCTGATTTTATTGTGAGATTGTGGTTCTGTTCTAATTCCTTGATGGTTTCAAATTGTTTAGTAGTTAAGTTCTTATTTCTCAATCTTAACTTCTTTGAATTAATGTCACGTATCTCCCTACACACTATTGTTTCAAATGTCTCCAATGCATTCCCCTTGTGTGTCAGGGGATAGAATGTTGATTTTGGCTTAAGATCTGTATGTCTGTAGCCGTCTTCCTGTTCTTTGTATTCAAAATTATTTGATCCATACCCCATTCTTTCTAAGGGAGATTTAAGAAAGAACCTTTTTAAAGTCAGTTTCCTTATAAACTCATTTGTATTCACAAAGGAGTTGAACTTATCCAAACTTTTGGATGGTGCAAATGATAAACCAAGTCCCAAAACTGATTTTTCGTTTTTACTTAACTCATAGGAGCTTAGATTGAATATCCCATTTTCAGTCACAGTATCTTCTTCTTTTTTCTTTATTTTTGCCCCTCCCCTCTTCCCTCTGTGTTTCTTGATTTTGATCTTACTGTTGACTGGTTTTCCTCCCATTCTTTGTGATGGTGGCGATCCAATCCTAAAAAAGTAGCAGAAGAAGAAGAGGGGGAGTGTGATGGTTGGCTATCTTGCAGTTTAAGCAATTTTTGTTCATGGTCTCCTGTCTCTTTACTTTTAGTGGATGTTTCTTCGATGGTCATCCCCTTTTTTACCTCTTTTGGTCTTTCCATGTTCTGATTATTTGATGATTTTTGTTGTTTTCTCATCCTCGGTGTCTCAAAGTCTTCCTTAGCTCTTCTGTTATATGTTCTTTCATTTTCGTAACCCCTCTTTTTATATGATCTTTCTTCTTCATAATTCCTTCTATGATGGAATTGTCTCTCATCTCCATAATTATGTCCATCTGTATACCCTTGATCTTTCCAATTTCTCTCTGGGTATTCGTGTTGGTTCCAATTTCTTTGTTCGTATTTCTCTCTATGTTGGTGGCCATACTGTCTCTCTCCATATCCATATGGGGCTTGTGCATACTCTCTTTTTCCTCTTCTTGGTCCATTGTATTCATTCCTCCTTCTTTGATCAGTATATTGTCCTTCATATTGACTCCTTTGGAATCTGTTATAAGCATAGGGTCTCCCATGGTTATAGTTCACTCTCTCATAGTTGTTCCTTATTTGTCTATTCTGGGTAAATGGACCCCTATAATAGTGGTTATCATAACCATTTTCATTATATCTAAAATTCCTCGATCTTGGGTCATACGGTGGATTTTCAAATTTTTCCCTGGGGTTCCTTGCTTTAAATGATATTTCCTCTTTGAAATTTCTTTGTGTGATATTCTTTTCCAAATTTTTGTTATTTCTATGATTTTCTGTGTCTTTCTCATTCCTATTCTCCCTCCCATTTTCACTTTGTGTTCTCTTGGCCCCTGTATTGTGTTCTATATATGTGTTTCTTTCTCTAACTTCTACATCTTCCCCGACTGCCAAATCATTTTCTTCTTCTTCCTCTTTCTTTTTCTCAATTTCTCTCATTAGCTTTTTAGTTTTCTTTCTTATAATATCCTCCTTGATCTTACTTACTTTTTTAATTAGACTTTCTTTCTTTTCTGCAATCTCCTTACTTTCTGGTCCTGAGTTTTCTAGGTTTACTATAATGACCTTGTTCTCTTTAATTCCAGCATCTAAATCAGTAATCAGAATCTCCCTATATTCTATTATTAATTGTATTAGTTGTTTGGAGGTTTCAATTAGCACATTCCTCCATTTAGCTGCTATATTGTCTGATAAAGGAAAAGCACAGTCTTTATGTACTAATAAACCTTTAGGAATCACTTCTAGTTCCAAACATTTCTTAAGGAACGAAATTTCACCCTTGTATTTGACCTCTGAAATTAAGAGTTTCTCAAGTTCTTTAAATATTAGCTGTATATCAATTGTATCTGTTCCTTCTTCTGACAGACTCACCTCATTGACATTGTGAATTATACCAATGTCAATGGGTTGTCTTAGATTCTGAATGGAATTCATAATACTCAGTGTGTCCAACGGCTGCTTGGTGAATACTAGGCAATATTAGAAATTTCACAAGAAGAAACACCCAGCGCTTGTTGGTTTTAACCTCTAGCTCGGATAAATTGACCCCTAGTGGTCAACTAAAAAACAATCAAGATTTAAAATAAGGTATCCAAGCGCCAACAAAATGAGGCAGGGTCTTAGCTAAAATTAATTACTTATCACTATTTATTTACAATGTTCATTCCATTTCTGGATGAAAGTACAAACATAAGCAAGCAATGAAAATCAGTGATGATTACAATTTGCTAATTGAAATTCTTCTACCTTGGGGTCTCCAAGTAAAAGTGGTTAAGTGGTGACACTTGTAATTTTATCTCTGATTTTGTAAAATATAATATAAAAATTCCCGAATATCACATACAATTTTAAATCAAACCTTTCATTCCCTCATGGATCCATGTTAACAATCTAAAATAAGCTCACAGTAAAAATGGACTCACAGTAAGAGTGGAAATGGGCTTTCACCTTTTTCCTTATTAAAAATAGGATTAAAACTCACCTGCTAAAATAATAGCAGGGATTCTTAATACCCTAGATATTGTTTATTTCTGACAGTTTCAGTTGAAACTGACAGCCACTAAGAAATCAGCTTATCTCTTATACTATGCACAATAACAAACACTCCTAATATCTGAGCGAGTGCCGCTATATCACAGCAGCTCTCGCTACTTGATTATTATAACTTCTGGATATATGTATAACCAAAGTCTAGGCTTCTTGATAGAGCCTAAGCTCAGTTTCTGTGCTGCTGACAGATATATCTGGGTTTCAACGGGTGGCTATTATTCAATGATACGGTAGTGACTAAATAACTTTACAGTATTAATCCAGTGCTTTCAAATTAAAAACAACAAGATGATACGAACAAACTTAGTGACAACCTCTAAAACTTAGTGTCGAATTTGGCAAAAGACATATGTGATTGGTGATTCTTAGTGATCGCTCACTCCTTTAACCATGTGTTTAACAAACAAAATTACAAATTTCAACACTCTATCAAAGAAACACAAATCTTATAGCTCTAAAAACGCTATTTCTGTGAAAAAATCTGTAATCAAAAAAATCCAAAAAAATCCAGGTGGTATTATATACCGTGAAAAACGTGAATCTGAAACTGGTATAGTTCAAAAAAAGTCTAATTGTGTCGTCTTTTCACTGCTGTGTGCGGCTAACCATATTGCCTTAAAATGTCAAATAAACCAATATTAAATAGTTAGACCTTAGTCTTCAATAAGTTCGGGGTGTGTCCCCAGATGCTGTAATTCCCCGGACCAGTGGAGATGCCAGTCCTCCTTCTCACTTTGTTTATATGTTTGTCTGCAATGGTGTGCGGATCAGTTTCTTAGCTTCCCAAGTTTTTTAAAAAACGCTGCACGACTGATCCCTCTGTTAAAACAGATACAAACAATAGTGTAGATTGCAAATATCAGTAGTAATGTAAGAAATATACTCACCAGCCAACGCGTTTCGGTCGTACATCGACCTTTCTCAAGACTGGTTTTAATCACAAACAGAGGTGCTTTTATACCCCTTTCTTCCTGACCTTAGTTTTGGTCCCGGAAGTGTTTGTTATAATCCCTTCGATTTTAATTTAGTGTTTTGTTTGTCACTTTGTCTATAATTGACTCTTTTTTAGCTTCTATTGCTCTCTACATATTTCTTTATTTGTTCTAATTGTTTATTTTCGTGTTTTATTGTATTAAGATCTTAAGTTTCTTGTTTTACGTCTCGTTTTTTGGTCTTTCCTATTGGCTAGTCGGAATTTCTTTTGTGTTACGTAATTGGCCAGTGTTTTATGTTACGTAATTGGCCAGTTTTTTGTGGGTGTGTGATTTTCAATACTCCTTATTGGTTGTGGTTTGTAGCTTTAGTTGATGATATTGATTGGCCAGTTTTTTATGGGTGTGTGGCTTTCAATATTCTCTATTGGTTGTGGTTTATAGCTTCAATTGGTGATATTAATCCTTTCGAATATTTTATCGATCATTTCTTACTTTGTTGTTTTCTTTTGATTTGCGTAAACCTAATAGAGATCTTATCCGAGTTTTCAAAAACCCTCTTAACTAATGTCATTATTCTTTTAGCAGGTGTATAAATACCCTTGTGTATTCATTCTCATTTGGATGTTTATCACCGCTTTTTCTTGCAGGTTTTCCTTCCTTTACCTCACTATTCGAATACTTCTCTCTTTGTTTTTAATGTATGACAGGTACCAATTTTGTACATATATAAATGAAGAAATGAAAAAACTAAATTGTACTTCACTTCTTTATTGGAGATTTAGTGAATGGCACTCTTTTGTTTGCTTATATATCTAAGCTAATTTTACTCTGCTTTACTTCGTTGATACTTATGCATTTTCTGTGTTGTTAACTCCTTCTCTATCACTCTCCTTTGGTCATCATTGGTATCGCTCTATTCTTCATTGCTCCTAACTTATTTTATTTGTTTATTACAGCGTTTTCCAAATGTAATTCCCTTTTTCCTAATATTTTCTTACTTTGTGTTGTGCAATGTAATATAATATATGTTATATATTTTTACATGGTAGCTTCCCAGGGGTCCGGAAACCATTCCCATTATCTTAGTAAATTAAATTTTAAGGTTTTCCATTTCTGGAGGAATAAGAATTGTTGGTTTATCATTTCTAAAGGAATGAGAATTGTTGTTTTATCATAAATATAGACTACAAAATGAAAAGAATTTTTAAATTGTTTAGAATATATATAGGTGCAATTTATCTATATATATATAGCACGATAACTTCTAGTGAAAATCCACTTTGCACAGCTATTTGTTTTCATTTTTCTGTGCATTTTCCACTCTTTTGTTGTTGTTATTTTCCAAACCATCAAAGTGTTCAGTCTTATATTTTTTTTTAAAGACTAAACAGGGCCACTAGTTTTCATATAGCAACCATATTTTGTAAGTGGTTTTTTCTTAAAGTTCTTATATAACATGTTTATATATCATGTTTAGATATTAGACTGTATGCCTTACACGGACTAGTGGGATTCAATCATATTCTTTTAATTCCGGAATCTTCTTATGGTTGTTTTGTTTTCAAAGGAAACTTCCTTTTTCGAAAAGAATTTTTGGAATAACGTTTTCCATATATTGTATAGGTCAGATCTTATCTTATGAAGGCATTCTTTTTATTTAGAGACAAGTTTGTTGGTTTAAGAAATGGGGGTTCTTTTTGTTCAAATTTTCTGGATATCTTTCCTGTATGGATGTCTGCATTTTAGGTCTCTTCAGTGAAGGTCTCTTGTGGGTGACTTTCCTATATGGGTATCTGCATTTTAGGTTTCCTCAGTGGAGGTTTAATATCAATTTTCCCTATTTTTTTCTTTTTTCAAGAATTATAAACCCTTAGCATTTTGTATTTAAGGTTTTTTTAGGGATGTTAAATCCATTTTCTTTTTTCTTTTTTCTTTTTCACAGAGGTTATTATGTTGTTATATTTGAATTTTAGGTTAGATTCCAAAGGTGGGACGGATCCTCTTTATTGTTTAACCCTCTTGGGTATAGGCAGTCCATATGAAAGATCCATTTCGATTCTTCTATCAGAAGTCTTCTTTCGTGATCGCCTCCTCTCCAGTTTTTGTGAACCTTTTTTATTCCTATATACTTCAAAGATTTTACTTCTCCATGATGTTTTTCAAAGAAATGGTTATATAAGGGGGTTTCTTTACTTAGCTTCTCAATACAGAGAAGGTGTTCACGTATTCGGTCCTTCAACTGTCTGGATGTCTGTCCGACATATTGTGATCCACATGGGCATTGAAGTAGATAAATGACATTCCTATCATGGCATCGGATCAATTCTTCTATTTTATACTTTTGTGCGTTATGGTTGGATTGGAATTCGGTAGTTTTTATTCCATTTTTACATGCTTTACATGTATGACAAGGAAAAAATCCTTTCACTGTCTTCCCAAACGGATCCTTAATTTTTAGCAGTTTCTTCTTTTGCGTGCTAGGTGCCAATCTGTTTTTCAAATTGTTGGCCCTTCGGTAGACGAAAATTGGTTTTTCGGGGAGTTTTTCTCCTAGGATGTCATCGTCTTTCAATATACTCCAATGTTTCCTGTAGATATCTTCAATTATTCGGCAGTTTTGACTGTATTCTGTTATTAGTGGAACCTTTACCATATTTTCATCATTTGTTGTCGACCTCTCTTTGTATTTGGTGAGGTTTTTTCTTTCCACTGTTCTTACTTCTTCTATTCTTTGATTTAATGCTTCTTCGTTGTAACCTCTGTCTAGAAACTTGGCTTTAATAGTCTGGGCTTGTTCTTCCCACTTCAAGGGATCGGAACAGTTCTTTTTCATCCTAAGGAGTTGCCCTTTTGGGATGTTCCTTTTCCAGTTGTTGTGGTGACAACTTTTTTGGTGGACATAGTTGTTACTGTCCACCTTCTTGAAGAATGTGGATGTCTCAATCTTCCCTTCCTTCACTTCTATGTTTAAATCCAGATATGTCAGTGTTGTTTGACTCCATTCGTACGTGAAATGTAAATTAGCATCATTCTTATTCATGATGCTGATAGTGTATTCCAGATCTTCTTGTGACCCCCTCCATATTAATATGATGTCATCAATATATCGGCGGTAGAGAACCAAGTCCGCGCCCGCTGGACATGACTCCCAGAATATCTCTTCCCATTTAGCCATATAGAGATTGGCATAGCTGGGCATGAACCTGGTTCCCATCGCCGTACCACAAACTTGTCTATAGAATTTGCCATTATTACAAAAATAATTGTGATTCAATATATAATGGATACTATCCAAAATAAAATCACATTGGTTAGATGGAATTTCTGTGTCCTTCTCTAAATAGAATTTTACAGCCTTCAGCCCCTCATTGTGGGGTATACTGGTATACAGCGCGGTGACATCACACGTTACCAGGATGAAGTTGCTCTCCCATTTCAAATCTTCAAGAAGGTTAATTATTTGAGTAGAGTCCCTTAAGTAGGAAGGGCGCTCTTTGACATGCCGTTGTAGATGTCTGTCTACATATTCAGACAGATTACTGCTTAAGGAGCCAATCCCTGATATTATTGGTCTTCCGGGTGGCTTATTAAGATTTTTGTGAATCTTTGGAAGATGGTATATGATTGGTGTCCTTGGAAATTTGACATTTATATAGCTGTATTCTTTATCATTTAGAATACCATCTTCCTTAGCTGCCTTCAGTAGATCCACTAATTCTTTCTTGTATGTGTTTATTGGGTTTTCACTCAATCTTTGGTATGTGTTTTCGTCACTTAGAATTCTTTCAGTTTCCTCGTTGTAATCTGACCTATTCATTACCACAATCCCTCCGCCCTTGTCCGCTGATTTTATTGTGAGATTGTGGTTCTGTTCTAATTCCTTGATGGTTTCAAATTGTTTAGTAGTTAAGTTCTTATTTCTCAATCTTAACTTCTTTGAATTAATGTCACGTATCTCCCTACACACTATTGTTTCAAATGTCTCCAATGCATTCCCCTTGTGTGTCAGGGGATAGAATGTTGATTTTGGCTTAAGATCTGTATGTCTGTAGCCGTCTTCCTGTTCTTTGTATTCAAAATTATTTGATCCATACCCCATTCTTTCTAAGGGAGATTTAAGAAAGAACCTTTTAAAGTCAGTTTCCTTATAAACTCCTTTGTATTCACAAAGGAGTTGAACTTATCCAAACTTTTGGATGGTGCAAATGATAAACCAAGTCCCAAAACTGATTTTTCGTTTTTTACTTAACTCATAGGAGCTTAGATTGAATATCCCATTTTCAGTCACAGTATCTTCTTCTTTTTTCTTTATTTTTGCCCCTCCCCTCTTCCCTCTGTGTTTCTTGATTTTGATCTTACTGTTGACTGGTTTTCCTCCCATTCTTTGTGATGGTGGCGATACAATCCTAAAAAAGTAGCAGAAGAAGAAGAGGGGGAGTGTGATGGTTGGCTATCTTGCAGTTTAAGCAATTTTTGTTCATGGTCTCCTGTCTCTTTACTTTTAGTGGATGTTTCTTCGATGGTCATCCCCTTTTTTACCTCTTTTGGTCTTTCCATGTTCTGATTATTTGATGATTTTTGTTGTTTTCTCATCCTCTGTGTCTCAAAGTCTTCCTTAGCTCTTCTGTTATATGTTCTTTCATTTTCGTAACCCCTCTTTTTATATGATCTTTCTTCTTCATAATTCCTTCTATGATGGAATTGTCTCTCATCTCCATAATTATGTCCATCTGTATACCCTTGATCTTTCCAATTTCTCTCCGGGTATTCGTGTTGGTTCCAATTTCTTTGTTCGTATTTCTCTCTATGTTGGTGGCCATACTGTCTCTCTCCATATCCATATGGGGCTTGTGCATACTCTCTTCTTCCTCTTCTTGGTCCATTGTATTCATTCCTCCTTCTTTGATCAGTATATTGTCCTTCATATTGACTCCTTTGGAATCCGTTATAAGCATAGGGTCTCCCATGGTTATAGTTCACTCTCTCATAGTTGTTCCTTATTTGTCTATTCTGGGTAAATGGACCCCTATAATAGTGGTTATCATAACCATTTTCATTATATCTAAAATTCCTCAATCTTGGGTCATACGGTGGATTTTCAAATTTTTCCCTGGGGTTCCTTGCTTTAAATGATATTTCCTCTTTGAAATTTCTTTGTGTGATATTCTTTTCCAAATTTTTGTTATTTCTATGATTTTCTGTGTCTTTCTCATTCCTATTCTCCCTCCCATTTTCACTTTGTGTTCTCTTGGCCCCTGTATTGTGTTCTATATATGTGTTTCTTTCTCTAACTTCTACATCTTCCCCGACTGCCAAATCATTTTCTTCTTCTTCCTCTTTCTTTTTCTCAATTTCTCTCATTAGCTTTTTAGTTTTCTTTCTTATAATATCCTCCTTGATCTTACTTACTTTTTTAATTAGACTTTCTTTCTTTTCTGCAATCTCCTTACTTTCTGGTCCTGAGTTTTCTAGGTTTACTATAATGACCTCGTTCTCTTTAATTCCAGCATCTAAGTCAGTAATCAGAATCTCCCTATATTCTATTATTAATTGTATTAGTTGTTTGGAGGTTTCAATTAGCACATTCCTCCATTTAGCTGCTATATTGTCTGATAAAGGAAAAGCACAGTCTTTATGTACTAATAAACCTTTAGGAATCACTTCTAGGTCCAAACATTTCTTAAGGAACGAAATTTCGCCCTTGTATTTGACCTCTGAAATTAAGAGTTTTTCAAGTTCTTTAAATATTAGCTGTATATCAATTGTATCTGTTCCTTCTTCTGACAGACTCACCTCATTGACATTGTGAATTATACCAATGTCAATGGGTTGTCTTAGATTCTGAATGGAATTCATAATACTCAGTGTGTCCAACGGCTGCTTGGTGAATACTAGGCAATGTTAGAAATTTCACATGAAGAAACACCCAGCGCCTGTTGGTTTTAACCTCTAGCTCGGATAAATTGACCCCTAGTGGTCAACTAAAAAACAATCAAGATTTAAAATAAGGTATCCAAGCGCCAACAAAATGAGGCAGGGTCTTAGCTAAAATTAATTACTTATCACTATTTATTTACAATGTTCATTCCATTTCTGGATGAAAGTACAAACATAAGCAAGCAATGAAAATCAGTGACGATTACAATTTGCTAATTGAAATTCTTCTACCTTGGGGTCTCCAAGTAAAAGTGGTTAAGTGGTGACACTTGTAATTTTATCTCTGATTTTGTAAAATATAATATAAAAATTCCCGAATATCACATACAATTTTAAATCAAACCTTTCATTCCCTCATGGATCCATGTTAACAATCTAAAATAAGCTCACAGTAAAAATGGACTCACAGTAAGAGTGGAAATGGGCTTTCACCTTTTTCCTTATTAAAAATAGGATTAAAACTCACCTGCTAAAATAATAGCAGGGATTCTTAATACCCTAGATATTGTTTATTTCTGACAGTTTCAGTTGAAACTGACAGCCACTAAGAAATCAGCTTATCTCTTATACTATGCACAATAACAAACACTCCTAATATCTGAGCGAGTGCCGCTATATCACAGCAGCTCTCGCTACTTGATTATTATAACTTCTGGATATATGTATAACCAAAGTCTAGGCTTCTTGATAGAGCCTAAGCTCAGTTTCTGTGCTGCTGACAGATATATCTGGGTTTCAACGGGTGGCTATTATTCAATGATACGGTAGTGACTAAATAACTTTACAGTATTAATCCAGTGCTTTCAAATTAAAAACAACAAGATGATACGAACAAACTTAGTGACAACCTCTAAAACTTAGTGTCGAATTTGGCAAAAGACATATGTGATTGGTGATTCTTAGTGATCGCTCACTCCTTTAACCATGTGTTTAACAAACAAAATTACAAATTTCAACACTCTATCAAAGAAACACAAATCTTATAGCTCTAAAAACGCTATTTCTGTGAAAAAATCTGTAATCAAAAAAATCCAAAAAAATCCAGGTGGTATTATATACCGTGAAAAACGTGAATCTGAAACTGGTATAGTTAAAAAAAAGTCTAATTGTGTCGTCTCTTCACTGCTGTGTGCGGCTAACCATATTGCCTTAAAATGTCAAATAAACCAATATTAAATAGTTAGACCTTAGTCTTCAATAAGTTCGGTGTGTCCCCAGATGCTGTAATTCCCCGGACCAGTGGAGATGCCAGTCCTCCTTCTCACTTTGTTTATATGTGTGTCTGCAATGGTGTGCGGCTCAGTTTCTTAGCTTCCCAAGTTTTTTAAAAAACGCTGCACGACTGATCCCTCTGTTAAAACAGATACAAACAATAGTGTAGATTGCAAATATCAGTAGTAATGTAAGAAATATACTCACCAGCCAACGCGTTTCGGTCGTACATCGACCTTTCTCAAGACTGGTTTTAATCACAAACAGAGGTGCTTTTATACCCCTTTCTTCCTGACCTTAGTTTTGGTCCCGGAAGTGTTTGTTATAATCCCTTCGATTTTAATTTAGTGTTTTGTTTGTCACTTTGTCTATAATTGACTCTTTTTTAGCTTCTATTGCTCTCTACATATTTCTTTATTTGTTCTACTTGTTTATTTTCGTGTTTTATTGTGTTAAGATCTTAAGTTTCTTGTTTTACGTCTTGTTTTTTGGTCTTTCCTATTGGCTAGTCGGAATTTCTTTTGTGTTACGTAATTGGCCAGTGTTTTATTTTACGTAATTGGCCAGTTTTTTGTGGGTGTGTGATTTTCAATACTCCTTATTGGTTGTGGTTTGTAGCTTTAGTTGATGATATTGATTGGCCAGTTTTTTATGGGTGTGTGGCTTTCAATATTCTCTATTGGTTGTGGTTTATAGCTTCAATTGGTGATATTAATCCTTTCGAATATTTTATCGATCATTTCTTACTTTGTTGTTTTCTTTTGATTTGCGTAAACCTAATAGAGATCTTATCCGAGTTTTCAAAAACCCTCTTAACTAATGTCATTATTCTTTTAGCAGGTGTATAAATACCCTTGTGTATTCATTCTCATTTGGATGTTTATCACCGCTTTTTCTTGCAGGTTTTCCTTCCTTTACCTCACTATTTGAATACTTCTCTCTTTGTTTTTAATGTATGACAGGTACCAATTTTGTACATATATAAATGAAGAAATGAAAAAACTAAATTGTACTTCACTTCTTTATTGGAGATTTAGTGAATGGCACTCTTTTGTTTGCTTATATATCTAAGCTAATTTTACTCTGCTTTACTTCGTTGATACTTATACATTTTCTGTGTTGTTAACTCCTTCTCTATCGCTCTCCTTTGGTCATCATTGGTATCGCTCTATTCTTCATTGCTCCTAACTTATTTTATTTGTTTATTACAGCGTTTTCCAAATGTAATTCCCTTTTTCCTAATATTTTCTTACTTTGTGTTGTGCAATGTAATATAATATATGTTATATATTTTTACATGGTAGCTTCCCAGGGGTCCGGAAACCATTCCCATTATCTTAGTAAATTAAATTTTAAGGTTTTCCATTTCTGGAGGAATAAGAATTGTTGGTTTATCATTTCTAAAGGAATGAGAATTGTTGTTTTATCATAAATATAGACTACAAAATGAAAATAATTTTTAAATTGTTTAGAATATATATAGGTGCAATTTATCTATATATATATAGCACGATAACTTCTAGTGAAAATCCACTTTGCACAGCTATTTGTTTTCATTTTTCTGTGCATTTTCCACTCTTTTGTTGTTGTTATTTTCCAAACCATCAAAGTGTTCAGTCTTATATTTTTTTTTTAAAGACTAAACAGGGCCACTAGTTTTCATATAGCAACCATATTTTGTAAGTGGTTTTTTCTTAAAGTTCTTATATAACATGTTTATATATCATGTTTAGATATTAGACTGTATGCCTTACACGGACTAGTGGGATTCAATCATATTCTTTTAATTCCGGAATCTTCTTATGGTTGTTTTGTTTTCAAAGGAAACTTCCTTTTTCGAAAAGAATTTTTGGAATAACGTTTTCCATATATTGTATAGGTCAGATCTTATCTTATGAAGGCATTCTTTTTATTTAGAGACAAGTTTGTTGGTTTAAGAAATGGGGGTTCTTTTTGTTCAAATTTTCTGGATATCTTTCCTGTATGGATGTCTGCATTTTAGGTCTCTTCAGTGAAGGTCTCTTGTGGGTGACTTTCCTATATGGGTATCTGCATTTTAGGTTTCCTCAGTGGAGGTTTAATATCAATTTTCCCTATTTTTTTTCTTTTTTCAAGAATTATAAACCCTTAGCATTTTGTATTTAAGGTTTTTTTAGGGATGTTAAATCCATTTTCTTTTTTCTTTTTCACAGAGGTTATTATGTTGTTATATTTGAATTTTAGGTTAGATTCCAAAGGTGGGACAGATCCTCTTTATTGTTTAACCCTCTTGGGTATAGGCAGTCCATATGAAAGATCCATTTCGATTCTTCTATCAGAAGTCTTCTTTCGTGATCGCCTCCTCTCCAGTTTTTGTGAACCTTTTTTATTCCTATATACTTCAAAGATTTTACTTCTCCATGATGTTTTTCAAAGAAATGGTTATATAAGGGGGTTTCTTTACTTAGCTTCTCAATACAGAGAAGGTGTTCACGTATTCGGTCCTTCAACTGTCTGGATGTCTGTCCGACATATAGTAATCCACATGGGCATTGAAGTAGATAAATGACATTCCTATCATGGCATCGGATCAATTCTTCTATTTTATACTTTTGTGCGTTATGGTTGGATTGGAATTCGGTAGTTTTTATTCCATTTTTACATGCTTTACATGTATGACAAGGAAAAAATCCTTTCACTGTCTTCCCAAACGGATCCTTAATTTTTAGCAGTTTCTTCTTTTGCGTGCTAGGTGCCAATCTGTTTTTCAAATTGTTGGCCCTTCGGTAGACGAAAATTGTTTTTTCTGGGAGTTTTTCTCCTAGGATGTCATCGTCTTTCAATATACTCCAATGTTTCCTGTAGATATCTTCAATTATTCGGCAGTTTTGACTGTATTCTGTTATTAGTGGAACCTTTACCATATTTTCATCATTTGTTGTTGACCTCTCTTTGTATTTGGTGAGGTTTTTTCTTTCCACTGTTCTTACTTCTTCTATTCTTTGATTTAATGCTTCTTCGTTGTAACCTCTGTCTAGAAACTTGGCTTTAATAGTCTGGGCTTGTTCTTCCCACTTCAAGGGATCGGAACAGTTCTTTTTCATCCTAAGGAGTTGCCCTTTTGGGATGTTCCTTTTTGTAAGAATACAAAAGCTGATGCCATTTCCAGGTCATTTGAATTAACCGAAGAATCTGAAAATATGACTCAGGTAATTCCTCTCACAAAAATAATTGGTGCCGCAAACTTGGTAACATCTGACTTATATCAAGCACAAATTTCTGATTTAGAAATACCTCCTATATGTTCTCCCGACTCTGAGTCAGGACTTTACTTGTACAAAGAAAAAATTTATGTACCTAGCTGTTTGAGAAAACAGATAATCCAACAACACCATAATACTCCATTAGCGGGACACCCCGGTATCGAAAAGACGAATGAGTTAATCAAAAGGAACTATTGGTGGCCACAAATGAAAATGACAGTACAAGATTATATTCTCAATTGCCAAATATGTGCAACCAAAAAGAAAGAGCACCACAAACCGTATGGATTACTGTGTCCACTTCCAATACCACAAAAACCTTGGGATGTTA